>NC_141152.1:77854120-78160029 GCF_053477565.2 Lygodium microphyllum
TCCTAGAAATGTGCCTGATGACACTGTCGCTCCATAAGAGCCAATGCTGAGTATCCTCTATTGAGGCGGTCACGAGCTGCCTGTGTCATCAAGAAAATCCTTGAAGCTGCTGTAAAGGTGACTCCCAAATATACATATGATCCAGTGACCTCAATACTCCCTCCTGCTGCCATGAAAATACTCTGTCTGCGTATCTGAGCTGATGTATGGAATATAAGAACCTTGGTTTTACCGAGGTTCACTGTCATGCCTCTCTGTATGCAAAAATCATCCAATGCTAATAAATGCTGCTGTAATCCCTGAGCTGAATCTGAGACCAACACAATGTCATCTGCATATAGTAAGATATGAACTGTGGCTCCACTGAGATCTATACCTCCATCGGCTCGCTGTTGAATAAACTCTGCTATCTCATCAATGTATAGCCCAAATAGAGTCGGTGAGAGTGGGCATCCTTGTTTCACACCAATGGTGCTCACAAGGGGATCTGATATACCTCCCGGACATCTGACTCAGCTAGTAAGCCACTCATATAGTGCATAAATACCCCACATCATGTCATCATCCACCCCCAGATCAAGTAGGCGTCTGAAAAGCCTCTCTCTCGAAACCATGTCAAAGGCTTTGCGGAAATCCACAAAGCAACAATACAATCTCTGTTTCTTCACTCGTGTCTAGTGGATCAGACAACGGAGAGTGAAGATGTGATCTATGGTAGAAAATGCCCGTCTGAACCCTGCCTGTCCGGGTGTGCGCATGCACTCTCTTTCTGCCAGCGTGCTGAGCTCCTCTTCCATCACCGTGCCATAAAGTTTGGCCAAAACGGGCCCAATCATGATGGTCCTATATGTGTTAGGATCCATGGGATCCCCTGACTTGTGGATAGGTACAACGGTGTGCTCTGTCCACGAGTCAGGGAACCCCTCAGACAATGCACGGTTGAAGAGGTGAGCAATGAGTGGAGAGAGAGAGAGAGAGAGAGAGAGAGAGATTATTTTCCTTCCACTCCAAAGAGGGTGGCCACACGCATCTCTTCCCCCAAAAAAAAAAGAAAAAAAAATTCAAATTGTTTTTTAGCTTTTCCCTCCTTGCCAGCACCGACGGGTGGCGAGGAGGAAAGAAGACAACGTGGGAGATAACAGTGGCAGAGGAGACATTGGAATGATGTGGAGGCCGTCGATGATGCTGAGGTAGGGAGGAAGGACAAGATAATGATGATGATGGAGGAGGGACGCCTTGGGCCTACTACCCCCCCTCTTGGCCAATCCACCATGCAAAAGGGACTGTGGGTGGTGGCACCACTCTACCCCCCCCCATCGTAATGGGTAGGAGTCGTATTGGAATGGAAGGGCCTAGGCACTGGGTAGCATGCTGAGAGAGAGAGAGAGAGAGAGAGAGAGAGAGAGAGAGAGAGAGAGAGAGAGAGAGAGAGAGAGAGAGAGAGAGAGAGAGAGAGAGAGAGAGAGAGAGAGAGAGAGAGAGAGAGAGAGAGAGAGAGAGAGAGAGAGAGAGAGAGAGAGAGAGAGAGAGAGAGAGAGAGAGAGAGAGAAGAAGGAGAATAAGAGGAGAAGAAGAGTAAGAAAGAGGGAGAGAGAGAGGAGAGAAGAAGAGAAGGAGGAGAAGAGGAAGAGAAGAAAAAGAAGAAGAAGAGAGGGAGAGAGAGGGAGAAGAAGAGTAAGAGAGAGGGAGAGAGAGAGGAGAGAAGAAGAGGGGGAGGAGAAGAAGAAGGAAAGAAGAAGAGGAGAGAGAGAGAGAGAGAGAGAGAGAGAGAGAGAGAGAGAGAGAGAGAGAGAGAGAGAGAGAGAGAGAGAGAGATTCTTTCCCTTCCCCTTTGAAGAGGGTGGCCACACGCTTCTCTTTCCCCTCGGTAGCCGTGAACCTATATCGTCTCATGGAATTATTCCCACTCGCAAACTCAACTCTCTCCCCAATTGGCCCCACTAATCGAGCACAAGGTGTAGGAGTCTTGTGCAACTCACAAACATTGAGGATGGTCCCCAAGCGAAAAATGATGCACATGGATGGAAACCCCACAACGAGCAACAAAGCCTTGGCCGAGGACTTCACTGCCCATCCAACCATGGTACTTGTCCTAAGTAATGTTGGTGAGTGAAAATGAGTGATTGGGGATATGATGCTTCATGAAGTGAAGTGGGGTAACATATGTAAATATCATTTTTTTGTCTTTCTAACACTTACATGTAGTGGGAGTCGGGTTGATAAATGAAAATCCCAGGTGGTACCATGCATGTTCGACATGTGGTTGAGATATTTTAGTTTTGAGACACGCGCTTCATATAGTAAGAGAAGAAAATGTGTTCTCGTTTTTGATTTTGAGTCCCTGAATGGAATTTTACATGGCAAGGGGCATGTTTGCCATCTAACAATTAAGGGGAAGCAAGGGGAAACTTGAAAAATTAAGGGAAAAAGAAAAAATGTGAGTAGTTTTTAAGAAGAAGGGAAGAGAAGTGTAAAAAACAAGAGAAAATGTGTGAGAGAGAGAGAGAGAGAGAGAGAGAGAGAGAGAGAGAGAGAGAGAGAGAGAGAGAGAGAGAGAGAGAGAGAGAGAGAGAGAGAGAGAGAGAGAGAGAGAGAGAGAGAGAGAGAGAGAGAGAGAGAGAGAGAGAAGATTTTGCAGGCTGAAGAAGGGAGAAATCTGAAGCTCACAAGAAGAAGAACAAATTGTCAGAAGAAAGAGATCGTGAAGCTAAAGTTATTGAAGCTGTGGAGTAGGATGGTAGAGGGCTGTAGTCGATGGGCTGATGCAGGTTCTTAGTTTTCAGATGATGGTAATAGGATTCTTCCTTTGTTTTGTTTTCTTCTATTGCTTTGTGGAGAAGAGAGTTTCTAGATCAATTTTGATGTATGGACATGAGTAAAAGACAGGAGAGGGTTGTTCTTCTTCACGATGAGAGTGATGTTTGTTAGTTGTTGAGTGAGGCTATCCATCAGGAGAGAAGAATGGAAGTGAAAAGTCTCTACATCTGAAACTGGGTATGAGGCACAGAATATGTATTATGGGTAGATGTTGAATGCATGGGTTCGAGTTAGTGGAAATCTGAAAGGATTCACAAACAAGGAAATGATGGATCAGTGTTTGTAAAGTTTGAAGCTCCTACAACTCTTCATCAATGCAAGATTGTACTTTTGGAACAGAGTATTTGTGTTTCTTGTATAGAGCATGTAGGAATTTATGACTGCAGACTGTGCAGAGTTGTTTCAGGGTAGTAGATCAAAGAATTTGGCTTTGAGTTGTTCTAGAGAATTATAGATTTGGAAAGAGAGCTACAACTTTCCTTTTTGAGGCTTGGCGATCTGAGGTCTGGTTAAAAAGTTATTGACTGTTTTGTGTAACACTTCTTCATGAAGCAATTTCTGTGCTCTATGAGGAAATAGGTGAATTTAGCAGCTTCTACAACACCAACTTGGCTTCCCATGGAAGTCATCATGATTATCCATTGATATATCAGTGTAAACTCAGTTTTGATGCAGTAACAGAATGTCTAGAGCAGTGAAATGCTTGTAGCCATTGAATGGGCTAGAAATTTGCAATGTAAAGCTTTGATTACCTGTGTATTTGGTTTGTATTTGTGTGTGCTCTGAGAAAATAAGAACAGAGAGGGTCTACAACTAATTTTGTATTGTTTGAAGCAATCATGCTTTGTGGGGTGGTTTGCTGTGTGGGGTTGCCATTCCCTAAAAAATAGGAGTTGTGTGAATCTAAAAGCTCGTGTTGTCAAAGTCTTTACCATGGTTGTTTCAGCGTCAGATTCTCTCTAAAAGTGGTAAAATCAGAGATTGAAGGTTTGAACTGTTTAAGTGTTGAGCTGAAGTCTCAATGAGGAGTGAGTGATTAGAAATTCTTGATCATGTGTTTGTTGGTGCTGTCTCGTGGGTTTTGTTGAGGTGAGTTCCTCTATCTTTATCCTACGGTGTTGTCTTGGGGGTTGTTAGAGGCCAACTATCCAATTCACCTACCATAAATTTGTGCCCCCGCCGAGGATCTCTTGTGTTGAAGATCTCTTGCTGATCTTATCAGCTGGGAAGTGTAAGGTTTGGAAACCAACTTGTACATAAACTCAAGCATGGTGGCTTTTGGATATGAACCCTTCTTTGGTACTAAAAATGAGGATGCTAATCAATTTATCGAGAGATTGGAGTGGATGGCTTACCGAGATCGAAGGGACAATGATGCAGATAAGCTTCGAATGATTGGCATGTTGCTTGAAGGTGCAAGATTATGGTGGAACTTACTAAATGAAGAGACAAGGGCAAATTGGAGTGAAGTAAAAAATGAGTTCCTTACAAGGTCTACAACTAAGAAAACTCATGAGGGTTTATGGAAATATTTGAAAAAGATTTTTCAAGGGGAAAATGAGGAAGTGTCTAAATTTGCTGCGAGATTTGAAGCAAAATGGATAGAAATTGCACAGAGTATGAAGCAACCTCCCATGATGTTTTTGAAAAAGGACAAGTTTGTTTCATTGCTCAAACCCTGGCTCAAACTTGAAATTAGAGAAAATATTATGATCAAAGACCCTGATACATATGAAGATGCAATCAAAATAGCCAAGGAAAAACAAAGAAAAATACAATTGAGGTTGGATCAATCAAGAGGTATTGTTGTGCATGCATTTTTATAGCCTAATCAAGTTGACAATGTTGCAAGAAATGCAAGGCAGAAAACCGTGAATCTTCATGGGGTTTTTGAAAGAGCAGAGAATGGGACTCAACAAGGCCATAGAAAAGCATATGATAATGTGGTTAATAAACTACAGGAACAGTTGACAAATCTGAATTTGAATATGAGCCTATTGCAGGCAAGGCAGCCTCAAATGCAACCTAGATTTAGAGGACCTCCAAGAAATAGATGGGAAAACTTTAAATCCTTTAATTGCAGGGAGAGAGGTCATATTGCTCCTAATTGCCCTTATCCAAGAAGAATAGGAGGGGAGATGTATCCCACGCCACAAGGGAATGCTAGGCAATATGCTAGACCTCAACAGTAACAAAGGCCACTTGAACTAGCTAGGCAACAGTTGGAAAGAAGACCTAGTGAAGGCACATCGGGTATGAATTTGATCGAAACCAGTATGTCTGATGATGGAAAAAATGCAAATGTTTTTGCCAACAAGAGAGTTAGAGAGAGGGATACTAAAACTGAACCTCAAAGGGCAGCAATGATTAAAAAGGGAAAACATGTGGCAGACGATCCAGAAATTAGCAGGAAAGCTAGACCACGAAGAAAGATTCAAATGGGAGACTTATGCTTTGGGAGTCAATCAAGTTCCTTACAACCTGCTTGAAGACTTAAAATGTAAAAAGGCTGATGTTACATATGGCCAACTGCTACAAATGAACTCATCTCTGAGGAGGTAATGGCATGGTTTGGTTAGCATCAAGAAAGGAAAAACCCAAACTGGGCATGTTGGAGTGGTATACTTGTTAGATGTGAAAGACATTATACCTATCATGGACTCATGGATACATGGAAGGAAAATTGATCAAGTTTATGTTGATGTGGTGCACAAGTTTGTGTAATTAGTGAAGAAGCAATACTGCAAATGCATCTTAAAATGACAGGAAAGTCACTATTTAAGGTTAAAATGGAATATCTCAAAAGTGAAATGTTTGGGAGTCATTGAGAACTTGGAGATTAACGTTGGAGGCCAAAGAGCATGTTTATATTTCCATGTTATGCTTGCAAAACTTGGGGCATATCCTCTCATTTTGGGACGACCATATATGAGAACCAGCCAAGACTGGTATAGAGGTCAATTGGAGCTTTATCTAGAGAAACCAATTCATAAGAAGGTGATCTTTGACATGAAAACAGGGTCCATAATTCAAAATGGACATGAAAGTGATGTTGGAGGTGATGAAAGTAGTGATTCAGAATATTCTAGTCTTGGTGAGGAAGATAGACAATGGGAAGCTGGCCTACTCTCTAGGGATGTTGACCTCTTTGGGTTGTCAATCCAATGTTCAAAAAGAGAGGAAAAAGTTGTAAATATTGCTACAGGAAGTACAGACTTCATGCAGGAAACATGTGATCATCAACCTGAAATGAATGTTGGATTGCCTAAGCTTATGAATATGTTGGGAAATGGCTTGACTAATGATGAAAGAGATGAATATTCACCCATTTTTTAGAAATACCCAAAATTGTTTGCTACAAAATATCACCAATTGAGGGGCACTAATAGCATTGTGCACCATATCAAATTGAAAGAAGGGTGTAAACCAGTGGCTCAAAAACTTAGGAGACTTGGTACAATTTAGGAAAATGTGCTTAAAGCTGAAATTTGGAAGTTGCTTGATGTTGAATTTATCTATCATGTTAATGATGCAAAGTGGGTGTCCTATTGTAATAAGACCAAAGAAGAATGGAAAGTGGAGAGTATGTGTTGATTTCAAGCCTCTTAATGTAGCTACTAAGAGGGACTACTATCCTCTTCCGTTTCAGGATGAGATCTTGGATCAAGTGGCTGGTCATGAATTTTATAGTGTGTGCGATGGATACTCTAGATATTTCCAAATCAGAATAGTGGAAGAAGATCAGAAGAAAAAAATGTTAATTACCCCATGGGGATGCTTCTGTTATAGAGTGATGCCTTTTGGTCTGATGAATGCATACACTAGTGTTTCAAGATGGGTTAGTTGGGTATTTGCCCCTTTCATTGGAAATCTTTGGGTGTTTATGGATGACTTTTGTGTGTATAGCTCAAGGGCATTACACTCTCAAAAACTTGATGAAGTTTTTTGCAAAATTGATGAGGACGGTGGTCAATAAATGTAAAATAGCAAGAACTAGAGTGATACTCTTGGGTCATGAAGTGTTTGCTAATGGTATTTCACCTAAGCCTAGTAAAGTGGAGGCTTTACTTTGTATGGATTCTCCAAAAACTATAAAAGAACTTATGAGCCTTGTTCAAAAGTTGAGGTACCTATCAAGGTCATTCCTTATGTTGGCTGAATATGTATATCCTTTACAGAAAGCAACTCAAAGGGATCCTTTAGTTTGGATGCAAGTTGAAGAGGATGCATTCTTGCATATTAAAGAAAAGTTAAGCACTTTACGAGTTCTTATGCCTCCAAACTAGGATGAACCTTTCTTCATTAGTATCAATGTTGGGAAAAATGCAGTGGGAGCCATTTTAATGCAGAAGGGAAAAGGAATGTCTTATGTGAGGCCTATGTTTTACATAAGAAAATCCATTGGAGAGATTGAAAAATCTTGGATGGAAGAAGAATCGTTGGTATGGGGGTTGGTATATGCAGTTAAAAGATCAAAATCATACTTGATTCAGAAACCGTTTGTAGTACTTACTAGTTCTCAATTGCTTCCACAAGTGTTGCGATCTGCTGAAAATGCTCCAAGAGTTATTAAGTGGCTGTTGGCTTTGCAATAATTTTAATTTACATGTTTGAAGGAGGATACTGTAAGAGACTAGCCTAGCTGATATCTTGACTTATAAAGAACCTATTGAAAGTGTAGCCTTTATAGGACGGAAGCTGATTCTGCATCCACAAATTCATGAGGAGATGAAGGATAAAGATGCTACATTGTTTTTTGATGGCAGCTATAGAAGATTGTTGAAAAAGGGAGGACTGGGTTTTGTCATTATGGATACTAAAAATCGAGAAGTCTTTTCTAGAAGTCAAGAAAGTAAAGAGATACAAAGTAACAATGAAGCTAAATATGCGAGTTTACATGCTAGTCTAAAACAGTGTATTCAGTTGGGATACAGAAAGATAGTTGCAAAAGGAGATGCTATGTTGGTGGTCAGGCAGGTTCAAAATGTTTGAAAAGCCAATAAAGATATTTTGAAGGACTGGCTATTTAAGATAAAAGGCCTCATGAGGCAGCTGCAAAAATTTAAAATTTGGCATATTGGTAGGGAGAACAACCATAGATCTCATGAATTGGCTGAAAATGATCTTTCCCAGCATGTTGCTGTAATGAGGGTGGATAATCCTATATATTAGGGCAGGGAGAGCCTTCATCTGATTGAAGAATTTCTAAAAACTAGGGAGCTAAAGTCATTGGCTGATAAATACAAAAGGTATGCCATTGTTAGAAAGGCCAGGGCATATGTGCTCATAAATGATCAGTTGTACATGAAGGGGATTGATAATGTACTAAGAAGGGTATTGGATAGTTTTGAGACTCTTGCTTGTTTATCTTCCTGTCATGAGGAAGCATGTGGTGGTCATTTTGGTTTTGAGCTTAGTAAAAGGAAAATTCTACCAGCAGGACTTACTTGGCCCAATCTGCTCATTGGTGTAAAAGGTGTCATGCTTGCCAATCATATGCAAAAAGGGTACTGATTCCAGAACCTACTAAAGCCATTGTTGCCTATGGAGTGGGGTTTGAATTTTATTGGACCTTTTCTTGGTACAAAAATAGGAAAGTCTTACATCATTACTGCAATTGATTATATGACTAGATGGCTTGAAGCCAAGGCCACAAGGAATTGCAAGTAAGAGGATGTAACTCAATTTCTCATGGAGGACATATGCTATAGATTTGGAATACCACTAGAAATAGTGACAGATCAAGGTCGTGGCTTCAAAAATAAGCTATTGAGAGAATTAACAAGGAAACTAGACTTGAAACATAGATTTGCTATTCCTTATTACTCTCAATGCAACGAATTGGTGGAAGCATTCAATGGAATGTTATAGAAGATTCTCTTTAAGATGGTGGAAGATCATCCTAAAGATTGGGACAATTATCCACATCAAGCTTTGTGGGCTTGTAGAACAATGTAGAAGGCAACTATAGGACTCACCCCTTTTCAGTTAGTATATGGTCAAGATGCTTTATTACCTATGAATGTCATGTTCCCTACGATATTGGAGTATGTAAGAAAGCATCAGTTAGATTAAAAAAAATTGGGAATTGACAGAGGATTGAACTTGCATACCCTATAACTGAATAGGCAAAAAGCAATGAATTGTTATGAAAAATAAATTGTGAAGAGAAAGGAATGGTTTAATACACAGCTGAAGAAGAAGAACCTTACAGATGGAATGTTGGTTATGAGATATGATAGTAGTTTGGACTCTACTTTTCAAACCAAGTTTCGAGTTAGATGGGAAGGACCTTTCCTCATCAAGAAGAAGTTTGAAAATGGCACTTACTTGCTACAAGATTCAGATGGGACTATTCACAATAGTAGAATCAATGGGTTCTATCTAAAAATATATATATGCAGAATCCTGTAACTAAAGCGGACGTAGGTAATGTACATACTATACATAAAGTAGGTTGCTTCTAGTTTATTGTTTGGGGCAAATTCAATTTTCTGAGATCCGGTGTTGATCAAAGGGTGGTAAATGATGGACATCATATTCAAAGTGTGCTTTGACACCTATAAAGGTCTTTGTCAAGTTTGGTGTTGATCCGAGCAAGAATGTGAAAGTTATGGTATCTGGAAGGTTGATGTCTGAAGTGGACTACATGCATGAATTTATGACTACAGATTGTGCGGAGCTATTTCATGGCAATAAATCAAAGAATTTGGCTTTGAGTTGTTCTAGACAATAGTGGATTGAAAAGAGAGCTACAACTTTCCTTTTTGAAGATTGGTGATCCAAGGTCTAGTTAGAAAGTTATGAGATGTTTTGTGTTGTGCTCTATGAAGCATATTTTCAAAAAAAGGGAGTTTGTCTTTGTCATATGTTTTCAAAGCTTTTAATAAAGGTTTGTTCACACTCTATGTTCCAAACCAAGGGGGTGGCTAATCATGGTGAGTGAAAATGAACAATTGAGGGCATGATGCTTCATGAACTCAAGTGGGGTAACACATGCAAATATTAAATTTTTGTCTTTTTAACACTTACCCGTAGCGGGAGTCAGGTTGATAAATGGAAATCCCAAGTGGTACCATGCATGTTCGACATGTGGTTGAGATATTTCAGTTTTGAGACATGAGCTTCATGCATGAAGAGAAGAAAATGTGTTCTTGTTTTTGATTTTGAATCCTCGAGTGGAATTTTACATGGCAAGGGGCATGTTTGCCATCTAGCAATTAAGGGGAAGCAAGAAGCAACTTGAAAAATTAAGGGAAAAATAAAAAACGAGAGTAGTTTTTAAGAAGAAGGAAAGAGAAGTGTAAAAAACAAGAGAAAACGTGTGAGAGACAGAGACAGAGATAGGAAGAGAAGAATCTTGCAAGTTGAAGAAGGGAGAAATCTGAATCTTAGAAGAAGAAGAAAAAAATTTCAGAAGAAAGAGACCATGAAGCTAAAGTTATTGAAGCTACGGAGCAAGATGGCAGAGGATCATGGTAATAGGAGTCTTCCTTTGTTTTGTTTTCTTCTACTGCTTTGTGGAGTAGAGAGTTTGTAGATCAGTTTTGATGTATGGACATGGATGAAAGATAGTAGAGAGTTGTTCTTCTTCACAATGAGACTGATGTTTGTTACTTGTTGAGTGAGACTGCCCATCAGCAAAGAAGAATGGAAGTAAAAAGTTTCTACATTTGAAACTGGGAAGGAGGCACATAATATGTATTATGGGCAGATGTTGAATGCATGGGTTTGAGTTAGTGGAAATTTGAAAGGATTCGCAACCAAGGAAATAATGGATCAATGTTTGTAAAGTTTGAAGCTCCTACAACTCTTTATCAATGCAAGATTGTACTTTTGGAACATAGTATTTGTGTTTGTTGTATAGAGCATGCAGGAATTTATGACTATAGACTGTGCAGAGTTGTTTCAGGGTAGCAGATCAAAGAATTTGGCTCTGAGTTGTTCTAGAGAATTATAGATTTGGAAAGAGAGCTACAACTTTCCTTTTTGAAGGTTGGCGATCCGAGGTTTGGTTAAAAAGTTATTGATTGTTTTGTGTAACACTTCTTCATGAAGCAATTTCTGTGCTCTATGAGGAAATAGGTGAATTTAGCAACTTCTACAACACCAACTTGGTTTCCCATGGAAGTCATCCTAATTATCCATTGATATATCAGTTTAAACTCAGTTTTGATGTAGTAACATAATGTCTAGAGCAGTGAAATGCTTGTAGCCATTGAATGGGCATGGAAATTTGTAGTGTAAAGCTTTGATTACCTGTGTATTTGGTTTGTATTTGTGTGTGCTCTGAGAAAATAAGAACAGAGAGGGTCTACAACTAATTTTGTATTACTTGAAGCAAACATGCTTTGTGGGGCGGTTTGCTGTGTGGGGTTGCCATTCCCTAAAAAATAGGAGTTGTGTGAATCTGAAAGCTCGTGTTGTCAAAGTCTTTACCATGGTTGTTTCAGCGTTAGATTCTCTCTAAAAGTGGTAAAATCAGAGATTGAAGGTTTGAACTGTTCAAGTGTTGAGCTGAAGTCTCAATGAGGAGTGAGTGATTAGAAATTCTTGATCATGTGTTTGGTGGTGCTGTCTCGTGGGTTTTGTTGAGGTGAGTTCCTCTATCTTTATCCTACGGTGTTGTCTTGGGGGTTGTTAGAGGCCGACTATCCAATTTACCTACCAATGTATTTCGAGATTGATAAACGCTTACTTTGACTCCCACATGAGATGCATTAGACCCATGTTATGCCATATGGGAATAGGACATTAAAAAGGATAAACTGCATCGCAAGTGTTCAAAGGATTGAATTTTCCCATGCGATGAATTCATAAACAACATTTAAGGCTTCAAGCATGTCCTCGCAATAGTAGGTGTGTTGAGAAATAAGCCAAAGTCTAAGGCATAGTCTAAGCCTTATCATATTGTTGTATGTAAAGTGTCCTTAAGTTTGGGGTATCTATCTTTTTGAGGATACCATTTTAGTGTGTGGACTGTTTGGAGATATGGTTGGAGAATAATGGAGTAGAAATTGACATTGAGCTCCTAACCTGTGCTTGTTTCATCTTAGCCTCCCTCTACATGCAGTTTTATCATTTGGTATCAGAGCGACTTTGCGAGAGAGAGAGAGAGAGAGAGAGAGAGAGAGAGAGAGAGAGAGAGAGAGAGAGAGAGAGAGAGAGAGAGAGAGAGAGAGAGAGAGAGAGAGAGAGAGAGAGAGAGAGAGAGAGAGAGAGAGAGAGAGAGAGAGAGAGAGAGAGAGAGAGAGAGAGAGAGAGAGAGAGAGAGAGAGAGAGAGAGAGAGAGAGAGAGAGAGAGAGAGAGAGAGAGAGAGAGAGAGAGAGAGAGAGAGCAGCTCAGATAGGATCGCCAATTGAGCCAAAGCAAGTGCAGGATTTTGACAGATCGATCTCCGAATGAAGTAAATATACAGGCCCTTTCCTGCAACTTTTGTTCAATTCCATTGCAATATCACAAAGGCCTCCGTCATTCCACAAGGATTGAGTTCAGCTATTGATGCCGCAGCGAACGAGGTTTTCATGTCTGAGTCCTCAGACGTTTGATATCGATGATCCAGATCTTTATTACAAGGTTTGCGCAGATAGCACCGATGTCACGGCCTCAAGGTTTCATCCTAAATAGGTGGGCAAAACGCTGACTGAGAAGAAGTGGAGAGCTGCATTTGACAGGTAGGGTCGCCTCAATATCTCAAAGGTTTTGATACGGATACAAGGAGGGGGTGTGCATCCTTCCATAAGGGGAGAAGTGTGGGAGTTTTTGCTTGGGTGCTTTGTTGCTGATAGCACTTATGTTGAGCGTGCAACAATCCCCAAATCTCGTAGAGAAAAATATTTTCAAATAAAAGTAGAGTGCCAACTCCTTGACTCTGCAGTTGGAAGTGGTATTGTGGTAACCCTACCTCGAGTTGATGAAAATGGGCACCCTACAGATCACTAGAAAAATAGAGAGAATCATTTGAATGCCAATGGTGAAAGCTATAACAGACAGGATGCACTGCCCAAATCACTTCTAATGCTACTATGACAGGAAGACATTAGTGGGACTTCTCAAATGCTCGAAACCTCTAATGAAGGTGTAAACATCTCAAAGGTCCATAGCTTCAGCGCAGCTCACCGATTAAAGTTGCTGATGGTTTGGGCTTTCAAGATATTTAAGAAAGGGATAATGTCGAGCTACAGAAAAAGAAAGTGACCTAGTGGAGACTGACTTTACACCAGATTGGTCTTGATGTTGTTCGCACTGACAGAACACTGGAGTTCTATGAAAAGCATTCGAACCTTGTTAAGCTATTGGACATCCTGCTACAATGCCAGGTTTATCAATTGGTACAAGCAGCAATGGCAATGCAGTATCATCTGAAAGCGCAACACAACATGGAAGTCAGCATGCAATCAATATGGAAAGAAGTTAAAACTGGTGCATGGTGTTTGGCTCATGAGGTCCTTTGTTAATATTTTTACCAGTACGCATTGTAGCCAATGCTGGTCCCAAGAGTGAGAGAAGAAGTGAATATGTGCTGCGAAAGGGGCAATATGCTCTAGGCTTGATCCATGCACCTGTTGGTAGATGTGAGGATAGCAAGGCCATTGATGCAGACAAAAGAAGGATCTAGGGCTTGCCACGAAGTGACTGGCATACATCAAACAACGACACTTAGACACACACATATTGTAGGTGCATCATGTGATTGTAATTGTTATGGTTTACATCAAGCAAGAGCTGACCTAGTTGTTTTGGAGGCCTAGAAGGCCGGTTTTATGCCATTTTTGGGTGTCATTTTGGAGGCTTAAAATTTTGCCAAAAAATTCCGTAAAAACTTTTCTAGCTTTAGCTTGACTGGGACTTCATTCTTGGCACAAAAAAATGCAAAAAAATAGCAAGGAAATTGGTCGATTTTAAGCCTGTATTTTGATGCTTTTTGGATCATATAAACATCGTGTGGAATCCGATTTGGATGGTTCTTGCTGGGAACTGAATGTATGATATGTTGGCATCATGGATGGTTGTATATGATAGTTTTTGGACACATGTATGACATTCATAGTGTTGAATACCATTTCTGGACAGATTGTACTGTTGTTTTCTTCTGAATTTGCAGTAGTCATAATGTCTGACATGGCACAGATCACTCAGATCGTGGGGGAAAAATTGACCAAAGACAACTATAGTGTTTGGTCCTACAGGATGGAGAATTTTTTGATGGGTAGAGGTCTATGGGATCTCATAACAGGTGATGATGAATGTCTAGAAGTTTGTGAACATCCGACTGAAGAGCAAAAGAAAGCGTACAAGGATTGGACTGGGAAGAACAGGAAGGTTTTGCATTGGATCTCCATACGTATTTCAGAAACATTGATTCCTCATATAAAAAAGGCAAGTAACTGTAAGGAGGCATGGGAAATCATAGAAGAAATGTATGGAACATGTATAGAGGCTCATAAGATACAACTTAAGTAGAGATTACATGGTGCATGGAGAGGCAATCGTAGTATCAGTGATTATATGACAGAAATCAAGCAAATTTCAGAAGACCTTGCATCCATTAATGCACCTGTTGATGATGATGATTTAGTGTTAGTGACACTAAATGGGCTTGGACCAGCTTTTAAATCTTTGGATACCTCTATTTCCGTTAGGGGAGGCTCTATGCCTGACTTTGAGGAGCTTATTGGATTGCTACTTACAGAAGAAATCAAGTTAGGATTGAATGCATCTAGCAGTGGCAAAAATGCAGGTGGAGATAGTGTTTTCTATCACCAGAGAGGTTGTAGTAGCTCATCTAGAGCTAGAGGCTCTTCACGTGGTCGTAATAATTATGGTTTTGCTCATGGAAGAGGTAACTTTGGTCGTGGTGACTTCATGCATAGAGGCATGGGGAGATCTTTCCCTAGAGGTAGAGGACGGTCTAGTCCTTCTTCACAAAGAGATGGCACTTGTCATTATTGTGGGCATTTTGGTCACTTTGAGAGGGATTGTTATCAAAAATAGAATGCTATGTCTAGGGGTCATGGAAGGACCCAATATGGCTACTATGCAGGCCCTTATGGTGGTACAGGTTATGGACCTAGAGGTGGATCGTCTAGAGGTCACCTATTTGCTATGGACCATGTGCTTGGGAGCATGACTCATCCTCCTCGTGAGAATGACTGGTTTTTGGATTCAAGAGCTACAAACCACATGACTAATCATGTTGAGTGGTTTGATAGCAAGGAGCAAGTGCAGAATGATGAATATGTTGCCACTGGTGATGATACTTTACACAAAATTACTCATATTGGTAGTGTGCCACTTGTTACTAAAGATGGGATTGAGAACAAGCTTGGTGATGTACTTTATGTGCCCACAATAACTAAGAACCTAGCATCGGTTGGCCAAATGACAGATTGCAGGTGAGATTCAATAAGTTTGGATGTTTCATTGAAGAGTTCCATAATGGGAGAACTGGCAGGGTGATTGCTCATGGTAGAAAGAAAGGGAGATTATTTGCTTTGGATGCAGGTACTCCAGTGATTCAAAACTCTATGTATGTTGAGAGAGGACATGGGCAAGATAAGGATTTGGAATTATGGCATAGATAGATTGGTCATGTTAATTTGAAAAGATTGAAGCAAATGCAATCAAAACGGATAGTTCGTGGTCTACTGCATTTAGGATATGTGAATTTTGATCATGTATGTGAGGCTTGTCAATTTGGCAAGCAGTCCAGATTGCCATTTCCAAAGAGGGGGAGAATAAGCAGCTATCCTTTGGAAATAATACACTAAGATATTTGGGGCCCATGTCAGAACGTTTCCATGAGCGGAAAATGTAGATTCTATATCACTTTCATTGATGATTTCAGCAGGATGACTTGGGTGTACTTTATGCAGCATAAAAGTGAAGCATTTGAAAAGTTCTTGGAATTTAAATCTATGGTAAAAAGCAATTTGGATGCTACATAAAATGTTTGAAGTCAGATAGTGGTGGAGAGTACATGTCATATGAGTTTTGTGACTTCTTGAGAGATCATGGTATCAAAAGGCAATTGACATGCAGGTATACACCTTAGCAAAATGGTGTGGCTGAAAGGAAGAATCGGATTATTGCAGAGGTTGCAAGGGCAATGATGAACCAAATGAACATGCCATTGTCATATTGGGCAGAAGCAGTGCATACTACAGTTCACATTATGAATAGAACACCTACAGCCTTGATTCATAATATGTCACCATATGAGAGAATGTATGGCATGAAACCTACTATTGCATACTTTAGAGTCTTTGGATGTGTCTATTATGTTCATGTTCTGGATGATTTGAGAAAGAAGATGGAACCTAAGGCTGTAAAATGCATTTTCCTTGGATATCCTGATGAGAAGAAGGGATACAAATGTTATGATCCAGTGAGTAAGGAAGTATACATAAGCAGGGATGTCAAATTCACTGAATATGAATCATGGTACAAGCCCAAAATTACAGTGGATGTTGATTCCTATGAAAGCAATGATGATAATGGCTATGGAAGGAAAATTTCAGCAAATAGCAAGGCTGAAAATCAGCATGTGGAAGATGCTTCAGGACCTCAAGAGAATGTGGAAAGCAGTGGCAGCTATAGTCCATGGAGTGGTAGATTGAGAAATGCACAAAGGAGTGCAGAAGTTGCAAAAGGTAAGAGGCCAATGACTGAAAGTTTAGAATATGAATCTATAGATGATGAGTATGGCATTCCGCATGTTAAAACACCTGGCACTAGAAGTGCAGGAAAGTATGTGCCACCACATGCTAGATCAGATGAGACACACGGTAGTGCACCTCAATTGAGAAGGCCAGAAAGGGTAAGGTATCCAGTTGATAGATTGACTTATAATGGGATCATGAAGATGCATTATGCATACATGGTTTCTTATGTACAACATGTGGAGCCTACTTGCTTTGAAGAAGCAGTAGAGAGCAAAGAGTGGAGACAAGCAATGGATGAAGAGATGAATGCACTAAGAAAAAATAAGACTTGGGATTTGGTGAAACTACCTTATGGCAAGAAGTCCAGTGGGTGTAAATGGGTTTACAAGGTCAAATGTAAGTCGGATGGTTCTCTTGAAAGGTATAAAGCAAGGCTAGTTGCAAAAGGATATGCACAAACTTATGGTTTGGACTATGAAGAAACATTCAGTCCAGTAGCTAAAATGAGGACAGTGAGATCGGTAATTACTTTGGCTTCTATCTATGGTTGGAGGCTTTATCAAATGGATGTGAAAAATGCATTTTTGAATGGCAACTTAGAAGAGGAAGTGTACATGGATCAACCAGAGGGCTATGTGGATCCAAAATACCCACATTATGTATGCAGGTTGAAGAAGGCTTTATATGGAGACTGAAGCAAGCACCAAGAGCATGGTGTGATAGAATCAGCAGATTCTTATGCAGTATGGGATTTCAGCAGAGCAAAGCTGATTATTCACTTTATGTGAGGCATACAGAAGATGGTATGGTTGTTGTGGTCATCTATGTTGATGATCTCATTATTACAGGTACACTTGAGAAGGAGATTACTGAAGTCAAGCATGGGTTACATAAAGAGTTTGATATAAAGGATCTTGGTTTGTTGAGATACTTCTTGGGTATTGAGGTTATTGACACACCTCATGGTATATGGCTGATACAAAGGCAATATGCATTGGAGATGTTGGAAAAATATGGCATGACAGGATGCAAACCAGTTGATACACCATTGGATCAAAATGCTAAGTTGATGGATGATGGATCTTATGTTGAGGATGTTACTATGTTCAGAAAGATGGTTGGTAGTCTTATCTACTTGACCATTACAAGACCAGACTGAGTTACACTCTTGGATTGGTAAGTCAGTTTATGCAGAAACCATGCAAATCACATTTGGATGTAGTAAGAAGAGTTCTTAGATATGTGAAGAAGACAGCTGGATTTGGACTGTTTTATGAAAAAGGAATCAAGCCTACACTGTTTGGATATTCACATGCAGACTGGGCAGGTAGCTCTATGGATAGAAGATCTACTAGTGGCTATGCATTCTCATTTGGATTAGCCATGGTAAGTTGGAGCAGTAAGAAGCAACCTACAATTGCTTTATCAAGCCACTGAAGCAGAATATAGAGGCATTGCATTGGCAGCATGTGAGCAGACATGGCTGAGATTGATCCTATATGACATGGGGATAGAGATTGATGGTGGATTTATTATGTATTGTGACAATGTTAGCAGCATTATGTTGGCAAAGAACCCAGTCTACCATGCAAGGACAGAACACATAGAAGTGCACTATCATTTCATTAGAGAAAAAGCCATTGATGGAGAGATTGACTTGGTCCATGTGAAGACCAATGACCAAGTTGCTGATATCTTTACCAAAGCATTAGGTAAAGATAAGTTTGAGTACTTTAGGAGTGAACTTGAGTGTCATGGTCTTTCAATATTAATTGAATATGTAGTATGGAGCACATGCTTGCCGATAAGCGTTGAAGTATCCACTTTATATCTTTACAAAATGTTAAGACAAAATAAGACATGTGCTAGTGCATTTTCTAAATGGTTAACCTAAGTTTTATATTAAATTAATGATAAGTTATACATGTAATATCTAAGGATCAAAAATGCATCCATTCTTTTCATGAAATAAGGAAATCTTTTCAAAGTGACAATCATGGAAGTGTACACAAAATTATGTTGTGACTTTTGAATTATGAAGATGAGGAGAATTTGGAGCAATCAAAGGAACTCAATCAAAAGAATGTACAAAATGGATGTAAGAACTTTTGGGGATGGCCCCATATTGTCCACTTAAACTTTAATATTTAGAGTTCCACAGATCCGATATAAAGTCTTGAAAAAAAGTGAAAGCCTCATAATGCTTTTTGGGAGGATGAACATAATTGGTTTATATTCAATGATGGCATTTATTACTATGCTTCATATAATTTGATACATGACCATCATTGTTCAATACATTTGTAGCATTCTTTTGCAATTTATTAACAAAGTAAACAAATGTGTGTCTATTTGTTGTATAATGATAGATGATCAATTAGGTGACTCTGGCAATAAGAGAGTACTTTAAAAAACTTAGTATCAAGGATTTCATAGGATAATGGAAACATTTGACAATGAATGCATAAAAATAAAATTCTTGGCAATAACTTATATGTTTTTATGATTAATCATGTGGTTGTTGATATGTCTCCTCATTTGGGGTGGCCTACTATGGCATGTTACATCATACAATAACGTTTGTATTGCAAAACCTGAATTTGAATGCTTTCTATCCTTTCAAACAAGACGTTCATGTACCATGTTATGAAGGGGTATGTAGAGATCTAGCATACTATTCATGTCTCAAGTGTTCCTTGAACTTTTTAACAAAGTCTCATAAGAATGTGATTTCAAATATATAAACAAGTTAAGGGGAATATTGAGAATTTCAATATCTCTCTATTGTTGAACATGAAAACCGATGGATTCAATGGTTTTCAAAGCATTGGGATGCATTAAGAAATATATGGAAATAAATGGTTGCCCTATGGTTTAAGAATCATTTATAAGGACATTGTAGGATATAATATCTAATCATATGTAGAAGGCTAAAAGTACATGTGATATGTGATTTGGATAGAAACTACTAGATCTCTTATGTGCCATCATGCACAAGGACTACTAGAAAACCCTACAAAAGTGGATTTTTCATGTTGCAAGCAATATTAAATTACAAGGAAAGTTTTATTTGCTTTACTTGCAAATATGATACCTTGTCTAAGCTTTAGAGCCATAGTGAATCATGCATGAAACACTATAGTGATGCAAAAACGTGTGTCATTGGTTCAAAGATCACAACCATTTGTTCATGGAGAGAGACAATGAAGGAATTCTCATGGTAGTCTTAATGATTCCTACATTAACATTATTGTTGGTTATATTGGGTTTTGTTAGATCACTCCAACAATAAAAAGATCTCCTCTTACTTTACAATAGAAGGGAGCAAATATTCTCCTCCTTACACTCAAGCCCATAGCACATTCACATCCTATGTTCAACATTGGATTAATCAAGTATGAACCTTCCATGTAATGTGTGAGATAATGTGGGAGCTCATGCTCAACTGCCAAGACCCACGGACTACTTATTGTTTCAAGCATTTCAAGCCAAGTGCAATGGCTGCCTCCCACATAAGAATAGATGAGAGATTCGATGGGGATGCACAATGGAATGTGGTTGAGACATGGATATGGAGGCTCAAGCTTTCTTCATTCTTCTCCTTCTCTCTTCTCTATAGTCTACTTTTTCCAAGTCTCTCACAAAGAGATAGACCCTTTGAGCTTTAGGACACTTTACATAGCCTCTCACACACTTACTTAATACAACCATAGGATAAGGCGTAGGCTATGCCTTATTTCTCAACACTCCCCCTTAAGCTCAAAATGAGCTTGCAAAGGCAATACTCCAAGTGCACTCCTGAAATACTCAAACTTATCTTTACCTAATGCTTTGGTAAAGACATTAGCAACTTAGTCATTTGTTTTGACATGGATCAAGTCAACCTCTCCATCAATGACCTTCTCTCTAATGAAGTGATAGTGCACTTGTTAGATATGCTCAATGTCCCACCCTCATAAGGTGCCACCAATGATCCATAGTGCTCAAAGCTGTAAGGCCCCCATTATGAGGAGAAGCCAAATGTGAGCTCACATATTCATTTAGTCCTGACTTGTATATCAAACGAGGTCTATGTGAACGAATGGCAAAAAGGTGACCATTGTGGGCCTAATATTTGGGTTGGACTAAGTTAAGTTGGTAGCAACTTGAGGCACATTGCATCGAGAGGTGGTGTTGCTATACCAGCTATTCAAACACTGAGGATTCGTCCATCAACCTTTAGCGAAGGCAACTTAGATGGTACAAACTATATCTTATGGAAGTTCAAAATTACAACTATCCTTGATTCTTATGAGCTTTTAGAGACTGTGCTGGGGACCGATGTAGAACCACAGCCTACCCCTGACCCATCGAATCCTAGTGTGATGATTCCTCCAAATGCAAATCTTCTATGAGCTTGGAAATAAAGGAATGCAGATGCATTGTGTGCCTTAGTTACAAGCTGTTCTGACAGTGTTCAGACTTTGATTCAACATACAACCAAAGCATTAGAGGCTTGGAATGTATTGAGGAGTCAGTATGAAACTAAAAATAAACAAGGATTCAAAACTTGGAGAATCAACTAGCAGCAGAGAAGTTTGCTAAAGGAGAGATAGTAGAAGCATTCATCACTCGGAGTAAGAATTCGCGCAACCAGATGGCTAGTGCTGGGATACAAAAGACTAGCAAGGAGCTAGCGAGGAGGTGTCTTTAGATTTGTCCACAAAATTTTGATGGACTAGTAGTTTCCCTTAATACTTAGGTGAGACCTCAAGCTTTGAGTTTTGAGAAGTTTTGTGCAGTATTATTGGAGGAGGAGTTGAGGCTAAAAGCCCAAGAAGGAAGCAACAATGGAGATGCTACATTCTCTGCCAATGCAAAAGGCAAAGGTGGTCCTCCACAAAAAATAATGGTGACAAAAAGAAGAAGGGTGGTAAGAAGAAGTTTCAAGGAGAGTGCTTCTATTGCAAGAAGAAAGGACATGCAATCGCATATTATCGTGTTAAGAAGGCAGATGAAAAGAATGGTACCCTTAAAAAGGGAAAGAGACAGCCAATACGGTTGAAGTAGAGTTGGAGTTATTCATGGCGATCATTGAGGAGGTGTGCTCCTCAATGCAAGAAGAATCTACCAATGACTCATGGGTGTTGGATAGTGGGGCCTCCCGTCACATGACCAACAAGAAAGGTCTATACAATTCTATGCAGCCTCTACAAGAATCCGTCACTGTGATAGTTGGAAATGATGCAAAATGCCCTACTGCTAGCACACGCACTATTTCATTTGTTGCTGCAAATGGTAATGTCAAAAATCTTTCAAATGTATTGTATGTTTCCAAAATTAGGAGAAATCTATTATAAGTTTACTGGCATAATTGATCTTGGTCATGATTTGAGGTTCAAGAAGACAAGTGCAGAAATTCTTGACAATGATGGAAAAGTTGTTGGCAAAGGAGAAAGAAGGAACAACCTATATGAGCTAAATGCTCTTACAGCCACCGTTGGAGTGGGCATAAGTAAGCTTTGGCATGAAAGGTTTGGACACATCGGATTTGCAGTGTTGAAGGAGACACACAAGCAAGGTATGGTTGCTCACCTACCTGCAATGACTGAATTGAAGGAACCATGTGAAGCTTGTATGATGGGCAAGCAACAGAGAAAGGCATTTCCACAGGAAAGCAAGAATAGATCACAGGATTCTATAGAGTTGGTGCATGATGACTTGTGCAAAAAGATGCCTACACAGGCCTTGGGGGGATCTTTTTATTTTATAATGATTATCGACGACTACAGTAGGAAGATGTGGGTGTACTTCCTTCGTGATAAGGCTGAAGCTTTTGGTAAGTTTAAAGAATGACTAAAACTTGTTGAGAATGAAACATGGAAAAGTAAGAAGAAATTTAGAACAGATGGTGGTGGTGAGTTCAACTCAAAGGTGTTTGAAGACTTTTGCAAGAGCAAAGGGATCAAGCATCAATTGACTACGCCTCACACACCTCAATAGAACGGTGTTGTGGAACGCAAGAATGGCACCATTGTGGAGATGGCAAGATGCATGCTAAAGGGCAAGTAGAAGTAGTCCACTATGAACTTGTCCTGAGAGCTATCCCTATCCTTAAGGAGGAGGAAGCATCATCGTCAAATGATGAGGAAAAAGTTCACCAACCTGACATCACTGCATTGGAAAAGCCATTGCCGCATTGGGTGAAGCAGTTTTATGACCACAATAATCCTATGTCCACATCTGTTGAGGAGAAGGAAGATGGACCAAAGGAGGGCTTCTGCTCACATAGTCAATATGGCCTTGATGGCTGAGATTATGAGAGAAGTAAAGGAGCCAAGTGATTTAGAAGAAGCACTTGGAGATCTAGCATGGAAGGCAGCTATGCAAGCCGAGTATGACAGCATAATGAAGAATGACACTTGGGAGCTAGTGGATTGGCCACCAAAGCGGAAGGTTATTGGCACTAAGTGGATTTGGAAGGTAAAGTACAAGGCTGATGGTACCTTAGAAAAGTACAAAGCTAGACTAGTTGCATAGGGATTTTCACAGGTTGAAGGGTTTGATTTTCAAGAGTCATTTTTCCCAATTGCTAGAATGACCACTATTCAGACAGTACTTGTAGTGGCCAGTTTACCAAATGGATGTTAAGTCAATGTTCTTAAATGGTGACCTCAAGGAGGAGGTGTATGTGGCTAAGGAACCATGGTTTGAGGCCACCCATTATTCTAAGAACAAAGTGTATAAGCTTAAGAATGCCAAGATTGTGGGAGAGAAGGAAGGAGACTCACTTGTAACTTTCTTGCTTGCACAATGGGGAAATACACACAAAGGTGAAGGCTGAAAAATAGTTTTTCTCTTCTTAGTTGTGTAAGCCAGAAAGAACTCAAGTACATAGAAATAGAAGAACCCTATATATGGGTCTCAAACCAAACTCAACTAATTAAGGTGGCATACTAATTGAGCCACGAGCTAGCGTAGATAAGGATAGCTGTCATCTAGCTATTATTCATGGGCGGTGTACCAACCGCATATGCAAAAAATGACAAGTCGGTGACATAAATGCACAACGGTCACCCTGGCATATCACGAGTGGAGCTCGATATCTCAACACTCCCCCTCGAGCTCAATCCCAATTCCTGCACACCAAGCAAGTCTATCAACTTGCGCAGCTTCTCTGCGCCCAATGCCTTCGTAAATATGTCAGCTACCTGATCCTCTGTGCTGATATAAACTAGATCAATAAGACCTAGTAAAACCCTCTCCCGCACATAGTGATAATGCACCTCAATGTGCTCTGTTCTAGCATGATAGACTGGGTTATTTTCCAAGTGTATACTACTCATGTTGTGACAATAAATGACAACTAAGAAGAGAAAAACTATTTGCAACTACCTCACATGCAGCCATTGCTGCGCCCCTGTACTTAGCCTCTATGCTCGACAAGGCAACTGTAGGCTGTTTCTTGCTGCTCCAAGTGACTGCAACACTCCCAAAAGAGAACACATATCCATTGGTAGATCGTCTATCAGAAATACTACCAGCCCAATCAGCATCAGTGTATCCATGCAACTGTATCTGAACCTCAGTCTCATAAAGTAGTCCATACTACAATGTGGACTTCGCATACCTGAGTATGCATCTAGCCACATCCAAATGCGGTTTCCTTGGAGCTTGCATAAACTGACTTACCAATCCAACAACATAGCTCAAATCTGGCCTGGTAATAGTCATATAAATCAAACTTCCTACTATGCGTCTGTACATAGTAGGGTCTTCCAGAAGCTCACCTGCATCTACCCTCAGCTTCACATTCTGCTCCAAAGGAACTAAAATAGGCTTACAGCCTGTCATCCCATATTTGGACAGCATGTCCAATCCATACTGCCTCTGCAAGAGCCGTATCCCACTTGGTGATCTAATCACCTCAATGCCCAAGAAATAACGCAGCTCTCCCAAATCCTTTATCTCAAACTTCTGCTTCAAAAGCATTTTAATATGAAGGATATCTTCATCACTGTCACTTGTCATAATCAAATCATCAACATAAATGACAAGTAGCATAATACCTTTCTCTATTTTTCTCACATAAAGTGAGAAATCTGCCTTGGAAATCTGAAAGCCAATAGTGACAAGATACTGTCCTATCTTGTCAGACCATGCTCTAGGTGCTTGCTTCAAGCCATACAAGGATTTCTTCAACCTGGAAACAAACTCAGGATGAACAGCATGCACATAACTTGGTGGCTACTCCATATATACCTCTTCTTGCAAATGACCATGTAAGAAGGCATTCTTTACATCCATCTGATGTAAAGACCATTCCTTTGATGCAGCCATAGCAATGACTGCTCTTACAGTTGCCATCCTTGCAACCGGACTGAATGTTTCTTCATAATCAATGCCATATGTTTGTGCATACCCCTTGACTACTAATCTTGCCTTGTATCTGTTCACAGAACCATGTGCATTGTGCTTCACTTTATAAACCCACTTACAGCCAATTACATTCTTACCTTTAGGCAAAGGTACCAATTCCCATGTAGCATTTGCTTCCAAGGCATCCATTTCTTCATCCATGGCTTTCTCCCATTTTTCTTTTCCTATGGCTTGCTCAAAAGAAGTGGGTTCTGGTTCTTCTATCATTTTGACCATATAGGCATAGTGAATGGCTGTAAATCCATCATATTTCAGCCTATCCACAGGATACCTAGCTCTGGTAGGCCTGTGCAAAGTAGGTTCACTCCTAGGTGCTCTCAAAACATCCCTGGTCTTTCTTACTCTAGGTGTAACAATAGAAGGAATACCTGACTCATCATCAATGCTCTGTTCTGAGCAACTGGATTCACCATCCACATAAGAGTGACCTGCATTCACATCAAACATGGGCTGATCTACCTTCTCTTTTCCTTTTCGTGATACCTACATACCACTATCTACATTGCTTTGAGAAGATTCTCCTGATCTCAATCTACTTGTCCATGGCGAAGAATGTGAACCACTGCTAGAGGATGCTCCAGGTCCACTAATATCTTGTGACTGCTGCTGTGAATTCTGTGCAGCATTACCATTTTGTGCATCTACATTATCAATCACATTTACTGGTTTATACCAGCTACTCATCTCATCAAAAACAACATCTCTTCTCACTGTAAACTTACGAGTAGAAGGGTTATAGCATCTATACCCTTTCTGCTGCAAAGAGTAATCAATAAAGATGCACTTCTCAGCTTTTGGATCCAACTTGGATCTCAACTCATCTGGCACATGAACATAGGCAATGCAACCAAAAAATTTTAAATGAGAAATATCTGGTTTCCTACTAGTATACCTCTCCTCTAGAGTCATCCCATGTATTGCTGCAGTGGGAGTCCTATTCATTATGTAGACTGTTGTAGCAACTGCCTCAGCCCAATAAAAATCTGGCAGGTCTTTTTCAATGAGCATGGCACGAGATACCTCTCCAATATGCCTGTTTTTCCTTGCTGCAATTCCATTTTGTTGTGGGGTATGACTGCATGAATATTGCTACTTTATGCCATACTCCTGTAGGAACCTTGAAAACTCATTTGAGAGGTACTCTCCCCCTCCATCTGACCTTAGGCATTTTATTTGCAGGACTGTTTCTTTTTCAACCATAGCTTTAAGAGTTTTGAAATGCCCAAAAACTTCACTTTTATTTTTCATAAAATACACCCAAAATTTTCTGCTATAGTCATCAATAAAAGTGACAAAATAATGACAGCCTCCAAGAGATGCAGCTTTAGTAGTCCACACATTAGAGTGGATTAATTCCAATGGCTTCTTACTCTCTTGAACATGTCTAGGAAATGGTTTCCTTGCCTGTTTTCCAAATTGACAGGCTTCACATACCTTATGCATTTCTGCAACCTTGAATTTAGGCAATCCTGCAACAATATTTTGGGTCTGCATTGATTTAAGTCGCTGTACATTAACATGACCAATGCATTTATGCCAGATATCAATATCTGCAACTACACCGGTCCCATGTGCAAACATTGCTGCACTCAATTTAGGCATGTTTGCATCCAACGTAAACATTCTGCCCTTCTTCTTTCCTTTTGCTATCAAGCGACCTTTATTTTTCATATCCTCAACAAAGCATCCATGAGGATTAAACCTGACCTGCAAGCCTTGCTCAACCATTTGACCAACAGAAACCAAATTCTTGGTGATATTCGGGACATGAAATACATCGGACAGGTATTTCTTTTTCCCATCCTGCATAGACAAATGAATTTTTCCAATCTGCACAATAGGATGTGCAGTATCATCACCAGTCTCCACAAATCTTGGTTTTTTCATTTTCCTTGCATCCTCCATCCATTCTGCATGACCTGTCATGTGGTTTGATGCACTGAATCTACATACCATACATCGTTGCTTTCTTCTGCACTTGTCACAAAATTGTTCATGTGCTGCACCATAAACAAATGCTCATTTCTGTCATCACCCTGTCTACTAGAAGATGCATAATTCCCTTGTTGCAATTTTCCATTCATGATGTCATTCTTCTTTTTATAGCAGTCTTTAGCCATATGACCCATTTTACCACAGTAGTAGCCTTCAACATTGCTGTTTCATTTTGGCCTCTTTGCCATCCACCACGACCTCTTTGGCTCCCCCTGCCTCTAGAGTTACCACGTCCTCCTCCATAGGACAGGTTTTCTTGAGTTTGCTGTATATTCTGATTTCTACCACGGCCTCCAGATCGGCCTCCTCTACCTCTGCCTCTACCTCTTCCAGCATTTGAGTAGAAGACAACTTCTTTTGAAGTTCCTCCTGAAGAAGATGCAACACCATTTCTCTGCTCCTCAGAAATTAGAAGAGTAATCAACTCCTCAAAATCAGGAAATCTTTCACGGACGGAAATGGATGTTCGGAACTATGCATAATCCTTTCCTAGACCATTCAAGGTCACAGAAACTAAATCATCATCTTCCACTGGCGACCCAATGGAAGTAAGTGCATCTGCAATCTTCTTCACCTTCATGTGGTAGTCATTGATGCTCATATTTTCTCTTTGTACATTGTGCAACTTGTTAGAATATCAAGCTCGTACATGTGTGTTTGACCGACATGAGCTGGACACAGCTAGTCTGGCTAGATCAGTTAGGTGTATTAAATAAGTCGGTGTTACTTCTAGTGTGAATGGTCTTTATGACCTTAGGTTGTATATGCACTATGTGTGTGTGCTAAATGAATAAGAAGAAGAATAGAGAGTGTAAGCATGTTGCTTCACTCCGTGTTGCTCTCCTTCCTGCTTCCATGAAATGTAACATGGTATCAGAGCCATGAATGGGCTCACTGGTGGAATGCACTCAAGAAGAAGACTTGAAGAGTGAACTGAAGAGCTGGAAAAAGAAGAGGACTGACTGTCATTTCCATCAATGGTCACATAGAGGTATGTACTGTGAAGCATTGGAGTCTCATTGCTTGAAGCATGGTTGTGGCTTGCTGAGGAGTCTTCCAAGGATTGATTGAGCACCAGTGAGTGCATCATTATCATAGTAATGAGCAAGATGTGCAGCAGCACAGATCTGCCCAGCCAGCGTGTTTGCACCTGTTTTCAGGCTGAACTACATGGCTGAGATTCAGCACATGGACTACTTACCAAGGCTCTATTGAGCATCACCAGGAGTGTGGCTTTTCTGGAGATTCACCAAAGCTTCATTGAGCATCAACAAGTGGGCAAATCTGATTTGAATGTACTCTGAACAGTCTGTGTGGACTGTGCCTATGAACAGGCTGCTCTCATTGGCTGAGATTCAAGAAGTATAGCACTTGTCAGGTGGCATAGAGCTTGGATGCATACCAAGGAAGGTTCTTGAAGGGTATACCTTACTATTGCTCTTGTGGGAGCTCATGTGGGAGCTGTAATAGAGGTGTACAGATCTGAATACACAGGGCTGAACTGTCATTGAACTTACAGTGACATTATACACTTGGGAAGTCTGCATTTTTGGATGCTCTTTGGCATGTACATTGAACTTGGATGTAGCACTTGATGCTTAGTAGAAGACATGTCATATTTCTTGGGTATTTTGACATAAACTTGGAGCTTGAAATGGCTTGATCTGAGAGCCTGTGATAGGCTGAAAACTGAAAAAAAAAATTTGCAGACATAAAGCACAAATTGGTTATTTCTAAAGAGCTAGTTGGCTGGGTTTGTTCCACAGGTACTTGAAGACTTGGTCTATGACTGTTGAATGCTTGAGCATTGGAAACGGAAGTGATGCAAATGGTTTATGGGTTTTTGGGACTGAAATTAATCCCTATTGCCAGTGCATTGGCTGTTTGAAATCTGGGAATTTATTTACAATATTCATATATGCTGGTTATATACTGTTTTGAGGTTCTATGCCTATGCATGGCTTGACACATGTACTAGCAACAATCTATGGAAGTTTGGGACATGTATGACATGTATACTACTCAGTTTTGGGCTTGAAATCACTGCTGGTCACTCACAGAATTACAGTTTTCAGACTACATATATGTACCCTAGCAGTAAGGTTGCAGGAGTTCAAACCAAAGTGAATACATAGTATTTGCACTGATTGTTTTACTCACAGGTTAAGCCACTTGGTTGTGAGCTGTTTTGGACTGTTAGTGGGCTGAAATACCCTGTTTTTTTTACTGCAATTAATTGCAGAAAACTGTCATAAACAGTTCCGGACTGAAGTTGAACCGTTAAGAAGATCTTGGTTTGTAGGTAGTCAGGCAAGGTCTGCAACATGGCAAATGCTGATAGAACTGATAATGTAACCCAGATTGTGGGAGAAAAGCTTGATAGCAACAATTATGCAATATGGAAGTTCCGCATCTGAGGCTGAACCTGAAGTTCCAGATAGGAATCCTACAGCTGATCAAAGACGAGCACATCGAGCTTGGATGGAAAGAGCTCGCAGAGTTTTACATTGGTTGTCATTATGTATCTCGGATGCTATGATGATGCAGATCATGAACTGTAAATCCCCAGCAGATGCATGGAATATATTGGTCAAATACTATGGCACAACTACAAGTGCAAGGAAGATACAACTGAAGTAGAAATTCAATAACATGGAGAGGAAGAACAGATCCATACAAGATTATGTCACAGAGGTTAAGACCATAGCAGATCAGCTGGCATCTGTTGGCTCACAGGTAGAAGATGAGGATATGGTTGCAGTGACCTTAAATGGCTTGGGTCCGGAGTACAAGTCTTTTGACACTTCAGTATCTGTGCGGGCTGAGATGCCTGATTTTAATGAGCTGGTTGCATTATTGATTCATGAAGAGGTGAAGCTTGGCTTAGCTACAGGGTCAAGCAGCTCAAAGAATAAGGATGCAGTTTTTTATTCGAATCAGCGTGGTCGTGGTAGCCGTGGTAGAGGCTATGGATCTGGTAGAGGAGGCCAGCAGAATGCATCCTATAGTAATAGCAATCAGCAGTCATCAAATGCAAGAGGTGGTGGAAACTTTCGCGGCAGGGGGAGATCTAACTCCCGTGGCAGAGGCTCATGGCAGCAGCAGCGTCAGTCAGACAATCCAAATAAAGATAAGGATTGTCACTACTGCGGAAAGTATGGGCATATTGCAAAGGATTTCTGGAAGAAGTAGGGAAATCAGAAGGGCAAGCAGCATGGACATTATGCTATGTCCAGTTAGGCAGATGACTCTGGTGATAGACTGTTTGCCATGCAATATGTCAAAGATAAGGCTGCTGAAAAATCATCTGATGATGCAATGTGGTACATTGATTCAAGGGCGTCAAATCACATGACCCCTCACGGTGATTGGTTCACGGATATGGTGGCTGAAAAGCATGGCTATGTATGCACAGTGATGACACGCAACATAGCATTGAGCATAAAGGCAAAGTGCCTCTTGTGGTCCATAATGGCAGAAAGAAAAATTTGCATGATGTATTGCATGTCCCTTCAATTACGAAGAACTTGTTATCTGTTGTGGTCAGATGATGGAGCAGAACTTGCAGGTTAGATTCAATAAGCATGGCTTCTTTATTGAAGAATTTGGAAATGGCTGCAAGTTGATAGCTCGTGGTCACAGGAATGGCAGAATGTTTACTCTTGATGCTTCTTTGCCAGAGCTGAATTCAGCTATGTTTGCCCATGGTTCTGGCACTATTAGGGATTTGGAAATATGGCACAAGAGAGTGGGGCATGTCAATTTGCAAAGGCTGCAAATTATGCAAAAGAAATAGCTGGTTACAGGGTTACCGAAGTTCCAATATTCAGATATTGGTCATGTATGCGAGGCTTGCCAGTTCGGTAAGCAGTCACGATTGCCATTTATCAGGAATGTACGACAAAGTACACGTCCATTGCAGTTAGTGCATTCTAATGTTTGGGGGCCAGCTCATAATGTATCTATGGGAGGTTCTAGATATTATGTATCCTTCATTGACGACTACAGTCGATATACCTAGCTTTACATATTGAAAACGAAAGATGAGGTCTTTGCTGTTTTTCAGCAATTTAAAGCACAGGTTGAGAAAGAGTTTGAATGCTACATCTCTTGCTTGAGATCTGATGGTGGTGGGGAGTATGTATCAAATGAATTTGATGGGTTCTTGGCTGAAAATGGCATTCGTAGGCAGCTCACCTACAGCTACACTCCACAGAAAAACGGAGTAGCTAAAAGGAAGAATAGAATTCTGATGGAAGCTGCTAGGGCTATGATGAATGAAAAGCATATGCCACTTTACTATTGGGCAGAGGCTGTTATGACAGCAGTATACATTTTGAACAGGACTCCCACTGCAGGCATTCATGATATGACACCGTTTGAGAAGTTCTATGGCTATAAGCCAGATCTAAGTCACATGAAAGTCTTTGGCTGTCTTGCTTATGTGCATATTCCAGATGAGAAAAGGAAGAAGTTGGATCCCAAAGCACATAAGTGTGTTTTCATTGGATATTCGTAGGAGAAGAAGGCATACAAATGCTATGATCCCTCTACCAGGGAGACTTTGGTAAGCAGGGATGTTATCTTTGATGAGATGGGTTCTTGGTATGTATCACCAGTTACAGTGCTAGCGAATACTCCTTCCACTATTGCCTCTACAATTGATTTACAGCAGAGTACTGTTATGACAGGACCTCGTAGTCAGACAATATCCCCATGGACAAGGAGATTGAGGAGCTCGCCGTCCATTGACACCGGTGTGTTAGTGAGGGGGAGACATGATGTCTTGGACAGCAAAGGAAAAGAGAAAGTTATTGAGGATGCATCTGGTATGATGACACCTGGCAGAATGGCTTTGGGCTATGAGTCTAGTGATACTTTAGACAACGAACTTGGTATTTCGACTGTCTATACGCCTGGCACAAGGCAGAGCAGGTACATTCCGCCTCATGAGAGAGGGGAATCGAGTAGTGCACCACAGCTTAGACACTCGCAGAGGGTAAGATACCCTGTTGACAGGTTGACATACAGTGGCTACTCTGCAAAGCATTATGCATACATGACAAAAGTGATGGAGGTCAAAGAACCAAGTACATATGCTGAAGCAGTGAAAGATGAGAATTGGTGTGTAGCCATGGATGAAGAAATGAATGCCTTGGCTGAAAATAAAACATGGGATTTAGTACCACTGCCTGAAGAGAAAAAGACCATTGGCTGCAAATGGGTCTATAAAATCAAATGCAAGTCAGATGGCAGTGTGGAGAGATACAAAGCCAGGCTGGTTGCAAAGGGGTATGCCCAACAGTATGGACTTGATTATGAGGAAACATTCAGCCCTGTTGCCAAGATGGCAACTATATGCACTGTGATTACCTTGGCTGCTGCTAAAGGCTGGAAATTGCAGCAGATGGATGTTAAGAATGCATTTCTTAACGGTGACCTAGTAGAGGATGTCTATATGGTTCAGCCGGAAGGGTATGTGCACCCTGATTTTCAGCATTATGTATGTAGGCTGAAAAAGGCATTATACGGGCTGAAACAGGCTCCGAGAGCTTGGCATGCTAGGATCAGTAACTACTTGCAGAGATTGGGTTTTGCTGTTGGTAGGGCTGATCATAGCCTATTTACAAAGAAGACTGACAGTGGTTTAGTAGTGTTGGTCATATATGTTGATGATTTGATAATCACTGGTGATGATGACTTGGGCATACATCATGCAATGAAGATGCTGAAATCTGAATTTGACATGAAAGACCTGGGAGAATTGAAGTATTTCTTAGGCATTGAGGTAATTCCAGCTGACAATGGGTTATGGCTGATGCAGAAGCACTATGCCATAGAGATGCTGAAGAAGTATGGCATGGCTGAATGCAAACCGCTGGATACACCTCTTGATCAGAATGTCAAGCTAGACATGAACACTGGGGCTGAAGTAGAGGATGTGACTATGTACAGGCAGATGGTTGGCAGCTTGATTTACTTGACCATCACTAGGCCTGACTTGAGCTATGCTGTAGGGCTCATAAGCCAGTTTATGCAGAAGCCTAGAAAGCCGCACTTGGATGCAGTTAGACGCATTATGAGATATGTTAAGTCCACTGTAGAGTATGGGCTGTTCTATGTCAGATATAAGCCCTTGATATTGATTGGATACACGGATGCATATTGGGCAGGTTACTCATATGATCGTAGATCTACGAGTGGATATGCATTTGGATTTGGTAGCGGCATGATTAGCTAGAGTAGCAAGAAGCAGCCTATGGTTGCTTTGTCAAGTACTGAGGCAGAGTACAGGGGTGCTGCATTGGCAGCATGCGAGATTTCATGACTGCTCAAGCTTATGGCTGATTTGGACATACAGGTAGATGCTCCAGTGAAGTTACTATGTGACAATCTGAGTAGTGTACTCCTGGCTATGAATCCAGTCTATCATGCCAGGACAAAACACATTGAGGTACACTACCATTTCATCAGAGAGATGGTTCTTGTAGGACAAGTTGATCTTATGCATGTGAAGACTGATGAACAGGTAGCAGATATCTTTACCAAGTCCTTGGGTAAAGATAAGTTTTGTGGTTTTAGACAGCTGCTTGGAGTACATATGCTATCTTGAGCTTGAGGGGGAGTGTTAGAATATCAAGCTCGTACATGTGTGTTTGACCGACATGAGCTGGACACAGCTAGTCTGGCTAGATTAGTTAGGTGTATTAAATAAGTCGGTGTTACTTCTAGTGTGAATGGTCTTTATGACCTTAGGTTGTATATGCACTATGTGTGTGTGCTAAATGAATAAGAAGAAGAATAGAGAGTGTAAGCATGTTGCTTCACTCCGTGTTGCTCTCCTTCCTGCTTCCATGAAATGTAACACAACTCTTGCTTGAGCTGCATTTTCTTGGCTTGCGTATTTGTGCTATACATTTTTGACAAAGTATCCCATGCCTCCTTTGGCGTACTTGCATCTTAAATATGCACAATCATAGAGTCTGAAATGCTGATAGACAGCCAGTACATAACTTTCCTGGCTCTCTCATGCCATGCTTTAAATGCCTGCATTTGCTGTTGATTGGGAACATAAGGAAGAACTGGTTCTTCTTCATTTCCTGCAACGAATTCCCAATATCCTTTTCCCATAAGGAAATTCGTCATTCTAAACTTTCATGCTTGGAAGTTGTTCTTGTCAAGCTTTTCAGTGACAATCTATGAAAGAGAATCAGATGCCATTACAGAACACTGCAAAAAATTCTGTCACTGCAAAGAACACAGCTTCAGCCTCACAAGGCCAAATCTGCAAAACTGACGAAAGTGGTATTTTGACCACACAGTCACTTCCTAGTGATGATTTTGCATCAACAGGAAACAAGGATGATTTTGTAACTCCCAATGTCTCTGCGCATAGGCATACGATGCAATTTCTACAGTAACTTTTCACCAACCTGTAGAACAGTGGTCGCACAGCATAAAACTGGGCCTTTTCTTGAGTGCGTGCAGAAAAATTCCGCCTCCAAAACAGGCCCCGAAATGGCCTCAAATAAAAAAACAGAGCAACCAAGGGCTAAAGGCCTTTCCCCATAGCATATACTGCCCTCTTGCTACAACACGAAGGGTGTCTCAATTTGAGACAATGCACTCTTGCACTTTCCGGCTGTGCTATCTGCAGAGACTTGCTCCCAAAATAGAAAAATGAAAGCAATACTGGTCCTCTTACCAGAACACCGCGAACTTAGTTTGCTTTCTTGAGCTCCTTACCATGAACAAGGCTCTGATACCATGTAAAGATTGTGGGAGAGAAGGAAGGAGTCTCACTTGTAGCTTTCTTGCTTGCACAATGGGGAAATACACACAAAGGTGGAGGCTGAAAAACAGTTTTTCTCTTCTTAGTGGTGTAAGCCAAAAAGAACTCAAGTACATAGAAATAGAAGAACTCTATATATGGGTCTCAAACCAAACTCAACTAACTAAGGTGGCATACTAACTGAGCCATGAACTAGAGTAGATAAGGATAGCTATCATCTAGCTATTATTCATGGGCAGTGTACCAACCGCATTTGCAACTGACAAGTCGGTGACATAAATGCACAACAGTCACCCTGGCATATCACGAGTGGAGCTCGATATCTCAACAAAGAAGGCATTGTACGGGCTGAAACAAGCCCCAGAGCATGGTACCAGCAAATAGATAAGTTCTTTTTAAGCTTAAACTTTGAAACATGTGCCTCAGATGCTAACTTGTATGTTTATAGGGATGGTGAAAAGTTTGTAGTGATTGTCCTATATGTGGACGACCTTCTTATTACAGGTGACTATGAAGATATGATCAACCAAACTCGAAAGGCTTTGAGTTCTGAGTTTGAAATGACAGTATTGGGCTTGCTGCACTATTGTTTGGGAATTGAAGTATGGCAAGAGCCAGTAAAGATCTTTATCTCTCAAAAGAAGTATGCATGGGAGATCTTGAAGGCATCTCGCATAACCGAGTGCAAGGAGATAGCTACACATATAGAGGTGAATGCAAAGTTATTCGTTGAGGATACATAGGCATTAGTAGACATTGGGAGGCACAAGAGGATGATCGACAGCCTGATCTACTTGTGTAACACCAGACCAGATATTAGTTTTGTTGTTGGTGTTTTGAGCGGGTTCTCAAAAAAACCTCATGAGAGTCATTGGAAGGCTAGGATGTGGGTGCTCAGATACTTGAAGTAAACTCTTGACTATGGTATCACATATAGTTCTGGAACTTCTATTGTGAGGAATTGTAACTCAGATTGGGCAAGAGACAGTGATTCCAAGAAATCAGTTTCTGGTTATTGTTTTTCTTTGGGTTCATGAATTTTCTCTTAGATTAGTAAGAAGCAGCCAACAGTGGCATTGTCTTCTATCGAAGCACAGTACAAGGCAGCTTGTTTTGTTGCATGTGAATCAGTATGGTTGAGAAGGATCCTATGGCATATGGGAGTGCAGGATGAAAAACCAATTGTGTTGAGATGTGACAATCAGAGTTGCATCGCCATTGCCAAAAATCCAGTGTTTCACGCGTGCGCCAAACATATAGAGATTCAGTATCACTATGTGCGTGATTTGATGGAGGATGGGATAGTGTCTACTGTCCAACCAACAGAGGAGAATGGAGCGGATATCTTCACCATAGCACTTATGAAGGATCTGCTTCAAGTTCATCTTCAAAGACTCAGCATTGGGCTGAGGAGATAGTTCACCTATGGGTGGACATTGAGGGGGGGTATTAGATATGCTCAATGCCCCACCCTCATAAGGTGCCACCAATGATCCATGGTGCTCAAAGTTGTAAACCACGGAAGCGCACAAGTAGACAAGGCCATCTCTGTATCAGTTGTTTGGAACTAAAGAAAATTTCTAATTCTCCTCTTATCTGTTGTGTATTCTCTATCTCTATCTCTTTCTCAGATTCTATTTGCTGCACCGTGTAATTTTTACAACACTTCTATGTGTTTTGTCATGGCATGGTAGACTGTGTTCTTTGCCAACATGATGCTGCTAATGTTGTCACCATATATGATGACTCCACCATCAATTTCAATCCCAATGTCACATAAAATCAATCTCATCCATGTCTGCTCACATGCTACCAATGCAATACCTTGATACTCAGCTTTTGTACTTGATAAAGCAATTGTAGGTTTCTTTTTGCTACTCCAATTTACCATGACCAATCCAAATGAAAATGCATAACCATTAGTGTATCTCCTATCCATAAGATTACCTACCTAGTCTGCATCAATATATCCAAAGAAGGTAGGCTTTCTTCCCTTCTCATAGAATAAGCCAAATCCAACTATCTTCTTCACACACCTCAGTTCTTATCACTGCATCCAAATGTGATTTACATGGTCTTTGTATAAATTAGCTAATCAATCCAACATCATAACTCAAATTTGGCCTTGTAATGGTTAAGTAGATAAGACCACCAACCATCTATCTAAACATAGTCACATCTTTCACATATTGCCCATCATCAATCATTTTGATGTTATAATCAAAGGGAGTATTCACTAATCCTAAAATGCCATACTTCTCCAACATCTCTAAAGAATACTATCTTTGTACCAACCAAATACCATGAGGTGTATCAATGACCTCAATGCCCAAAAAGTATCTCAACAAACCAAGTTCCTTTATGTCAAATTCTTTATGAAGACCATACTTAACTTTAGCAATCTCCCTCTCAAGTGTACCTATAATATTGAGGTCATCAACATGGATGACAACCACAACCATGCCATCCTTTGTATGTCTCACATAGAGTGAGTAATCAGCCACACTCTGTTGAAATCCCATGTTGCATAGGAATCTATTAATCCTCTCACACCAAGCTCTTAGTGCTTGCTTTAGTCCATACAATGTCTTTTGCAACTTGCATACATAATGCGGGTATTTAGGATCCACACACCCTTCAAGCTTATCCATGTACACTTCCTCTTCTAAGCTCCCATTCAAGAATGCATTTTTCACATCCATTTGATACAATTTCCAATCATATATAGAAACCAAAGCAATCATTGATCTCATTGTAGCCATCTTTTGCCACTGGACTAAATGTCTCCTCATAATCTAATAAATATATTTGTGCATAACCCTTTGCAACTATCCTTGCTTTATACCTTTCTAGAGAACCATCCGATTTGCACTTGACTTTGTATGCCCATTTGCAACCAATTGATTTCTTTCCATGAGGTAACTACAATAAATCCCATGTCTTGTTTTTCTTCAATGCATCCATCTCCTCATCCATAGCTTGTTTCCATTCTTTGTTTTCCACACTTCCTCAAAGCAAGTAGGTTCCACATGTTGTACGTAAGAAACCATATAAGCATAATGCATATTCATGAACCCATTATATGTCAATCTATCAACAAGACATCTAACCCTTTCTGATCTCCTCAACTGAGGTGCACTACTTGGAGTCTCACAATTGCTCTTGCATGTGGCGGCACATATTTTCATGCACTTCTAGTACCCGGTGTTTTTACATGAGGAAATGCCATACTCATCATCGATAGATTCATATTCTCAACTTCTAGCCATAGGTCTCTTGCCTTTTGCAATTTCCACACTCTTTTGTGAACTCCTCAACCTACCACTCCATGGACTATAGCTGCCACTGCTTTTTGCATTCTCCTAAGGTCCAGACATATCTTCCAAGTGCTAATTTCCAAGGTTACCATTTGCTGAAATTTTCTTCCCATGAGCATCATCATCACTACTCTCATAGGAATCCAACTCCATTGCAAACTTGGGCTTGTACCATGATTCATACTCACTGAATTCGGCATCCCTGCTAATGTAAACTTCCCTAGTCACTAGATCATAGCATTTGTAACCCTTCTTATCATCAAGTATCCAAGAAAGATGCACTTTATAGCCTTTGGTTCCATATTCTTCCTTAAATCATTAGGAACACGAACATAACAAACACATCCAAAAACCCTGAAGTAAGCAACATCCGGTGTCGTGCCATACATCTTTTCATATGGTGATACATGATGAGTCAATGGTGTAGGTGTCCTGTTCATGATATGTACTGCAGTATGCACTGCCTCTGCCCAATATGTCAATGGCATATTCATTTGTTTCATCTTGTCCTATCAATCTCTGCAATGATATGGTTCTTCCTTTCTGCCACACCATTCTACTGAGATCTGTACCTTCATGTCACCTATCTTTCGATTCCATGATCTCTCAAAAAATCTAAAAATTCATGTGGCACATACTCTCCTCCATTATCAGATCTCAAGCATTTTATGTAACAACCAAACTCTTTTTCTACCATAGCTTTAAACTCAAAACTGCCAGATTTTTATTGGGATGAGGCAGTTGCTACAACAGTCTACATAATGAACAGGACTCCCACTGCAGCAATACATGGGATGATTCGAGAGGAGAGATATACTGGTAGGAAACCAGATATTTCTCATTTGAAATTTTTTGGTTGCATTGCCTATGTTCATGTGCCAGATGAGTTGAGATCCAAGTTGGATCCAAAAGCTGAGAAGTGCATCTTTATTGGTTACTCTTTGTAGCAGAAAGGGTATAGATGCTATAACCCTTCTACTCGTAAGTTTACAGTGAGCAGAGATGTTGTTTTTTATGAGATGAGTAGCTGGTATAAACCAGTAAATGTGATTGATGGTGTAGATGCACAAAATGGTAATGCTACACAAAATTCACAGCAGCAGTCACAAAATATTAGTGGACCTGGAGCGTCCTCTAGCAGTGGTTCACATTCTTCGCCATGGATAGGCAGATTGAGATCAGGAGATTCTTCTCAAAGCAATGCAGATAGTGGTATGCAGGTATCACGAAAAGGAAAAGAGAAGGTAGATCAGCCCATGTTTGATGTGAATGCAGGTCACTCTTATGTGGATGGTGAATCCAGTGGCTTAGAACAGAGCATTGATGATGAGTTGGGTATTCCTTCTATTGTTACACCTAGAGTAAGGAAGACCAGGGATGTTTTGAGAGCACCTGGGAGTGAACCTACTGTGCGCAGGTCTACCAGAGCTAGGTATCCTGTGGATAGGCTGAAATATGATGGATTTATAGCCATTCACTATGCATATATGGTCAAAGTGATACAGGAACCAGAACCCACTTCGTTTGAGCAAGCCATGGGAAAAGAAAAATGGGAGAAAGCCATGGATGAAGAAATGGATGCCTTGGAAGCAAATGCTACATGGGAATTGGTACCTTTGCCTAAAGATAAGAATGCAATTAGTTGTAAGTGGGTTTATAAGGTGAAGCACAATGCAGATGGTTCTGTAAACAGATACAAGGCAAGATTAGTAGTCAAGAGGTATGCACAAACATATGGCATTGATTATGAAGAAACATTCAATCTGGTTGCAAGGATGGCAACCGTAAGAGCAGTCATTGCTATGGCTGCATCAAAGGAATGGTATTTACATCAAATGGATGTAAAGAATGCCTTCTTGCATGGTGATTTGCAAGAAGAGGTATATATGGAGCAACCACCAGGTTATGTGCATGCAGTTCATCCTGAGTTTGTTTGCAAGTTGAAGAAAGCATTGTATGGCTTGAAGCAAGCACCTAGAGCATGGTCTGACAAGATAGGATAGTATCTTGTCACTATTGGCTTTCAGATTTCCAAGGCAGATTTCTCACTTTATGTGAGAAAAACAGAGAAAGGTATTATGCTGCTTGTCATTTATGTTGATGATTTGATTATCACAGGTGACAGTGATGACGATATCCTTCATGTGAAAATGCTATTGAAGCAGAAGTTTGAGATGAAGGATTTAGGAGAGCTGCGTTATTTCTTGGGCATTGAGGTGATTAGATCACCAAGTGGGATATGGCTCTTACAGAGGTAGTATGGATTGGACATGCTGTCCAAATATGGGATGACAGGCTGTAAGCCTATTTTAGTTCCTTTGGAGCAGAATGTGAAGCTGAGCGCAGATGCAGATGAGCTTCTGGAAGACCCTACTATGTACAGACGCATAGTAGGAATTTTGATTTATATGACTATTACCAAGCCAGATTTGAGCCATGTTGTTGGATTGGTAAGTCAGTTTATGCAGGCTCCAAGGAAACCACATTTGGATGCGGCTAGATGCATACTCAGGTATGTGAAGTCCACATTGCAGTATGGACTATGTTATGAGACTGGGGTTCAGATACAGTTGCATGGATATACTGATGCTGATTGGGCTGGTAGTATTTCTGATGCAGTCACTTGGAGTAGCAAGAAACAGCCTACAGTTGCCTTGTTGAGCACAGAGGCTGAGTACAGGGGTGCATCAATGGCTGCATGTGAGTTAGCTTGGTTGCATAAGCTACTTTATGATATGCATCAGTCTCTACAGATGGGCCATTTGTCATTTATTGTGACAACATGAGTAGTATACACTTGGCAAATAGCCCAGTCTATCATGCTAGAACAAAGCACATTGAGGTGCATTATCACTATGTACGGGAGAGGGTTTTACTAGGTCTTATTGATCTAGTTTATGTCAGCATAGAGGATCATGTAGCTGACATATTTACAAAAGCATTGGGCGCAGAGAAGCTGCGCAAGTTCAGAGACCTGCTTGGTGTGCAGGAATTGGAATTGAGCTTGAGGGGGAGTTTTGAGATATCGAGCTCCACTCGTGATATGCCAGGGTGACCGTTGTGCATTTATGTCACTGACGTGTTAGTTGCAGATGGGTTGGTACACCGCCCATGAATAATAGCTAGATGATAGCTATCCTTATCTATTCTAGTTCGTGGCTCAGTTAGTATGCCACCTTAGTTAGTAGAGTTTGGTTTGAGACCCATATATAGGGTTCTTCTATTTCTTTATATGAGGGTTCTTTTTGGCTTACACAACTAAGAAGAGAAAAACTATTTTCAGCCTCCACCCTTGTGTGTATTCCCCCATTGTGCAAGCAAGAAAGCTACAAGTGAGACTCCTTCCTTCTCTCCCACATTCTTGACAGAAAATTTGGAAAAGCTAAAGCAGAAGACAAAGGCCAAGGCAAAGTGAAACGGAAGACAAAGGTGTACCAAGAAAAATCTAGAAACACAAGAAGCACAGAAAAGTCCCAAATAAGGGAAAAAGGTGCACAAGGAAAAGCGCAAGTCAATACTTTTGTAAAAGAGTGCAAGCGCATCATGATTTAATTTAAGGAGCGCCCGGCTCTCATCCGTGCAATTTGTAAATGTAGATGGCGGGCAGTGGAAAGGAAGCTAGGAAGATAGAAGGACAATGGGAAAAAGGGGCTAGAAAAACGGCCGGCCATGTAAAGAAGGGGATAAGGGGATGACCGCCCAAAAGGGATTTAGGGTTTTGTATATAAAGTTGAAAAGTGAATGAGAAGCTCATTCTTGTGTGTGGCCAAAAGCTTATTCTTCTTCTTCTCTTGTTTCTTGCCTTCTTGCTTGTGCTTGAGTGAGGGATTGAGGGAGTGTGAGGGGTGAGGGAGTGAGTGTGTGAGAGTGAGGGATCGTGGAGAAGAAGCTCCCCATCTTCTCTCTTCATCTTCTCATCTTCTCTTCTCTTCTCTTTTCTCGCGCGGCTATGGAGGATGGAGCTTGACAGAGAGGGCTTGAGCTTGCTTGAGCTTGCCGCAAGGATCGTGGAGCTACCGGAGTGCAAGAGAGAGGAGAGAACTCGATTGAGCATCAAGGTAAGCTCACTACACTCGTTAGGTAGGCATTACACGTCGGCTATGTGAGAGATAGCCATGGCCACTCGGCTTGAAACGCTTGATCAATAAGCGGCCCGTAGGTCTCGAGGTAGAGCTCCGTAGCTCCCCTATATTTTGGTTCCGTTGCCGGGACAAACGGAATCGAGCTTCGAGCATCGCGTGCATTGAATCGAGCATAGAAGTAGGGTTTACAGCCCGAACTGGTGCTCGAGATAGTTAGGAGATTTAGGAGCAAGTAAGTATTTTGATTTGTTGTTGAATATTAGAGTAGGACCATCCATCTCCATCTCTGTTTTTGATTTTTATTGCATTAGATTAAGATTATGATAGGGAAAAAAAAACAGAGAGGGTTCTCCTGCTGCTGGAAACAGGGAAATAGGGGCACAAATCCAAATTTCTGGTTGGAAGAGTGTGAGAGATTAGCTTCTGAGGTTACATCAGGCTGGGATGGGGCAATAAGAGGCCCAGAGAACCAGGAAAGACCACATTTGACATTCTACTTTGTGAGAGAGAGTGAACTTGAGAGCCAGGGAGAGAGAGAGCTGCAGGGAGATCCTTGGAGTGCCTCTTGATTTGAGCACCACAGTGATTCCAGGTATGTCTGGTATTTCCTTGCAGTGTTTTGCACCTATCTGGAAGGTGTTGGATGATTCCATGGAGTAGGCACTGAGCTTGAATCATCGCGAGTAACCCGCGGTGTAACGTGCCCACCCCTCAAATTGCGGGACATATCTTAGCAGCCCATTGAGAGATCAATCTAGAAGACGTCGCCCGGCACTCCCAAGGAATGACATGGGGTTTGCCAACTAGGGTATCTCGAGTCTGCCTTGCAACAGAACTTATCCGACCGTTCCCACTAGGATCGACCTGAAGTCCAGGTTCCTAGTAGTCGAGTCTTCCTAACAGCCTTCTAGCGTCTGTCTACAACCGCTCCACTTTGTGTAGATACAACTGGACCCAAGCAGACTCATACCGCACTTGGTTCAAAGAGAATGGAAAATGAGAGGGATGCATTGCTCAACCTCTCTGCCCGTAGGGCATAGTCCCATTCCGGTCCCCTAAAACGGTATGAATCAGGATTATAACCAACATTGTCTAAGATAATCGTCCGACTTTCCTTAACATTTCCTTTGAGGAAAGCTCTCGGCTAACCGAGACCACCCTTCCGTAGGATAGACCCATTGGTCACATCCACCATGTTTCCCTCAGGGGTTGTTTTAGTTATCTAATTACCTACCACATTATGTTTGACAAATAAAAGTAGCTTCCTTAATTAACTCGTTAATCACAGGTTCCTTTACGTAATTTAGGGCACAGACACAAAGACAAGATCAAACAAGATCAAACACTTCCTTAACTTATCTTCAGATTAATGTTTGTCTCCCACCTATACAAGAGAATTAAGTGTTCCTTTCTGCCTCTGCAGAAAATTCCTTTCGTCTCCCGGCAATAAAACCCGAAGGTTTATCTTGCCAAGATTCTACCTTGTAACTAGTATCAAGGCCTCGAGATCTGAGAGCGGAATTTAGGTGACGGAAAGTGCTTAAAAATAGCTAAAAATTATGAATATCAAGGGAAAAATATTCAATGTCAAAGGCGGCGGCTTGATCTAGGACGATTTTAAGTGCCAAAGTGCTTTAAAGGCGCCCGAGCGACACTTGTTGATTTTTCATAATTTTTCAGATAGTCGTGCGGGTTGACACGAGCTACTGGCCAATGCGGGATGCTAAGCCGGATGCCCAAGATTTTTCAGAGCTCAATTCCGAGTCCGGACGGAAAAATGGCCAAGAAACCGGTCAAGATGCGAAGGGGTGGACAAAATTTGGTCAAGTGGGCAAGTGACCTTTGGGGCCCAAATTTTATGCCACATGAAATGTGGATGGAAAAAAACGTGATGGGGAAGAAGAAGGCGTGAGAAACAGGCGCCGATTTTTTCGCCATGATCTTGGGAGATGGAGGATGGAGGCTACAAGCAACCTACCTAATCGATCATACCCCCGATCTACCCTCTGTATGCTGACTCTATCGCCGCCCTTCGCTCGCGCAATGATGCTCTCTTTGAGGATCTCTGATTTCAGTCTTTCTCTCTCCTCCCTCTCTCTCTTCAAAAGGCAAGTTCATGTGGGAGAAGAAGGAAGAAGAAAGAATGATGGAGGCTTGTCCGGCATGGATCAGATTGCTCCATGGGCTGGAAATGGTGATTGGTGATTGTGCTGGACATGAAGTGCTGCTGATTTCCAAATTTGCAGCCATGGACATGAAACCCAAAACACGCAAATAAGCAGTAATTTAAAATTTTCAAAGGAAATTTGAGATTCTATAGCTTTTGATTGATGAAATGTTGTTCATGTGGGCTAAAAATTGTTCATGTTGCTGTTTTCCTGGAAAATGATGGGTTTTTGGCATAAAAATGGGGAAGTAAATAGGAACATCAACTAAACTTTCATTTTTCTACAAGAATGAACTAAGGGCCATAGCCCATAACCTGTTTTGAATTTTCAGTAATTAAATAATGCAGGAAAATAAGGAAAAATACAAGAAAAGGGTGGAAAAACCCTTAAAAATAGGGGAAAAATACATTTTGGGTTTCGAAAAATAAGGATAAATAAGAGCAATGTTTGTGAATGTTTGTGGGGACTGAAGCATGAGGATTTGCCTCAGTTCAACCCCACCTCCTTGTTCTAGTGTGTTTTTTTTCGCTTTCTACACATAAAATGATGGAAAAATACCTTATAAACCTATCCAACAATGCAATATTTAAACGGGGAAGGGTAGAGAAGTTGAAATATGTCTAAATACCGTGTGAGATTATGGGAAAGTTGCTGATTTCTATGCATAGCATTTAGGACGGATAATAATTAAAATTAAGAGCTTAGTAGCACGAGGATCACCTCAGTGCTAGGCCCATGCAACGAAGCACGAACGGTAGTTGGAAACCATTAAAATAATGTTTTTGCACTTGTGCACAATACTGTTTTGCTAAATGTTTGAGCACTAGGCATCCACCAAATGTATAGAGCATGAAAAAGAATTTAAAAATATCAGTGACCATCTCCTGGACATGCATTGCAATTGGTTTATTAGAACCTGACCTACGTTGAGAGGCAGTGAGGTGCCCATGCTGTAGGCTAGTCGTGGGGGTCAAGGGGAAAGTACGTGAGGAAGCAATGGTACATTCCTGGACACGTTTATTTGGTACCTTGAGCGACTTTTGTGCGAAATGTTTAGATGTTGAGCGACACATCGAGGGGCCAATCCCCAAGGTGTAGGAGAGTCGCAGAGGGTTGACGGCATTCAGCCGTAGGAGGAACCCCATGTGTATGTGATTCGAGCCTATTTGGCTATGTGAAAGGGACTCCCTCTGAGGAGTAATATTGGGTTAGGATCAGTTGGACTACAACGTATTACAAACGCAATGTTTAGGAAGGCAGAGATTTTGAGAGACGCTCCTGGCCGTGAGGCCGAGGGGTTGTCTTGTGTGTAGTGACGAGGCCCGGCTAGTGCATGAGCCAGTGCCGGCCTAGTTTTTGGTCCACCAGTGGTACGTCTGCCGGGAGCCGCTTAAAAGTGGCGGTTCTCGAATCCTGGTTGTCTAGGGACCAACTAGCAGTTTATGCCAAAGGATACTAAGATTGATCCGTTATTTATTGATAAGCATCGTCTAGCAGAAATCCAAAAGCAAGAAAGAGACGAAAGAGCTAGGCGACGTGCTGAAATTTTTAGGAGATATTCCCCTAAGCGTAGCGGTGCTGAACCCTTACGAGGGAGTGGATCTAGTGGTCTTGGGGCCACAAGCAATAAGTTAGGAGAAGGTGGAAGCTCTAGTGCTCCCCTTCCTTCTATAAGCCAGTCTACGTCAAGTACGGGAGGTGTAACCCCACTGTCCTCTATTCCTAGTGCAAATCCAATCCTTGTCATGGCGCAGCCTATTGCAATTCCAGCAGGAACGACGGATTTGCCGGCTCTAGGTTACCCACTACCCATTTTTAATGGGTTAGTTGAGGAAGATGCGAAACTCCACATTAGGGAGTTTCAAAAGCTGATGTTTAACTGTCGTATTCAAGAAGAAGGACATTTAATGATGTTCTTCAATATGACTCTCAAAGGAAGAGCCGCTATATGGTATCATGGTTTAGAAGCCAGAACCATATTGAACATTGATGCATTTTATGGAGCTTTTCGAATGGAGTTTGCCCCTGAAAGGGGTGGGCAATATTGGTTGCGTGTACTCAACGTGACTCGCCAAGAACCACACGAGGATATTCGTGCTTATGCGAAGAAGATAAAAGAGGTTTTCCGTAAGTTGGACACCTCTATTCCTATCCCCGCAGTTGCCCAATTGCAATATTTCCTTCATGGTTTGGACTTTAATATCCAATTGCAGTTGAGTAGTGTCCCCTTGGGGGATATAGATACTGCCATTACACGAGCACAAGAGGTGGAATCCCGACTACAAGCAGCCTATGCTTCTCGAGGCAATTCGAACATGGGTTTAGTATTGGGAAACAATATGGCAATGGCCAATGGCAGTAGTGGTCAAGGGATAGCGATGGCTAACCCTAATGGGAGAGGAAACATGATGCAGAATGTCCCGTTATTACCAGCTCCCCCTAGCATGTCGATGCCTACGGGCAGTCAAATGGCTCCAAATGGTGGAGGCCAGGCGGTTAATTCTAATACCATGCCTGTGGCTCAACAACCAGTACCTAATCGAATTGTTAGGCCGATGGAACGACATGGTAATGACCAAGGCTATGAGTCGATTTCTTCCAATGTTCTTGGCGAGGTTAAGGACATGATGAAGCATTATACCGATATGATTACGGAGCAGTATCGACAAATAGCCATTGATGTCAACTTCCTTAAAAAACAACAAAATTTGATAGGAAGTAGATACCCAGAGGAGGGTGCACCTTCGAGGTTTAGTTGCAAATGGTGTGGTGGGCAGCACTATCCAAGGAATTGCCCGAATGTTAAGTGCGACATCTGTGGAAAATCCGGCCATTTAGCAGCTACTTGCTGGAGTAAGATCAGTTCCCTCCAGCGAGGAAGTCGGCAACCAGGGCCTGTTAATCATCGTGCCCAAGGAAATGATTCCCAGCGAGAGGACGGGCCTAAACAAATACTTCAACGGCCAAAGACTACAGTGGAGGAGCTACCAAGTGGTAGTGGGGTTAGTTTGATTGAGGCTGTACGCGTTAATGATGCTAAAACCTCTAATCTGCGAGCTGTTCTTACAAGAGGTCAAAAGGGTAGAGAGGCCGACAAGGATAAGCCTGTTAACGGAAGCCCTAAACAAGGCGACAAACGAACGCAAGTGTTGGACCCTTCCATGGAAGGGGGACCTTTGAAGCCCGTAGAAAGTAAAGCCGATAAGGAACCACCAAAGAAGAAGGTGAAAGTTAAGAAAGAGGCAATAAAGCCAATTCAGCGACCTAAAGAGCGGATGGTTTGGCGTGAAAAGCGAGCTCTATCGAACTATCATGAATTCAATTTGGCGAGCTCTCTTTGCAAAGTCAAGCCGGATGTGAATCTTTTACAGCTTATTAAGCTTTCTCCAGGGGTACGTAAGGAATTTAGAAAGATTCTACGTACCGGGTATATCGTAGAACCTTTGGGTATTGCGCGAGTTGGTGATGACTGGTTCGAGCATGCTGAGAACCATTGCCCAAGGGTTGCAGCCTATGTCGATGGGATATTAGTAGATTATGCCATTGTCGACACGGGATCATCTGTTAACATTATGAGCTCTGAACTGATGGAAAGGTTGGCTCTTGCGATCCAGAAAGATACCTCCACAATTCTCAGAATGGCAGATGATAGTTTGAGACAGCCGGAAGGCTGCATTACTAAGGTCCATGTTATTGTTGCAAATGTAGAATGCTTGTTGGACTTTAGGGTGATTCGGTTTGCAGGCCGGCCAAGCTACCAAGTATTACTCGGACGACCTTGGATCTTGCAAGCGGATTGCCAAGTAGATATACCTGCCGGTCGACTGATATTTGGCAGAGGTGCCCAGCGTGTGGTAGTTGATGCTTATCCTGAGTCCCCGCAGAGTGAGAGAGCTCCTCTATCTTCTACAGAGTTGGAGACATTAGAAGATTTATCTGCCAGTGAGACATCATCGAGTGATGAGTCCAAAGAAGGATCCACCATGGAAGACATCTATCAGATCACTTTGAACGAGCCGATAGAGGGCCAAGATCGTATAAGAGATGCAGATGTTATCGAGCTAGACCTTGGTACGCTTGATGATTCGCGGCCAATCAAATTAGGTTCTATGCTCAGTTCAGCAGAAAGGGAGGACTATGTGGCCTTGATGCAGGAATTCCGTGATATCTTTGCCTGGAGTTATGATGAGTTGAGAGGCATTCCTCCTAGTCTTGCTGTTCATACAATTCTGTTGAAAGAGGGCAGTCGTCCTGTATGGCAGAAAGTAAGGCGTATGCCTTTCGAACTGAGGGACGGGTTGTTTGAAGAGTTACAGAAGCTTCGGAAAGTGGGTTTGATTTTTCCTGTGCAACACACGGAATGGTGTTCGCCGGTTGTGATAAGAAAGAAGAAGAATAATCAAATCCGATTATGTGTAGACTTTAGGGAGCTGAATAAGCAGACAGTTAAGGACTACTACCCGTTGCCATTTATTGACCAGATTTTGGATCAATTAGTGGGTAGGGAGATATATTCGTTTATGGATTGCTTTGCAGGATACAACCAAATGGCAATTGCAGAAGAGGATAAGTTGAAAACAACTTTTATCACTGTATTTGGTACTTTTGTGTACCATGTGATGGCCTTTGGTTTATGCAATGCGCCGGGTTCGTGGCAACGAACAGCAGATAAGACATTCGGTGACATATCCCCTGAAGAGTTGAAGGTGTTTATTGATGACTTAGGGGCTGCCACCGTGAGAGAAAGGCAGTTGATCATTCTAAGAAAATGCTTTGAGCGCTGTAGACAATTTTGCATCGCCCTAAATCCACGGAAGTGTGTTTTTGGAGTACCTTATGGACTATTGCTGGGTCATGTGGTCAGTTCGGTAGGAATTGCGACAGACCCCGAGAAGGTCAAAGTTATAGTTGCCATGGGTCCACCACGCACTCCGAAAGAGGTTCATAGCTTTCTGTCTTCGGTTGGTTACTACCGTAGATTCATCAACGCCTTAGCAGAAAGAACGTTGCCGCTTACAAATTTATTGTCCTTTAGCTATTCGTTTGTATGGGGTGACCCTTGTAAGGTAGCATTCGAGGATGTGAAACAGGAGCTAGCAAGAGCGCCTATTTTAAAAGCACCTAAAAGAGGTGAAGTGTTCTATATATTCTCAGCGGCCACCATGTATAGTATCAGCTGCTGCTGTTTAGCCCAAATTTGGGAAGAGAAGTGGTACCACCCGATTGCTTTTGCTAGCCGAAAGCTGGGGGTATCCGAAATCAACTATACTTACATGGAGAAATTGTGTCTAGCGATGGTCTTTGGGACCAAGAAATTCAGGCATTATATTCTCTATGAGAAAGTCGTGCTTTATACGAAGGTGGAGGGGCTTCGATTATTGATGAATAAGCTATAGCCGCCTGATCGTCTAGCAAAGTGGTTGATAACTTTGCAGGAATTTGATTATGAAATCAAGAGTAAGCCACCAAGGTTGCAAGGCATCGTGGAATGTCTTGTGGACTTTGGGGAGCCGAAAGAATCTGTGGCTGAAGGTAGTGACATGGAGGTGTTATTTAAAATAGATACGGCATCGATTCCCTCCTGGTATGCTGCAATAACGCATTATTTATCGACGGGAGAGGCGGGATCCGAATTATCTAAAGCTGAGAGAAGGAAAATTAAGCAGCAAGCGTTAAAGTTTGCTTTGATCGTAGGTACATTATATCGGCAAGGGGTTGATGACATCTATCGCTGATGTGTGATGCCTGACGAGGCGCCATTCATTTTGGAAGAGTGCCATGATTCTGCTTGTGGTGGCCATTTTGCTGGACGGCTTACAGCACAAAAGGCTTTAAGAGCAGGTTATTGGTGGCCTGCCATTTTCCAGGATGCGTTTGCGAATGTTAAGCGATGCGATATTTGCCAACGACATGATAGTCGAGAGAATAGGAAATGACCACTCACCCCTATTATGGCGATACTTCCATTTGAGAAGTGGGGAATAGACTTTGTGGGTCCTATTACTCCGTCGTCGACTACACAAAAGAGGTACATCATTGTAGCAACTGACTACTTCACGAAGTGGTCAGAAGCACGTGCAACAAGGAAAGATGATGCTAAAGAAACTGCTAGTTTCCTTTTAGAGCAGATAATATGCCGGTTTGGTCCGCCGAAAGAATTAGTGTCGGACCGCGGAACCCATTTTCTGAATAAGGTGATTAAAGGTTTGACAGAGATGTGGCAAATTAAGCATAACAAGACAACCCCATATAATCCGCAAGCCAATGGGCAAGTTGAAAGCACCAACAAGCAGCTTGTGGGCATCCTGTCCAAAATTGTGTCGGAAAAGAAACGGGATTGGGATAAAAAGTTATACGTGGTAGTGTGGGCCTACAATACGACTTTCAAACGAGCCACTGGCCATACCGCGTTCAAGTTAGTATATGGGGAGGAGTGTGTCTTGCCTTTAGAGATTGAGCTGCCGACTATTCGGTTTGCCATCAATCATTCTTTGAGCGATGAAGACGCACTTTTTGAACGCTTGACGACACTGGCACATTTAGATGAGCTTAAGATGCAGAGCTTATTGCACCAAGAAGTGGCGAAGCGCCGAATGAAGCAGCTGCACGACATCAAAGCCAAGAAATACACCTTCAAGAAAGGACAGCTTGTTCTGTATTATGATGCACAACGTGAATTATTTCCAAGCAAGCTAGAGCCCAAATGGGATGGGCCCTATAGGATTGTTAGAATAGGAAAGAATAAATCCACAGTCTTGTTAGCTGACCTTGGGGGGATAGAATTTACAAATAAGGTTAATCTTAATAAGATTAAACCTTATTATTTCTGACTGCACTAATGCTATGACTGCCTTGCAGGTCTAGGCGAGATCGATCAAACATCTGCAAGGAAATCGTGATAGGGGTTGATGGGTCGTCTGATCCCTTATTTAGAACACCCATATTTGGAACAAAGGTATCATCAGGGAAAGCTCATTTGGTGGAGCAAAGGATACAAGGTGATTGAGCAAGAAGGCGGGACATTTATTTGGGAGATCAAGGTCTTCTGCCATCACTGCCTACAAATTTTGACGAGCATCCCTGTTGAATTCAATGACGATGGAGGGATGGAACCTACAGTCCACCCGTTGAATATGCTGAATTTCGATTACCATAATTACGAGTAGAGTTCCGGATGGCAGGATATGTAAACCCTTTATGGACGTACACCTTGTACTTTGATGGGGCGTCCAGGGGTCCATGCAAAAAAGGAAGTGTAGGAGTTGTCATCCGAGACCCCCGACGACGCATTGTCATGAAGTTAGCTGTTTATCTCGGGGTGAATTTTACCAATAATATGGCCGAATACAAAGCCCTGATAATGGGTTTGAATATTGCAAAGAAGGGTGGTATCCGCTAGTTATTGGTGAAAGGGGACTCTCAGTTGGTTTTAAATCAACTCAATGGGACATACATGGTACGAAACCCCATCCTTTGTATGTACCATCATACTGCCATAGCCCTGCTAGACGAATTCGATAGAGTGTCTTTTCAGCTGATTCCACGGAATTGGAATCAGTTTGCCAATTCATTGGCTAATTTTGCGTACGAAGAAGACCTCTTCTTTAATTGTGGCCCTTGTCCCGATATATTTATTGATGCTGAGACAGGACCTGGTCGTTTGTGGGGTATGCTTTCTGAACATGCCCTCTTTGGCAGACGATGGTTAATTTGGGTGATGCAGAGGGTAAGCGAGACTCATCTGCCTTTATTATCTTGGACCCATAGACTGATTCGACGACATGTGATGCGAACACCTCTTGCAATATACGCAGGAGGGATGGGTCATAATCTAATGCACCTAGTTTAGGGCTACAAGCCCTGTTCCCCTGGGAATGGTATCTTTTGATGTCTATCATGGTTGTTTCCAGGAGGATGTTATGCATAGTTATGTTTGATTTCATTAGGCCAAGAGGGCCGATTCAGTTTTGTAGCAAAGTCATGTCTGGTTTCATTAGGCCAAGAGGGCCATTGGCCTGTCTAGTGCAGGTGCGTTTAATTGGGTTTTTGTTTTAAGTGCTGTGCTAGACAGGTTTGAAGACAAGCTTGGAGGGAGCCTTTGTCGTGGCATCGATGGAAGCTTCTTGTGGCCACTCCAGGTGATATTTCTCCTTTACGAGTACCTTTCTTTCCTGTTATATGTGTATTTGTACTTGTCGAGGGGATATATTTTTGTTGGGGACCAGCAACCAAGGCATGAAGTCCCAAGTTGAGGTTGAGTATGTTTGAGGGAGGTCGGAGTAGTCATTGCCTCCTGCAAAGACATTGTTAGACATTGAAAGACCTGTTTTAGAAGGAAGTCCTAGTGGCCCTGTCCTGCTAGCCTGCTAGGCAGCCATTCTAGGAGTTCTTGTTAGTAGTGAGGCAGTTAGAGAAGCCTGCCAGAAGATAATAATGATGATGCCAAGAAACCCTGAACATCCTAAAAGATGAATATAAATACGAAGGTGTGTAAAAAGGGGTTCTAACCCCTCTCAAAGAAAATAAAAGAAAAGAAATGAAATGAAAATATATAAGCAGTTGATCATTGCCTTGCGAAGGCCTGGTAGGTTCCTGGGGACGAATCAGACCTGGGCCCGATACCTTGTCTTCCTAGGGGTGGCTTCTTGCTGGAAAAAAATGACAAAACAAGGAAGGTTGGAGTGAAAATAAAAATGAGCATTAGAAAAGGATTCAGTGTCGCCTTGCGAGGGCTTGGTAGGTTCTTGGGTGCCGAGACAGGTCCTGAGGCCGATGCCCTGTTCTCCTTGGGTCACTACGCTCAGTTCCCTCCTTTTTACATGCCCAAGTATGTTCATCCAATACAAACCCTAAAAGAAGAAATGTACTGAAAGAAAATACTCTTTGATCAGGCTGTAGGAGACCTCGCCTTGTAGGAGCTCCTAGTTGTGTTGTCTTTAGTTGGTAAGTAGTGCAGACTACCACTTAGGGCAACCTCTTTGACAATTCTTTTTAGTTTGGCTGTGTTGGAGCAGCTGGTTAGTGACTCACTTCGGATCTTCTATTAGATGATGCTAGGCCTACTCCTTGTGGATGTCATGCCTTGGTTCTGTCCAGGGGTAGGGGGAGCATTGTGCTGAGTTTTATTATATAATTGTTTTGTATCAGTTTGATGCTTCTTTGGTTGTTTATGTGCAGATATGTTCGTGGATTCGACGGGCTGAGTCGCCCTATCCCGTGGTCGCCAATGAGAGCCGAATTTAGGTGACGGGAAGTGCTTAAAAATAGCTAAAAATTATGAATATCAAGGGAAAAATATTCAATGTCAAAGGCGGCGGCTCAATCTAGGACGATTTTAAGCGCCAAAGTGCTTTAAAGGCGCCCGAGCGACACTTGTTGATTTTTCATAATTTTTCAGACAGTCGTGCGGGTTGACACGAGCTACTGGCCAATGCGGGATGCTAAGCCGGACGCCCAGGATTTTTCAGAGCTCAATTCCGAGTCCGGACGGGGAAATGGCCAAGAAACCGGTCAAGATGCAAAGGGGTGGACAAAATTTGGTCAAGTGGGCAAGTGACCTTTGGGGCCCAAATTTTATGCCACATGAAATGTGGATGGAAAAAAACGTGATGGGGAAGAAGAAGGCGTGAGAAACAGGCGCCAATTTTTTCGCCATAATCTTGGGAGATGGAGGATGGAGGCTACAAGCAACCTACCTAATCGATCATACCCCCGATCTACCCTCTGTATGCTGACTCTATCGCCGCCCTTCGCTCGGGCAATGATGCTCTCTTTGAAGATCTCTGATTTCAGTCTTTCTCTCTCCTCCCTCTCTCTCTTCTAAAGGCAAGTTCATGTGGGGAGAAGAAGGAAGAAGAAAGAATGATGGAGGCTTGTCCGGCATGGATCGGATTGCTCCACGGGCTGGAAATGGTGATTGGTGATTGTGCTGGACATGAAGTGCTGCTGATTTTCAAATTTGCAGCCATGGACATGAAACCCGAAACACGCAAATAAGCGGTAATTTAAAATTTTCAAAGGAAATTTGAGATTCTATAGCTTTTGATTGATGAAATGTTGTTCATGTGGGCTAAAAATTGTTCATGTTGCTGTTTTCCATGAGTTCTTGCTAGTCATAATCAGAGAATCAGAAAAATATGCATCTTGTGGTTCAAAATAATACATTAAAACACGAAAAATCAAGGAAAAATGATGATTTTTTGGCATAAAAATGGGGAAGTAAATAGGAACATCAACTAAACTTTCATTTTTCTACAAGAATGAACTAAGGGCCACAGCCCATAACCTGTTTTGAATTTTTAGTAATTAAATAATGCAGGAAAATAAGGAAAAATACAAGAAAAGGGTGGAAAATTCCTTAAAAATAGGGGAAAAATACATTTTGGGTTTCGAAAAATAAGGATAAATAAGAGCAATGTTTGTGGGGACTAAAGCATGAGGATTTGTCTCAGTTCAACCCCACCTCCTTGTTCTAGTGTGTTTTTTTCCGCTTTCTACACATAAAATGATGGAAAAATACCATGTAAACCTATCCAACGATGCAATATTTAAACGGGGAAGGGTAGAGAAGTTGAAATATGTCTAAATGCCGTGTGAGATGATGGGAAAGTTGCTGATTTCTATGCATAGCATTTAGGACGGATAATAATTAAAATTAAGAGCTTAGTAGCACGAGGATCACCTCGGTGCTAGGCCCAGGCAACGAAGCACGAACGGTAGTTGGAAACCATTAAAAGAATGTTTTTGCACTTGTGCACAATACTGTTTTGCTAAATGTTTGAGCACTAGGCATCCACCAAATGTATAGAGCATGAAAAAGAATTTAAAAATATCAGTGACTAGCTCCTGGACATGCATTGCAATTGGTTTATTAGAACCTGACCTACGTTGAGAGGCAGTGAGGTGCCCATGCTGTAGGCTAGTCGTGGGGGTCAAGGGGAAAGTACGTGAGGAAGCAATGGTACATTCCTGGACAAGTTTATTTGGTACCTTGAGCGACTTTTGTGCGAAATGTTTAGATGTCGAGTGACGCATCGAGGGGCCATGTAGGAGAGTCGCAAAGGGTTGACGGCATTCAGCCGTAGGAGGAACCCCATGTGTATGTGATTCGAGCCTATTTGGCTATGTGAAAGGGACTTCCTCTGAGGAGTAATATTGGGTTAGGATCAGTTGGACTACAACGTATTACAAACGCAATGTTTAGGAAGGCAGAGATTTTGAGAGACGCTTCTGGCCGCGAGGCCGAGGGGTTGTCTTGTGTGTAGTGACGAGGCCCGGCTAGTGCATGAGCCAGTGCCGGCCCGGTTTTTGGTCCACTAAGATCCCATCTCGAGTCACGTAGAACTCTTGTGTAGGATCCAGAGGCATTGGGATTTACGACCAGAGCCCCCACTGGCACCCAAGCATCCTCCTATGCCAAGTAATTTCCACGGAGAGACCTCTCGCAGCGGGTTGGCGCGGATTCATAACCCCCTTGGTTAGGGTTTGGCGATTTGCGGAGGGTAGCTAGCGCCATCCTTCCTTAATTATCCCTTTAGGAAATCAACCACAGTTGAAGCAACCAGCTTAATAACATTTACTAGGGAAAACATCCCTTTTATTTCCATGGCAATCAGTCATCTCAGACCCGACCATGCAATCATCAATCACAAACAACTTGGGTTAGCATCCAAAACCACATCAAGCAATCACCTTGCTTATGATCCACCTATCCTTAGTAAGATTCTGTCCTCTTACCAACACAACCAGTCGACATTCACTTGGGGACAGCCTTTTCAAACAACCAAGCATAACTTGGGTCCACAATCCATCTTTAACAAGATCAACCTTCGTTAAAACCATTTCAACAATTCCAAGCAACATGCTTAGCATAAATCAACTTCCATAAAGTCTGCTCTCCCCCTTGGGTTAGGGCTCCACAAGGTCAATTTAACAAATTCCTTCTAGATCCTTTAAACGATCTAAGTGGTCTTCCCCTTGATCCCGATTTGATCAAGGCTAACATTGTCCTATTGTTTCAAACATAGACAAGTTTGGTGGTTTGTACAATATTCCTGTTAAGGTGAAGTTAGTTTCCTAAATACCCTTAGCATTCTTCCTTAGGTTGATTGCAACCCGCAAGATCCGATACCTTAGGAATTGGGGTTTTCCCTAAGTTTGTCTTTGCTTGTAAGGAACAAGAGTCTACATAGTCGAATGCCAATTCAACTCGTGCTTTTCGAGTTATGGACTGGTGCTCCGCCCTTTTCAACGACCTTAGCATCGACTAGATCTTCATAGGAATTTTCCCCTAGATAGTTTACCTATCTAACTCCTAAAAGTTGTTGTGCATTGAGTCCACTAGGATGTCCTTGCCCTAGTATGTAAGTCTCCTGTTCCTAGAAGAATAGGAGAAAATTTCCATCCCAAGTTCTAATGCATTTAAACTATCTTTTCGATCTTATAATTTACCATAAATCTCGGGTCTTAGAAAAACTTGATTTTGATCCGCAGGAGTTGAGACTTAATAGTTCCATTTGATTCGGTCGGCTTCTTTTCCCCTTTCACGGCTCCCACTTTCGTACTTCGATTGCATTGAACGAGCTCTCGTCCTCCTTCTTCCTCTTCTTCTTCTTCTTCTCTTCTTCCTCTCCTTCTTTCTCTCCTCTCCTTATTTTCCTCTTCTTCTCCTTCTCTCACTCCCTTCCTCTTCTTCTTCTTCTTCTACCCTTCTTCTCCTTCTCTTTCTCTCCTCCTCTTCTTCTTCTTCTCTTCCTCTTCCTCTTCTTCTTCTTCTTCTTCATCTCCTTCTCTCTCTCTCTTCTTTCTCTCCCTTCCCCTTCTTCTTCTTCTTCTTCTTCTTCTTCTCTTCTCTCTTTTCCTCTTCTTCTCATTCTTCTTCTCCTCTCTCTTCCTCTTCTCCTTCTTCTCCTTCTTCTTCTTCTCCTCTCTCTCCCTCTTCTCCTCCTCCTCCTTCTTCTCCTCTCTCTCCCTCTTCTTCTTCTTCTTCTTCTTCTTCTTCTTCTTCTTCTTCTCCTCCTCCTCCTCCTTCTTCTTCTCCTCTCTCTCCCTCTTCTTCTCCTTCTTTCTCTCCCTCTTCTTCTCCTTCTTCTTCACTTCTTCTTTTTCTCTTCTTCTCCTTCCCTCTCTCCTTCTCCTTCTCTTCTTCTCTCCCTCTCTTTCTTTTTCTCCTCTCTCCTTCTTCCTCTCCTTCTTTCTCTTCTCTCCCTCTCCCTCTCTTCTCTCCTTCTTTCTCCTTCTCTCTCTTCCTCTTCTTTTTCTCCTCATTTCTCCTTCTCTCCTTCACACTGATCTCACGAGGGGGGGGATGTGCTGACGTCACGGCTAGCAAGGGGCACGATGTACTTGAGACGGAGGGGGTGTTGACGTCACGGAGAGGCAGGAGGTGGCGCCTGCTCACGACGAAGGGGAGGGGAGCTTTCCCTCTATGCAGACCATCAGGGGGGCCCTTTCCCAATGGAGGGAGGGGGGAGGCTTTATAAGGTGGGAGGGGGGAGAAAGCGGCTGCTTGCTATCATCTGGGGGGCTGCATGCCCCCCTTCTCTCACTTCTTACTCTCACTCACTCTCTCACTCTCTACCCGCCATGCACATGGCAGGGGGAGAGAGGGGGGGGAGAAAGCGGCTACCTGCTGCCATCTGGGGGGCTACATGCCCCCCTTCTCTCACTTCTTACTCTCACTCACTCTCTCTCTCTCTCCCCGCCATGCAAACAGCAAGGGGAGAGAGAGGGAGAGTTAAAAAATTTCAAATTTTTCTTTAAAAATTTGAGGGGGGGTTCTCATGGGGGAGGCACGGGGGTCATGGGGGGGGGGGGGGGGGGACATTACATGCGGGCCGTCGTCTGTGCAGTCAGACCAGCCCGTCCAAATCCCAAAATTGGACCACCCAATTTCTGGAGTTGGACCGTCCGTCTACTAGAATCGGACCACCTCATCCGATTGCTAGAATTGGACCTAGTGTCAAAATCGGACCATGTGTCCTAGTCTCAAAATCTGGCCACCTGCAAGGATTGGACCACTCTTCCTAGTGTGAAAATTGGACCATTGGTCCTAGCGCCACAATCAGACCACTTGCATGAGTCGAACCACCCTGTCCGACTAGGGAAATCAGAACAAAGTAGAAATCGGACTGTCCAATTTACACAATTGGACCAGGTCTGATTACCAGAATTGGACCACCCTGTCCAAGTCTCAAAATCAGACCACTCCACCAGAACTTAAAATAGAGGGTTTTTGAACCTGCCTGACAGTCTTCGCCACCCTTTTCACATCTTTGACCCCCCCCCCCCCCCCCCAAGAACCCCGTAGAGGGGGCTCTGCCCCTCTACCCCCTCTGCACCTCCCCCAAGTAGGTTGGAGAGAAAATGCGCATCGTGATAGGTCCTGCAAGTTGGACCCTAGTGTAGTAATGGCTCTACATGAGCATGGATTCTCACTTGCAAAAGAGCAAACAAAAGCCCATATCCAAACAGAGAGAAACAGAGACCCTAGAACATCAATGGGCCAATCTAGTCAATAAGGGCAAAAAGACCACACTGCAAAAACACATATGTGTTGCATTTGGATTGCATCTAGTCAAAGCAGAAAGCAACAACATCAAGCTACAACAGCGAGAATGACTAGATATGACAGTCTGCTCCTTGAATAGCACTGCGCTGACGATCCAAGACATCAGTGGAGAATCCACATCTGGTCATGCAGTTGGGGACTCAAGGGCATTTGTCACTCTAGGAGTTCCTCCTCATTAGTATCCTCTTTAGGCTAAATAGATTTCTCCACCTTGCTTCCATAATCTTCATCTTGAATTTCATCTTTGCTCTTTTCAGACTTTGACTCTGCCTTTATAGTAAGGGCTTTGTAGGAGAAAAACAGGCTCTCTGTTGTATCTTCTGCTTTTGGTTTGGTTTCTATCTCTGGCTCTGTTTTTGTCTTTGGCTCCATTGTGGCCATGTAACAAGAAGAAAAATACATCCATGCCTCTATCTCATTGTTAGAGGTAGTTCCAAAAGTCATTCCTAGTTCAGGCAGTAGTAGTAGGTATTCACCCATCGACAAGGACTTTGGTTCTTTTGGGAGTTGGCTTACAATGCCCACCATACCTTTGTTTTCTTGGAAAAGATTTGTTTGATAACTTTTGGGAGTTGGCTTACAATGCCCACCATACCTTTTGGGAGTTGGCTTACAATGCCCACCATACCTTTGTTTTCTTGGAAAAGATTTGTTTGATAACTTCTTCATCTTTGTTGATGTACCCTTTGTAACTTCATTGGAGGAGTCTGTTAAGACTTGGATAGAGGTGGATCCATTACCTTTCTATGAGCCATATAACTTGACTACCACCTTGTTGGGTCCTTTGCCTAGGATCAAGGTTCCCTTGAACAAGCATTGAACCAATCAGTTTGCTCTCTTGCTTCAAAAAGCCATGGTCTTCTCGACAGAAGTGGAGGATATGAGCTCCCATAGGAATTTGGTTTCATCACCAAATAAGTCTCTCTTCTTGTGAGAGAGTTGTCTTCACATATGGGAGAATGCCCAAAGGCTTAATTCTACTCTAGTATGCTAGTCTAATAACCCATTGTGTAGACCATTGTGTAGACTGCATGCCTTGCAGGCCTAGATCCTTCATTGTCATATCCATCATTATGTTCATTAATGAGCCACCATCAATCAATGCAGTTGCAATAAAACATCCCTAAATTAAAATGACAATCTTTTGGGGTACTGAGATCTAGGAAGGCATTAGCTGCATCCACTTCTTTTGCTAGCTTTGGGGTCTTATTAGCCTTGGTGGTAGATGTGGAAGCAATCCTTAGGCCATGTCTTCTTGTCAATATGCTTTTAAATTTCCTTTGATAGCTAGGGGATATCATTAGCAATTGTCAAAATGTTAGGTTTGGTTTGAAGGTATATAAGTCTTTGATCAAGTCATACTCTTTGATAGGGTCCATGGGCTTCTACAGTTGGCTAAGGAATGGGGCAACCTCCACTTTCATCTTTTCTCTTTCTTCTAACAGTGGCAACATTGGAACTTTTTCTATTACTAGGAATACTTCTACATCCTCTATCTCTTGGAAATTTAGGTTTGTCTCTATAATTGTCTTTGTTTCCTTTTATGGCATTGGACTTCTTTGTACTACACTATTCTATTTTGTACTATTTTGTTTCTCTTTTGGAAGATTGAACTTCACCGTTTTGGTAGAGAGAATGTTCTCTTTTGGAACTATAGATTTTCTTTTCTTGGCATACATTATTGTGGCAACTTTCAATTGATCTAAGTTGGAGGCAAGTTCTTGGGACTTTTTGTTGATTATTAATGGTGTTGGCTTTCATATGAGTTGGATTGGGACTATCCTTTGTAGTGTGACCGTCTCCCTTGCATCAACTACATAAGGGCTTGTAGTCCATGGACTCTAGGGTTTGGACAACTTAGTTAGATATGTCCATTTTCTTTGCATTTGTAACACTCCACTTCTTCTGATCTTGGATTGTCATCCTCTATAACTTTGAGAGAGGAAGCTCCTTAGGCTAAAATTAGGACCAAAATCTCTAGGCTTTGGTATGATACCTTAGGTTGCCATCTTGCATTCCAAAAAGTTGAATCTTGCTTCCTCATCTTTCTTCCTTCATTTATGTATCTCCTTCAGAGAGTAGATGTAGAGGTGAGCTCAAGCTCAACCACTAAGACCCATGGACCGCTTATTGTTTCAAGTGTTCCAAGCTGAGCACTAATGGCTACCTCAAACATAGCCGCTTTACAAGTGTAGTGATCTTACCTCCATGCATGATTGATTTGCCTCCTCTCTCGAGCACTCCGGTAGCTCCACGATCCAAGTGCAAGCTTCAAGCAAGCTCCATCCTCAAGCTCCACGCTCCAAGCTCCATTGCTGGGAGGAAGAGAAGAGAAGAGAAGAGAAGAGAAGAGAAGAGAAGATGGAGAGCTTCTCTACCACAGTCCCTCACCCTCACACACTCTCCCTCACACTCTCACACTCCCTCTCTCAAGCACAAGCTCAAGCAAGCAAGAAGAAGAAGAAGAAGAAGAAGAGGAAGAAGAGAGCTACTTTTGGCCACACACAAGAATGAGCTTCTCATTATCTTTTCAGCTTTATATACAAAACCCTAAATCCCTTTTGGGGCGGTCATCCCCTTATCCCCTTTTTTACATGGCCGGCCATGGCCTAGGTCCTTTTTCCCATTGTCTTCCTATCTTCCTAGCTTCCTTTCTACCATCCATCTACCTTTACAATTTGCACGTGTAAGAGCTTGGCACTCTTAAAATAAATCATGGTGCGTCTTGCTCTTTTACAAAAGTATTGACTTGTGCTTTTTCTTGTGCACCTTTCTCCTTGATTTAGGACTTTTTTACACTTATTGTGTTTCCAGATTCTTCTTGGTGTGCCTTCGTCTTCCGTTTTATTTTTCCTTGGCCTTGTCTTCTACTTTAGATTTTTTGGATTCTCCACCTTGCTCGTCTAAGGGTTAACATTACACCCCCTCCTAGACGAGTGCCAGTACCATGGCACTCACCATCGTAGGTAGCAAGCTTTGGCATGCACCGAAGACTTGGGTGGAAGGGACATCTGTGGTTGCTTTGGAGGAGTTTTGGTGGTGGTGCAGATGAAGGTCGTTGGGGCGCGCTGTTGACCTGGGTGGCTGGTGGTAGGGTTGTTGGAGTTGGTAATAGGGCTGTTGTTTGTTGGGAATTGCACTGATGACTGGCATAGGTGTTGGTTTTTGGGGATTTTTCACATGAGGATTCTTTGGTGGGCTTACATGATGATAAAGGACAAGAGTTCAGAGTTGAATGTTGATGAAGATATGACATTACTTTCATTGGAGTCGTCAATACCTGCAATTGAAAACCTCTCATATGGTCTCTCCCTAGGGGTGAGTGATAGTCTTATTATGGTGTGCACAAGACATAGTTTGATGAGTTTGGGAGACAGGTCAAACCCTAAGCAAGATGAGAGTAATATCTTGCACTTGAGGACCCAAACTGTGTATAGATTGTGGTTCAGATAGTATGTGAGTGCCCGTGCATACTTAGATATTACATAGTTAGAGGACTACGGGTCTGGTTCCTCGTAGCAATGTTTGGATAGGGTTCAATGGGGTGGAAAAATTTATCAAGGTTGAGGAGAAGTACACGCAAAGGTTTTTTGAAACAACATTTGTGATTTCGACAACAAGACGTAGCATAATTGAGCTTATTGACACCTTCACTTTTGGTAGCTGGTGGCTAGTTGTGTTGCTCGAAGAGTATGATGTAATTTCCATGCTCTTTCGTGCCTTGCTTATTACCACTATTGATTGCAATGGTACTCAAATGGAGTGCGAAAAAAGAATTGTGAAAATGGGTTAGGGTGACAGGTCTAAGCATAGGTGAGACAAGCTCCCTAGGTATGTCCTACCCTTGATGTGCCCTGAACAATTGTGGGGGATGTATAAGGGGATAGGGGACTAGGGACGGAGCCAACTGACCAAGGTTAGTGGATGTACCTAATTTGAGGACCCCTAGGTGTTGTGTTGTGATCGTGGATGCCTTTCTTATTTTATTTTATTTTATTTTTATTTATTTTTTATTTTTCTTCTTTTGCCTTCCTATTTTTATTTTTGGATAACATGAATACAACCATTACAATATGTAGAGGCTATCAGCCTTTCGTTTGGACTCGAAAATGTTGAGATCCAAAGGTTGTGAAAATGGATATTACAACTATGATTGTGTTACTAGTCGTGATGCTAGAGGAACAGTTATTGAGTGGAGAGATACACTTGAGATTTTGCAAACCTCTTTGTAACATGTGAGATATCAATACAATTGAAGTAGAAACTGCAGTGAGCCAAATGTAGAGTTTGGCCACAAAAGAGAGAGTAGCCAATGACTATGCTTTGGGCCATGCTCAAATGCAATATGGGCGTTTTGCAAGGGTGATTTTCTCTTCCAGCAGTGGGGCTTCAGTCATGGCTCTTTGTTCTTAGTATTTATGTTGCTTTTCTATAATGGCTCTTTGTGGGATTGGTGGTCTTGTGGTAACTTGGATATTGAACACTTTCATACAAATACCTGTGCCGTCCTGTATCCACTTGAAACTCATGAGAGTACATGCAAGTCATATGTTTCAACTATAATGAATAGGTGCAATGCAAAGAGACATCACATATCTGAGTCCCATGGTGTTGACTTCGATGCATATCACCTGCGCTTGATTATCTTTTTTGTTAAAGACATGAAATGTATTAGAAGTAGGTAAGGAAAGTTTGTACAGTTGGGGAACTCACCCCTTTTAACCACCTAAAGACTAAAAGTCATGGCAAGATAGGCACTGGTAAGCATCTTATAAAAATAAGGGCTATTCCACTTGTATGAGGCGGGGTGAGTTTAGGTGACCAGATGACTAAGGTAGTGCATGCAAACCATCATCTTGATCCATCATGTGAGGGGCCAGAGTTTGAGCAGTTGGGGAGAGCTGCGCATCTTGATTCAGGATATCCTAAGAGCTATTGGAGATGATGTCATGATTGGCTAGAATCCAAATGGTGTAGTCCCTGGCTGTTGCCGTATTAAGAATGCTCTAGAAAAATTCAACAATTTTATTCTTGATTTTTACTTCTTTTTTCTTTTTCGAGCATTGGGTTCCTAAGTGTCTGTGGGAGGTCTACACATCATGGGTCACTGCCCTTCGGACATTCTTGGTTTGGGGAGTTCTTATGTTAGACCTGCGTCCTGGGTGTTGCCGCTTTGGGCCTCATCTCAGTAAATAGTGCTTTAGGGTGGGCACGTAGTATACCAGTGGGGGCGGAGCTTCCATGCAGGCTAGCGGCATGGGGTACTCCATGACTGGTCACTGTTGAGGAACCTACAAAATGTGAACCAAAGGCTAGACCTTGAGGCAGGATAGAGCTACTTGCATGAGAGAGATTAAATAGCAGGTTAACATGTGCATATGATGAGGAGGGGTGGGGCAAGGCATGTAGTATACGCTGCAGAGGGCATGGCCCCTCTGACGATACTCATCCTGCCTCAAGTGTGGGATGGATTCCAGCCGATAGCAGATCTTCACTCATGCCAAGTTGTGTGGATTGGCTGTGATTGAACGGAGCAGGGCTTGTCCCCAAAGGGATAGACCAAAAAGGGAAAAAGCTTGTAGGAGGGGACATCGCCCCATCCACACCCTTAGAGGTATTGGCCAGGGCTTCCAATGGTGGCAATGGGGGCTACATGCCCTCCACCTGGAGGTGGGAATGGTCACATGACTTCTAGACGCGTGGTGAGAGGAGGACCTGAGGAGCTCAGCCCGTCAAGCCCAAAATTTTCATCCTACACTTGATTATCATTGCTTTTGTGTGCTCTTTTTTTTGTACTATCTATACATAATCACGAAACTCATTTTTTATTTATGTACACATTTATGAATCCATGTCACTTCATGAGGATAAAAACCAATTGTAGAACTCAGGATGTATTGGAGTGTGGCACACACATCCAGTACTCGTGGCATCCTACTCAATAACAATAGATATTTTGCAACATTGAGTAGCATGGTACCTTGTCCGAGTCTACTCGCAACATGTAGCTCCTCCTCAGTTCGAATTTTATCAATTAGAGAGTTTTCTTGGCTAGTTTCGACTAACTCAGGATTGTATTGGAGTGTGGCACACACATCCAGTACTCGTGGCAGCCTACTCAATAACGACATATATTTTGCAACATCGAGTAGCATGGTACCTTTTTCGAGTCTACTCACAACATGTAGCTCCCGCTTAGTGAGAATTTTATCAATTACAGAGTTTTCTTGGCTAGTTTCAACTAAGTGCATACCCCAAATAACAATCAGTACTCCAAAGGAAGTTGGTGCCACATAGGTTGGGTCTCTTTGAGACCGCCATTTGGCCAATCACTCCTCTGAGACTGTCATAATCTGGGCTCCCAGCTAGGCACAAGTGGGAATAGGTGGAGGACTTCAATGAAGAACCATCATGGTTAAAAGAGTATGTGGATGTATTCCCAGAAGAACTGACAAAATTACCACTGCCTAGGGAAGTGGATCATGAGATTAAGTTGATGCCAGGTGCTGCACTAGTTGCAAAAAGGCCCTACAAGATGTCCATTCTTCAAGCTAGCCAAATCCCTCTGTGCTCTCAAGTCTCCATTTCTAAGTGTGTGCAAGACCTGGGGAATTATCTAAGGAGGAAGCTAGCCATGACCCAGAATATCTGAAGATGATAAATGAAATTTTGGAAAAGGACCAAAACCCCATACTTAAGATCAAATATTAAGAATTCTCTGTCAATGGGGGACTTGTCTATTTTAGGACAAGATTATGCATTCCCTCAAGCAAGAAAATCAAATAGAGAATACTTTGGGAAGCACATGACTCCCCCTTTTTAGGTCGCCTCGGATATGTTAAGACCCTCAACGCGGTTAGAAAGAGCTACAATTGGGAAAGACTTAAGGGAAATGTACTCAAATATGTCACGTAATTTTTGTCTTGCCAGCGCATTAAGGAAGAGCATGTCAAGGTGACTGGGAAGCTGCAACCTCTTAACATTCCTCAAATGAAGTGGGAATTTATCATCATGTACTTTGTTGTTGGGTTACCTTCAGTTCAAGGAGGATACAATTCAATTATGGTTATAGTAGATATGCTCACTAAGGTCACACATCTCATTCCAATCAAGACAAACTATAAAGCTTTAGATATTGCCAGATTATTCATTAAGAAGATATTCAAACTCCATGAGTTTCCTAGAAGGATCATTAGTGACTGCGACTCCCTCTTCACATCTCACTTCTAGAGAGGGATATTTGAGGCCATTGGGACTCAACTCTATTTCAGTACAGCCTACCACCCTCAAATTGATGGCCAAACAGAGAGAGTCAACCAAGTCATTGAAGATATTCTTAGAGCATATTGTTGCCGTGAACCCAAGAAATGGATCCAATACCTACCATTGGTAGAGTTTGCCTATAATGCTTCTTACCGGGAAAGCATTCAAATGACACCTTTTCAAGGAATGACTATTTTACTCCACTGAATTTTCTAGATCCTACCTTAATGGTAGAAGCTTCCAAGAAAATGCTAGAGGAAATGGATGAGCAGGTCAAGGCCATCATACAAGACATTAGAGCCGCCAAGGATAGGGAGAAAGCCTATGCAGGTCTGAATAGGCAAGAGCGGCTCTTCAAAGAAGAAGATATGGTTTTTATTTGTGTACGACCCAAGAAGAGCTCCTTATCATTGGGAGAGTTTAAAAAGCTAAGTCCAAGGTATTGTGGGCCCTACAAGATCCTCAAGTGCCTAGGGCCCAAAGCCTACAAACTCCAACTCAAGAATGTAAAGGTTCACAATGTATTTCATGTCATCCTACTAAAGAAATATGTATCCAATCCTAGCCATGTACTCAATGACCAACAAGTTGTAATGCTAAGCCAAGGAGTCCTTGAGCTCTGGCTAGATAGAATCCTAAACATTCGGGAGAAGCGATTGAGGAGTAGAACTCTTAGAGAGTACCTCATCGAGTGGAAGGACTATCCAGAAGAAAATGCCACATGGATTGATGAGAGTACTCTCAACCAACAGTACCCCCAATTCCTTTTGAGATGAGGACATCTCAATACCCCCCTAATATGATTAAAATTATTGCAATTTTTTTTACTTCCCCCTGTTGATGCCGCCAACTGGAGAGAGGGAGGGAAGAAGAAGTCGACGATGATGATGATGATGATGAGGAGGAGGAGGGGCACACGCGTGCCACCTCCCTCCCCTTACTCCCACTACCTCTTCCCTCCAACTTGCAGCAACGATGCATGGCGGCATGCCATTTTTGGCCACCTAGGTGGAGGGTGGGAACAAGACCACCATCACCCCCATACCACCCCTCCTCCTGCCAAGATATGCTGAGAGAGAGAGAGAGAGAGAGAGAGAGAGAGAAGGAACTTCTGGAAACTTCCAAAGGATCCCTATCATAGCGACCCTTCACACCTCTATCCTCCAAGTCCAATTTTGCCTATGGATATTAGGTGCTACTCACCCAAGAGTGCATGAGGTCCATCATAGTGCTGGAAATTCTGCACTGCTTTGTAAAAAAAATTTGCAATCCAGGCTAGCAGCTACCTTGCAAGAGACATGTGTGATGCGACAAAGACCACCTTAGGTCCACCTTAGGTCCGTGAGCAAGCTTTCGTGCATGCATTTGTTGAAGAAGTCCCGAGCTAAACAATGGCTCCAATGCGAAAGACGGTTCACAAGCGAATGCTAATCCCACATCAAATGATGGAGCTACGGGTCAAGGAACAACAACACTTAGTAACCAGGTGTATTCAATTAATTTTACTCTAGTAGAAATCATCTTAAAGGAACAATAAACGCACATCGATTACGTTAAGTAGGAAAAAAAATTATTCGTGCTAAAATTCATGATAATAAGCCGCCAATTATGGTGCATTAAAAATCATGTTGGAGATTGTACATATATTCACCTTAGCAAAAAATATGGATTTTATTGCACTAAAAGCATGTTATGGAATGTAAAAATTTGCATAATAGACTTCGCATTGGTGCACATAGAAATCAAGGGATTTTGTATTGGTTTCTATTCTTGGAGCATTAAATTTTATGCGCTAGCATTGGCATGCATGAGAGATAAAAGGAATTAATAGATGTTTGCACTCGAGTGCGTAGAAAAATGATATAGACTGTTAGGAATTGATATTTTACATCAAAGATATTATGGAGACTTGCATCTAGGAAAGTTGTGTTGTATGATTGTAAGGCAAGATCCTAAGTATCTTAGTTAATAAAGAAATATTTGCATTCGTTTTTGCAAGAAATAAATGCATCCACGAAAAGTAGTAAATTCTTGCTTTGCTACATGTGCAAAAAGTTAAGTTCTTCTTCGCTTGCATAAGTAGTGTATTCAATTGCCGCTTCACTTAGAGAGAGGAAGGAATTGAAGGAGATAAAAGTGTTCTTCTTTTCTTTCATAAAATTGCATTTACACCCCATGATTGCAATGTGCATGAATTAGGATACTTCCATTCACTAAAGCATAAGAAATGTATCTACAATAATGAATACTTGAAATACATTCAAGCTCCAATCTTCTTGAGGTAATGATGCAGATAATTAGACTATTTAAAAATGTCTAAGTAAGAAGGTCAACTCACTTAGGTTATTCCCAAGGATTCCCGATCAATAGGTAAACCTTAGAGATATTTGTGGCCCAACTATCAAGGTGATGGAAATATTGTCTAAGGATTGACCCATGAGACCACCAATTTCTCTTTTCACACTCATTGGAGAGAGCATAAATGCCCACAAACATGTGACTATTCATAGCAAACTAGGGTTTGCGACCATGGAAAAATAAAGCCCTATGATAGTGGTGGTCATCGAAACTACGATAGAGTTATTATTATCGTACATGAGGTAGTTGATAATTATTTCTGCAACAAGGAAATCAAAAAAGTGAGATAATGAGAATAAGATGGTCCCTAAATAGGACCTAGAGTGATCTATAATGACTCAATTTTACTTATGTGAAAACCATAAATCCTAGAGGATTGGGGTAGGGTTTCGTGGGGATAATAATGGGGATGGTAGCGCCTTACTAAAGGCAAGTTGCAATTCCTATTGCAAGGATAATCAAGGGATGAAGGTAGATTACTCATCCAAGAGCAAGAGGACTTGTACCTAAAATACCTATGTCACACGAGAGATATGGATGATAACATCAAGGATTTGATGCAACACATCATGGCCAATCTCAGCAAGGCAAGAAAAATCCAACAATTGAATGCTGAGAGTTCAGAAAGAAACTCCACCTTAGAAGGTGTTTTGAGCACTAGCCCACATTATTGTTTGTGCTTGTAAATTTCAAGAGCACTGTTTGTGAAAGAATTGTTAGACCAATGCTCTCATAAGAATCTTGTATAATGAATCAAGTTAAATTCTTGGAGGGTGCCCCAAGACACCCCAGCTGGTTGTCAACCCTATCCAAGGGGATTTTGAATAACTGTGATGGGAATATGGACTGAACTTGCCACGAGAGGTCTCTCCATGGATCAGTTTGATCATAGGAGGATGCTTGGATGCCAAGGGGGCTCTGGTTGTAAATTCCCTGCCTCTGCGGGTCCTACTCAAACAATCTACGTGACTCAAGATGGATTCTCGAGGCCATGTTACTAGTGCAAGGGCGGAAACTTAGAGGATAATAAGACACATCCTTACAGACTGTGAGAATCTTCCTATGGACAAAATTTGTAACAGTTGAAATTTTAATATAAAGGTTACTTTCAAGGGAATTGTTTGAACTGTTTTCGAGTCGGTGTATAAAATTACGTAAAAGAACATGTGGCTAATGGGCTAATTAAGGAAGCTACTTGTATGTGTTACCGCTAATGTGCCCTTAGGTAAGTAGAAAACTAAAGCTATCAAGGGAAGCAAGTGGACGGAACCTCCAACAAGTTCATCCTATGGCAAGGTGGTCCCAAAGAACTAGGAGGCTTCTCAACATTCAAACCACGATGACATATGGACCATAGTTAATGTAGGATAGAACACTGGCTCATATCATTTTAGGGGACTAGAATGGGACTTTACTCTACGGGTAGAGAGGTCGAGAGATTCATCCCTCTCATTTTCCATTCTCTTTGAACCAAGTGTGATATGAGTCCACCTCAGATTAGATGCTCTGCACAAAGTAGATTGTCTAAAGATCGCGACGCTAGAAGGCTGTAATATGACTTGACCATTAGAAACCTAGAAAGATTCAGGTCAATCCTAACAGGGTTGGCCAATACACTTTTTTGCGGAGTAGACTCAGGATTCGCTATCTAACAAACCCTGCGACATTCTGTGGGAGTGCCAAGCAATGCCTTTTAGATCAGACTGCCAATGGACTACTAAAACATACCAAGGACCGATCATGTTATAAATTTAGTGTGAGGAAGGCCACCTTCACGTCAACCCATGTGCCAAAAGTTCCTAATGATTGTCTCTCACACCACTAAAATACTGTGCCTTTGAAAGTGGCAAGAAATATCGTCAACCAATGCTCTGGGGTTCTAGCATTGTTGGCTACACAAGCTACCATGAACTCAACTACATGAAGATCAAGGTCTTCATTGTACTCTCCCTTAAAGACTAGCAATGGGACTATATTTGCTAGCCTTCATCAACATTTCTAGGGCGGATTTTGCTAGAAAGGGGACCTTGATTTGCCATTGGGACATTTGTAAAGAGTGCTGCAAGGGTGTCAAAAGGAGGCTTCTATTGCAAGCTTATTCTTGACTTTGATTTTTTCCATCTCTCTTCTCATGTACCTCTGGATTTATTCTAATGCTTGCCTCTTGATGATCACGTCATTCATTAGAGAGTTAGCTCCACCCAGTTTGTTTATACTTAACAGAAGAGAATCAGAAGGGTTTCAGTCTTTGGAGGACTCTCTTGGTAATATTTCTTCTACTTCCTTTCTTCTCACAGTCTTTGAATTTGACTTTCATTCCACTATAGATAGGAAGATATTTGGTTTTGAAGGTAGAAAATTTCATTCTTTCGAGGATTTCCATAGTGCCACTGACTTGATAATACCAACTTTGGAGGGTCTTAATAGCATAGGTTCTGAAGAACACTCTATCTACTAGCTTCTAGTGAGTTTCCAATAGGGCAAATAGAAGATTGTCAATGCACCAACCATCCCACATATCTTGCTATTGAGCATCCAGAACAAATTCCAACTCTTCTTCTTCTTATTCTTGTGAACCTCAAGTGACCACAACTCTCCTGAAGCTTCTTCACAATCTTCCACTTGATAAAGTCTAAAAATTCTTCAATGAAGGTCAAATCTTGCATGGATGGGCATCCTTTCTATTTTCATTTTTCTCTTCAGTTTTGTGGGAAACAATTGGTTATTGTGATACAACTTTTTGTAGCTTCAAAAGATAGTGGGATCAATTTGTCACACAGAGGCGACTTTAAGATAATGCTATGTTTCTACCATTGAGGGATGCACTTCTTCTAGAAAGTGGATTTGGCAATGAAGATCTCCAATTATTTAAGAGAAATAGGAATTCTACAATCTTCTATTGCTTTTCTTTCTCTTCAACAGTGTCACTTCTTCCATTTTCAACCTTTGTTGGTGCTTGTTGTTGATGGCAGTATTCCCCAGCTGTGCACCAAAAACATGGAGCCCCAAGAGAAACACCAAGAAAATGGAAAATCTATTACAAGAAAATGTATCTTGTTATAGTGACAAGAATATTTTTCATATTTTAATCAACCACAATAAGCAAAATAATACTAATCTTCACAAATCTTCATGCAGCATCATATAGCAATTCTCCCATGAATTTATCACAAAAAATCTTCAACACACTCTTCATATTCTTCACAAAAACCACCAAAGAACCAAAATAATACGAAGAAAGATTAACTTTGAATGGAATTCATCACATAGTATTCATCTTTCATCATCTTCATAGTCTTCATATTCTTTCTCTCATGTAGATACAATGTTTTTCATAAAAAATTGGTTATCTCTCATACTCTATCTCTCTCACACATGATCTCTCTCAATAGTACATTATAATAACCAAGAATTACTCTCGATAATCCTCTATTGGTCATGGATATCCCTCCCAAGAGTTATGTTTTATATGAAGGGTCACTAGAGCCACTATAACGTCCCTTGGAAGCTCACTACTATCATTGTCATTGTAGTCTTCATTTCAAGTCTTCTTCAGCTACTTCTTTAGCTTCTTCAAGCTATTTTAAGATTGTATTCTTCCTCTTCTAAGATTGCCAAAAATTCCCCAAGCTAAACATCCATCCATAAGAACAAATACAAAAGCAAAGAGAGGCTTATAGATCATATACAAAAGCTCTACAAAACACTACAGAAGGTTTACAGAAGGCATAAAAACCATACAACTCAAACAAAAACCATTTCAAACCATCCAAAAACTTCTAACACACTCCCCATCATTCCTCAAAAGACTTATTCACAATTGCAATGTCATAAGCAGAAAAAAATTAGATCAAAAGAGAGGTAAAATAGATGTTAACAGAACCAAATAGAGTTATTACAAAATCTATTAGGACATCATATCTCAACCAAAAACCATCATGAGCTTATCAAACATACTTAACCCATCTCAACACATTATCGAACACTTTCAACACATCTAAAATCAATCAATCCATTAAAAAATCAATCAATTAGCTCACAAAAATAGCAAAATCAGCCAAGAAAAACAAGTCAACTCAACCCTCAAGACACCTTAGATCCACAAGGAGGATACATATACTTAGTGGATGAGAAAACCACTTCCATGCTCATGAATGATGAGGGAAAAAGGGTAATGGCACACATGAGGAAGTTGTGCCAATAAGTATTCAGGCAATATTCTAGATCACAAGAAAAGTATACCAAAGGGGGACAATAACTATGTGGTAGCATCATTACATGAGAAGTTCTCGATAACTACAATGTGGTTGATCAGTTTTTCACTAGATGGATGATGGATTGTATGTGAGCATAGATGTCACATAGATGGTCAGATGCATGCAAGGAAATCAAGAGTGGCACTCCAAAGCCTAAGTTGTTGGATGTAGAGGACTAGCAGAGACTTAGGGAGGAGGCCACAGACTCTTCAGAGTGATGGCGATAGTAGCAGGAGGTAGTGAGGGCATAGATGGAGGTAGGGATCATGCATCATTTTGGGAGTGGTGGTCATATGATTTGTTTACATGACTTCATAAGTTTTCTTTTGGTTATGTTCATTTTTTAATTTGGTATACTGCTTGTACTAATAGCTTGATTTCTAATACTGCTACTTTGTTTTCGTTGCAAAACTCGATCACAAACCGTAACCCTGCAGGTTTGGAGACTCAAAATATAGAGAGACATGGTCTCACTATACTCATCAAAATATAGAGAGACATGGTCTCACTATACTCATCAATAGACTATATGTGTGAAGCAATACCATGCCTCTTTCATGTTTCCATTTTTTAGTTTTTTGGTGATGCATTGTGTATTGCAGGATTAATCTTTGGTTGTTTATATTGCAAAGTTTGTTTGATGCTCCATTGCATTGGCATGGGCTCTCAGACGGTGAGGAGTTGTAACAGTCACTCGGATTTATGGAGCACACATTCCTTCCTTTTTTAGAACTATCATCTATGCAAGCGCTTTTTATGTAGATTTCCTTAGATATATCTCTCATCCTTTACTCATATTCTGTGATATTTATGGCTACATTTCTTTGTTTTTGTTTCTCTTCCCTAGCAGTCCATGTAGTTTTAAATGAGATGTTATTATCGATATTATACTTATTTGAAAATTGAATTGAAAAATCCTTTCTTCCTAGTATCTCACAATATATCTGTTTCAATAACATTTGTATACTCAATTTATAAATGATTTATGGAACATTGTTCAACACATGTGGTTGGAATGGTGGCAGGGCATATAGCCTTGCCATACCCAAATTTTTTCTCCTTTGCAACACTTTCTATTCGCATCACAAATAAACTTGAGTTGCTATTTTCTTTGTAACATGTCACTATTGATGTGTATACCCATGGTTTTAGGGATGACAGAGGTAGTTTTTTGGATGAGTAATTCCATCTCATTCATGGAAAGAAGGATGAGGATCCTCTGAGGTTCTTTTAGAAGTTGAAACTAGGGTGCATCATTTAGAGACTTATTAAACCTATAGTCAAGCTTCAAATCTTGAAGTATCAACTTTTGGATGAGGCTAGAAACTAGATAGAAACCTAGGAGAGGCAGTTGAATAGTTGTTGCAAAGGAGAGGAAATTTAAAAAGCTAAAGAGGAGAGATTAGCTTGAGAGATGTAGAGAAGAGAGAGCAAGTAGTTGAGGCTAAGAAACCCTCCTTAAAATCTAAAATGAAAAATATGAGGCTTGTATCCTTGAGGGATAGACCATGGGATAGAGGATGCAAACGATCTATAAGTCAAGGAATACAAGGAAAATTTCTTAAGGGGAATGGTAGAGAGAATCCTAGATGACTTCTAACATGATCCACCAACTATGGTGAGATTGTTCATATTAGTCCAAAGTGCCCATGATCTAGAAGGACAAGAGGTGATATGTGTCCACTCCTAAAGAATCCTACCTAATAGGAAAAATAACTATAGGATTGAGATACATGATCCATCCACTTCTAGAGATCCAACTACTAAAGAGAAAGGAAAGACTACATTGAATTGCATTCTAGTTATCAATAAAAGGGTTGATGTAGCACCTGCTACTAAGACAAGGAGAGAAGTAGAGAGGGATGAGCTAGAAATCATCAAGACTAGATGTGGAGATGTCAATTCAATACAAGCTGACACTCATGTACTTGGATGATCATTTTTGCATTCATATCACTAGCATGGTTGGTACTTGCATCAACATATGCTTCCAATGATACTTTAAAAGTGGGCATTAGCTAGTCAACCTATCCAAGCTAGGAGATATTTACCTAGTCATTTTTCTAGTTAGTGTGTTTACACTATGGACATCTTGTATTTATGTATATTGTATGTTCTCTTTATTCTTGATAGACTATTATAGTGGAGAAGAAGAATAAGTAAAAAGATTAGGGTTTTCAATTTTTGATCTTAGGTGCATTCTTTATGTTATGTATATTGTATGTTCTCTTTATTCTTGGTAGACTATTATAGTGGAGAAGAAGAAGAAGATTAGGGTTTTTAGCTTCTTATCTTAAATGAATTCTTTGTATGTTGTGTGCCATGCATGACCTCAAGCTCACTCTCTATCTCTCCCCCTATCATTTCATGGTATTGGAGTAGCATCGATGTGAGAAGTAGTGAGCCACAAGTACAAGGTCTACAGGGAAGCCTTGTTATGGAGCAGATATGTGGAAATCTCTCTGATATGATCTCCAATTGACAAGCTATCTTTGCAAGCTTGGAGTGCTTCGAGGGAATGTCTCTATGGTTGGTTTCTTGTTCTAGGTGTGCTTCCATTTAGAAACTACATGCTATTTGCATAAGGTGGTTGCAAAAACTATGGGTCCATAGTCTCAGATATTGAGTGGGAAAAAAGAGTGCTCTTCCAATAGGTCTATTAAGAGGTCATGGAATGGCAGGTTACATACAAATAGCACTCCTACAAGTGCAGAAAATGTATCACAAAAGGGAGAAGAAAAAGTTGTTGAGTTACTTGGTGTGCTAGATGTTTTTGCATTTCTTAGGTAGAAACATATGGTGTTTCCCTTTGATGGGCTTGAAAGCCATCACATTATCATTACTAGTGTTGGGCCCCAACTTGATGTTTACTTTTGTCTTGTTTAGGAGAGCTTGATTGAGTGGCTTCCTTTTCTTCCTCTAAGCATTGAGCAGCACTTTTAGCATTTTTTTACTTGCCTCTCTAGAGGTTGGAGTTAGTCATGATGTAGTTTCCTTTTGTATTTTTTTAAACAATAAGAAAGATTGCCATTATTGAAAGCTATGATGATCTTAACATTTGGAATGCTAAGGTATACTCATTGTATATCAAATTTGATGTTATGCTTAGTTCCTACTTAAAAGTTCTTCCAAGTAAGACTTACTTTCCAATATCCTCATGATTTGGGAGCACATTAAACATTATTGGCATGCTTGTAGTTCCTACTAACATTAGAGTCTTACACTTTTCTAGAAAGGAGCATGAAGTTGCTTTTTATGGGGTGATAGTTGTAATTGTTGGCATCGGTTTAAGTTGTCCACCATCATAAGTTAGAATATCGAAATCAAAACCTTCATCAACAAGAGTATTTTTTATGTTCTCTCTTTGATCCTAAGATATATAGATGATACTAGCTCCTTGTCATTAGATTCAAATACAATAGCCTTGACCTTTTTGGCCAAAATATTATGTGTGATAGATCTAATGGTGGTGCTATTGGATGCCTTACATTTAGGATAGTGTTGATAGATATGAGTGAAACCACACGTCTTACATCTTTGGTTAGCCTTCTCTTCTTGGAGGGGTTTCTACTTTTGAGGACATTTTGATGACATGCGCCCAAGTTGATTATAGTTCTAGCATCATATTCTCCCATAGGTTTGCATCTGTAAGGACAATGTTGTCCTCTTCTTCACAGGTGTCATTGCGTGATGATAAAATCAAACCCTAGTAACCTAAAGCAAAAATATAATAAATTCTCAAAGTTACAAGTGCTTATAGGGTTAAGGCCATAGACCTAGGACAAGTGAGTCAGAAAAAAGCCAAGAGGTTAAGAAAAACTAATTGAAAGAAGGCGACTAAAGACCTTTGCATGAGGAAAATAAACCTCATACCATTGCAAAGTGGTGGATTAAAGTAACAAAAGAAGAGGCAACAATAGCATGTTGGAGATGCACACAAGGAGGACCTTGTGGTAATTTGAGGAGGGTTAATTTAATCAAATAAGCTCTATGGATGGACAACATGAAAGCAAGGGTAGCTATAAGAAGGGTTGGAGTAGGTAAGGCAAGGTGAGGGAAAGAAGCTTCTAGCATGAGCTACTTGGGCAAATAGAAGACAAGTATATAATGAGCCAAATGCTTAGGATTGGCACCAAAATTTAGAGCTTGTGAGCAATTAGAAGAGTTCACTTTTCCTTCATAGAGCTTTTACTCCCTCATGTTTTGTTGAAGTAGTGATTGTGTCTTATTATTGGTGCATCAATTCATTTTATTTATTGTCTTGTTCAAGGAGTGATTTACCTCAGCAGTTAGCTAGCTTCTTCTCTCTTAAATATTTTTCTTGTCATCCTAAGATTAAACTCTAAATTATATGCTACTCTTGATGTCTTCATACTCATGATAACAATAATTTTCTTATGAATTTGAGAATCAGAATAGAGAACACTACAATATTCATTGTATTGAAATCCCATAAATAGGTTCTTGAGTCAAGGTAGATGTCATCTCTACTTAGGAAGTATAAGTATCTAATATGCTCCTGGGGATCAAAGGGTGTTGTTTCCACACTAAAATAGATCTAAGTTGCCAATTCTTTCGTAAAACTAAATTCAAAATTTATAGAGACATAAGTAGTAACTTCTTCATTTGAGTCGATTGGGTACCATATATATGCAATACTATTGAAGAATATAGCCAGTCATCTCTTGTCTATGCAAAGAATAACAACTTTAACTAGAATTTTAGTCATGATTTTGAGTTTCTCTCACATCTCTCTCTCTCTAAAAAGATATTTCAAAATAATTTTATAAAAAGAGATATTCTACAATCAAGCAAATCTCATATTTGTATTTTTAATAGAATTCACCTATTATTTTATCCCTAAACTGTAGGACAATGTCACTTTTTCTCAAAATCCTCACAACTAAAAAAATACAATTCTATTTTATCCTAAAACTGAGCCAACCATTTACATATGAATCTTTAATATCCTCATGAACTTTCAACATTAAAATATGTTAGAAGCATTCTCATTCTTGCTTCTTAAAAGGGCGAAAGTTAAAAAATGGTATAAGTTGATGTACACATCATATTTTAAGATTATATTTTACCCAAAGACACCTTTTTGACTTAAGAGTTTCTTTATAAATTTTTATTTGTTTTGGACAAGTATGTGCCCATTTTTGGGCATTTTTTTATTTCCTCTAAAAGCTCTAATTTTATCCCAAATTTTATGTACTCTTCTCTTTCCCTCCAAACTATGGTTTGTTGCATACGAATTCTTTTGAAGCAACATTGAGGAGGGTTTTAATGCTATTTACTAAAATCAAATAATCTCCATCTACAATACTCTCTACACTACTACAAACAATCCCTCTCTTCAATACTATACTAATAAGCAATCTCTCTCTTCAACAGTCTATAGTACAAGCAATCAAGTGATAATGGAGGTATCTTTATTTTTTAATCTCTATGATGTTAGTGTTCTTAACAATTGTTGTTTCATCCTTAAACAACAATTCATGGAGAGGAGAGAGAGAGAGAGAGAGAGAGAGAGAGAGAGAGAGAGAGAGAGAGAGAGAGTGTGTGTGTGTGTGTGTGTGTGTGTGTTTTGGATAGAGCAGAAAATAATATTAAACACAAAATTAGTGAGTTCGGGAATCTCCCAAGTCCCATTTTTTAAATAGCAAAAAGGTGGCACCCGGATAACATGCCCATAAGTTTTTCAAAACCATATGATGTGACCTATCATTGGAAAGCGCTTGAAAAATGGAATATATTGAGCTATAGAGCGCTTGATTTGGAGTTATAGTATTCAACTTATGACAAATCCAAAGATTTGATCACGTGTTCCAAACTTATCGAAAATTCCCATATTCCCCAATATGGTGTTATTAGAGGCTAATTAGGGTTGATTCCATGCCAAGATTAGAGGCTAACTATCATGACCAAAATCAAGTGAATAAGTCAAGATCCAATTGGATAAAAAAGAATATAGATATAGTGAATCAAAGGGGTATACTTGTGTGATTTGAATGTTAATCCATGTTCAAAGTATCATACATTTTTCTTTACAAAACACATGTGCAAGATGTACCAAGAGAAAGAGAGATATTCACTTCCAATTGAAGGATGAATGTGCACCATTGTTCAAAAGAATTGTAGAAAGGGATGATCCAATAAGCTACATGATGCAACAAGAAAGAAATGCAAGGAAAAAAAAAAGTGAATCTTTGGATTAATGGGTGCATTTATCTAATTGATCCACTAACTCAAAGGCCACCACACTTTTATGGGCTTAAAAGTTTTTTTATGAAGGTAATAAAGGATTTTATGGATACACATGTAGACTTGTGACGCAAGGATTAGCAAGGGTTCATCAAGCCTTAACAAAAATGTAGACAAGATTACAAGGGTATGTGCAATCTTTGATGGAAAAAGATAGATTGTTGGCTGAGAAGGATAAGGAGAATCAAAGCCTACAACAAGCAATGTTTGTCATTGAAGATGCTATGCATGCTACACAGGTATAAAATATGAAGTTACAGTCTAAAATTATGGAGTTAGAGAATGAGAATAGAAACATAAAGAGGAAGCTCATAAAAACTTTGGAGATTAGTTAAACTAATTCACTAATTAACCAAAGGAAGTGAACAATATCATAGATGGATATATGCTCAATTTGTTACAAAGAGGAAGATGTTTCATCATGTAGAGAATGATACTATTGCTAAAGTCCTTAGCAAGGACATGGTAAAAAATGCATTGAAAAATCGTAAATTTAGGGATATTGTGGATGGTGTCGTAAGTAAAGGTCTTAGGGATGTAAGCAACTTGTTTATTGCTAGAAATTCTCAATGATTATATGACAAGGTGGGGATGAGTTTTGAGTCATACAATATGCTCTATCAAAAAATGGATACGTGTTTTAAGTAATTTTCAAAACTAAGCAAGTAGTGCCTCTATCTGCCTTTGTCAAAACCATTTCATGTGAAGAAGGCTCGAAAACAAGTAAATGAGAAAGTTTTAGAATTGATTGGTGATCCTACACATTTGGAATACACACATATACTAAAGTATAGTTCCAAAGAAGTTACCTTTGTATTGAATGCATCCAAAATTTTTGTATTGGATATATATAGGGTGCATGTGGTTATGGTCAAGTTCTATAATATGTCTACAAAAGAACATAGAGGCTTGTCCTCAAACTTGATGAGAGTGAGATTATCAAGGGGCAAAAACTTGAACATGTGAGTATAACACTTATGAATCAAGTATTGGATCTCAACATAATAAAAACAATCCCTTTATACTTCAGTGCGCAATCAAATAATGAAATATGGTGGCTTGTAGAATTTGAAGTACCAAAGGAGGACCATGAATTACTTAAAGTTTTCTTAAACATCACTAATATACCTAGTGTTATTCAACAACAAAATATTGGAGCAACTTTACATGTTGAAGGATTTGGGGACTATCAAGTTGAATGGCATCTTGTAGGTGATTTAAAAACAATGAAGTGTATGTTTGGTTTATCAAATGCAATAAATGAAAACTTTTCATGCATATATTGTATGCAAACTAGAAAGAAAGGAAAATATGGAAAGAAAGAATGGCTTGCCAAGACAGGACAACAAGGTGCTCCAACACATGATTAGAAAGTCATGAGAAATAGAGTGCTAGTCCCAGTGGATCCAAATTGGTGCCCTATTTTGGAAATACCATTGATAACGGTTTACTTTTGCACATTACATTATTTGGTTAGAATAATTGAGAAGCTAGTTTATGAATATGTACGATTCGTATACAAGATGCAACTTGTGTTAGAAGCTAATGCTACATGTAGGAAGGTAGAACAAGTCGTCTCTAAAGTTGGATTGCATGGGGGCCAAGTAGAAATAAAAAAGGACGAGAAAAATTTGGGCAAGAGTGGAAATATCCCTTGCAAACCATGCTTTGGTAGAACAAATGCTAGGAGTTTTGTATCTCCACCTCGAGATGAGGAAGATAATATACTTGTGAAACAAAAAAGAAGTATAAAGCATGAAAAAAGTTGCAACTTGCTATTCCAGATTGGAGCAATGGGGGACAAGGATTGCAAAGGCAGATGTGTGGATACACCTAGATAGATTAGCAGCTCTCTTACAAAAGTTGAGATTCAAGGATGGTGATGCCAATACATTTAAAGAGACAATTTATTAAATTTCACAACTCAATGGTGGAGGCATGGAATTCATACAACATAACACACTACACGATCAATATTGTCACCATTACAAAAATATATCATCATTGCAAATTACTTTGTATTTCTAATCTCTCTTTATTATGTAGCATATACTTGAAGCACATGATCCATACTTTGTAGATCAAGCGAGTTTAGCAATATGGTCAACTCAAGGCAAGGAATGATCTCACTGACAAGCTCATGCTTTTCAAAAGGTAACTGATCATGGAGATGGCATCAATGATTCCAATTCCATGAGGCAATTATTCCAATGGTGGTATAGGAGATTATGTTGGGGGTAAAGGCACCTCTGCCTAGCCGCCCGTGTATTACTACACTGACAATCACCGCCACTGCACACTGCAGGTGGCGGGCGCCCGTCACTGTCACTTTATTCTTTATTCTTTTAGTGACAGTTTGAATAAAGGAAGGCCCGATCACACATTGTGACTGCTGGAGTTCCCATTTCTAGTCTCTCCCTTTCTTGCTCTTGCTCTCCCGCCATAGCTCTCGAGTCCAACCTTCGATCCGTTGCTCCCTTTCAACTAGTATCAGAGCTTTGCTTTCCGACTCTTGAGCTTGGTTCATGGCATTCTCAGCATCCCATTGACTCCCTACTTGCATTGGGTCTCCTTCTTCGCAGCCATATCCGACTCCTTCGAGCTCCCGTCACTCCTCAACTTCCCGAGCACCTTCCTGGCATTGTTGGGCAACTTCACAGCATTACATCAGAGGCATTTGATCATTTTATTCAAGGTTTACTTCAGTTCTCGGGTCTCACAAGCTGTAAACAAGATTGGGGCAGCCACCATTGAAGCTCCCTTGCTTCATATCTCACTTGCCTTTGAACAAGACTTGCTGGAGCTTGTTTGAGGCCTCCTTGGCTTTAACCGGACCCCTCCGAAGCTTGGCCACCATTTTTTGCAGCCCCAAGACCAGCATTTACAATTGTCAGAATCACGCAACCCTCCCATATGTGTCTTCATCATTGACAGTCACAACAACAGCTTTCCCTCTCCATTGGCACTTGGAAAAGCTCCATTTCAGGCATATGAACATGCTTTGATGCTTGGTTTTAGTGGTTGATGTGTTGGCATAGAATTTGGACTGATTTAACATTGTTTTGGGACTGTCATAATAGTCCACAGGCAGTTTATGATAGTGTTACACTGACATTTGATGCTATAGCTTGTTTGGCATTGTCATTTGATGCCCAATAGGTCCCGTTTGATGCCCGGATGCTAGGGGAATGTATGCCTATTGTTTGGAAACCATTTGGAGCTGATTTTGGTACTGAAATTCTCAGTTTTGAATAGTAAATCACTGTTGTACATAGTTGGGCTGAAGTCATTTTACTCATGTATACTTATGCCTATGCTTTTCAGGCTATGTTTCGGGCATATATGGTGATGTATTGACACTTGGGGCTCGACATAGAGCTTGGTTTTGATTAAGGATGATAAGCATTCAAGAATGCTCCCACTGGCACAAAAGCCATATGTACGAGCTCAAGATCTCAAGCCAAGGCAAGACACAGTGCCAATGACATAAGTCCAAGACAATACATCAATAGTACATTCCGAACATGTAAGCAGTAGAGCATCCGTATGTAGCATCCATAAGCATGTAAGACATCAAGTACATCCCAAGATACAACTCTGACAAGCCAATAAATAGCTCAAGTAAGCTTCGAGAATCCAAGGTCAAGCCAAGACCGAGCTCCAGTAGCAATAGGCTCCAAACAATGTAACTAGCATGTAGTAATGGCATAGGCTCAGCATGTCAAGACCGGTCAGCATACATAAGCAACATACATGCCATAAGTGCATCCAAATGCTTTGTAAAATGAGCTCAAGCTCATTCTCACTGGCAAATGTTTGTATGACATACTTGGGTGTTGGATTCATGCTTATCGATCGTCATATGCTTATGTTATGCCCGTATGATGCCGGCTTTGGTCTTGGCAATATCTGATTGCCTTGGGATCCGATTTTGGCACTGTTAGCTCTCTTTTACTGAAATCTGAAATTTATTACAACAAGCATATATGTATGCACTGACATGGATTTTTCATGTTGAAACACTCTGAAATGATGTACTTTCACTAGTACTTGGTGGACAGCAACTTTGATTCCACTTTCTTCGCCATTTTTCCTCGATTTTGGTGATTTTTTTGTCATTTTCTACAATAAACAACAAGCAGTTTTGAACTTTCTACAGTCTTCCAATCTGCATTATGGCGAGTTCGTCCACTGATCATGCTATTTTCAACATCACTAAGCTTGATGGTACGAATTACTCTTATTGGAAGAACCAGATTTGGCAGGTGTTGGTGCAAAAATCGTAGATCAAACCTTTGAGGTTAAGCGAGCATCCGGCTACAACTTTGCCAAATGAGGAATGGCTTGGGCTTGATGAGTTATGCAAGTCCACTATTGTATTGTCTCTCACAAAATAGATTCACTATAATGTCTTTGAGGAAGAACAGAGTGCATGGTAGTTGTGGGAAAATATCAAAAATCTATATGACAAGAAAAGTCCAGTGAGTCAAATGTATTGGCTGAAGCAGCTTATGGATCTACGCATGAAGGAGAATGTGACTATGTCTGGTCACTTGAGCCAGTTCCATACTATACTCAAGAACTTGACTTTGCAAGACATCACTTTTACAGAGGATGTCACTCCTCTTTTCTTGCTTGGTACTCTTAATGAGTCATGGGATGTATTCCGCACTGCATTATGTGCCTCTACTGCTACCTTGAAATTATCTGATGTTGAGAGTGCTCTTCTGCAGGAAGAGGTCAACCGTAAGAATTTGGATGCCTCTCATATGTCTCATGCTATGACAGTTAGAGGCAGGAATGATGGATATGGAAAGCATGGCAGTGGTAGTGGCCGTGGACGGGATTATTAGAAATCTCGGTCGAAGTTTCATGGGAAGTCACGTTGTGGGAAAAAGGGCATATTAGGCCACAATGACATGAATTGCACAATGAAAGGCGCAAAGATAAGGGGAAAGACAAAGTGCAGGATAAGTCTTCTTATTGCATCATAGTACCTGCAAAGTCCAGTGTTAAAATTGAAGAGATCAATGTTATGCAGCCTGAGAATGTTGATGATGATGATTATATCCTAGCAGCTTCTTCTAGTGCTTCGCAGATGACAGAGATACACTCTATGTATGCACAGTGTTGGCTCTTGGACTCAGGTGCCTCCTTTCATGTGACACCTTGTCGAGAGTGGTTTCATTCATACTGTACTGTTTTGGGTTCTGTGCACTTGGGTGATGAGCTCTCTTGATATTGTGGGCATTGGTGATGTCAGGCTATAGTTTCCTTCTGGTAGCAGTTTTGTTATGCAGGATGTACGTCATCTACCTGCTTTGACACGCAATCTCATGTCAGCTGGACAGCTTGATGACGCAGGATGTCATGTATGTTTTGGAGACTCTGCATGGAAGATCACTCGTGGCAGACTTGTGATTGCGAGAGGTGCCAAGGCTGGCAGTCTCTAACCCTTGATTGTATCAGCTTCTTCTCTTGATCATGTTTTGTCTGTGGGTTCTATCCCACATGTATCTATTTGGCATGCCCATTTGGACCATATGTCTTTGAAGAGAATGAAAATGCTTTCTAGTTTGCAGTACTTACCGCCCCTTGATTATGCATGTTTTGATTCATGTGAGCATTGTCTTTATGGCAGGCAGACTAGGCCTACGCATAAGAAGTCTGGTAGGCCATGCATGAGTGAGCCCTTGGTATTGGTAGATTCGGATGTCTGTGGGCCCATGCCTTGTCAGTCTATGGGTGGTGCAAAGTATTTTGTTACGTTCATAGATGATTTTTCACGGAAAGTTTGGGCTTATACCATTAAGCTAAAATATGATGTCTTGGCTGTGTTTCAGAGATGGCTTGCATTGGTTGAGAACCAGTCTGGGTATAGGCTAAAATGCCTAAGGAAATATAATGGGAGTGAGTATGTCTCACATGCTTTTGAGCAGTTATGTGATGAGAGGGGTATTAAACGTCTGTTGACCGCCCCCTACGCCCCCCTCCCAAAATGGTTTGGCTGAGCGGATGAATAGAACCATCCAGGAGTATGTACACAGTATGCTTAGCCATGCAGGCCTACCACAGAGCTTTTGGGCTGAGGCAGTTAGTACAGCTGTGCATGTCATAAATAGATCACCCTCTAGTGGTTTGGATTTCCAGGTTGCAGAGGAGGTATGAACTGAAAAACCTCCCTCTTATGCGCATCTCCGTGTCTTTGGATGTGAGGCATTTTGCCATATGTCCAAGGACAAGAGAAGTAAGCTGGATCCCAAGAGTGTCAAATGCATTTTCCTTGGTTATAGGGATGCAGGCAAGATGGGTTACCATCTCTAGGATCTATAAGCGCGGAAAGTCATCCGCAGTCATGATGTAGTTTTCCATGAAGACAAAATGCATAGGCAACATGAGGGAGTTGTTGAGATCTGCAGGGTCAAGATAGCTTTCTTACATGGGGACTTGCATGATGAGATTTATATGGAGTAGCCTAAGGGCTTTGCAGAACCTAGCAGGCAACACCTAGTGTGCAAATTGAAGAAAAGTCTTTATGGCTTGAAATAGGCACCTAGGGAGTGGTATCATAAGTTTGATGCCTTTATGCAGTCACAAGGCTGCATTCAGAGTGCTATGGATCCATGTCTTTACATGAAGAAAGCCAGTGATGGTTCTTTATTGATTTTGGTACTCTATGTGGATGATATGCTGATAGCAGGGAAATCTCATGATGAGCTAGATTCTCTTAAGGCTTGTCAAGATTGTGGGAGAGAAGGAAGGAGTCTCGCTTGAAGCTTTCTTGCTTGCACAATGGGGGAAGACACACAAGGGTGGAGGCTGAAAACAGTTTTCCTCTTCTTAGTTGTGTAAGCCAAAAGAACTCAAGTACAAAGAAATAGAAGAACCCTATATATGGGTCTCAAACCAAACTCAACTAACTAAGGTGGCATACTAACTGAGCCACGAACTAGAGTAGATAAGGATAGCTATCATGTAGCTATTATTCATGGGCGGTGTACCAACCGCGTCTGCAACTGACAAGTCGGTGACATAAATGTACAACGGTCACCCTGGCGTATCACGAGTGGAGCTCGATATCTCAACACTCCCCCTCGAGCTCAATCCCAATTCCTGCACACCAAGCAGGTCTCTGAACTTGCGCAGCTTCTCTGCGCCCAATGCCTTCGTGAATATGTCAGCTACCTGATCCTCTGTGCTGACATAAACTAGATCAATAAGACCTAGTAAAACCCTCTCTCGCACATAGTGATAATGCACCTCAATGTGCTTTGTTCTAGCATGATAGACTGGGTTATTTGCCAAGTGTATACTACTCATGTTGTCACAATAAATGACAACTGGCCCATCTGTAGACTGATGCATATCATAAAGTAGCTTATGCAACCAAGCTACCTCACATGCAGCCATTGCTGCACCCCTGTACTCAGCCTCTGTGCTCGACAAGGCAACTGTAGGCTGTTTCTTGCTGCTCCAAGTGACTGCAGCACTCCCAAAAGAGAATACATATCCACTGGTAGATCGTCTATCAGAAATACTACCAGCCCAATCAGCATCAGTGTATCCATGCAACTGTATCTGAACCCCAGTCTCATAAAATAGTCCATACTGCAATGTGGACTTCACATACCTAAGTATGCGTCTAGCCGCATCCAAATGTGGTTTCCTTGGAGCCTGCATAAACTGACTTACCAATCCAACAACATAGCTCAAATCTGGCCTGGTAATAGTCATATAAATCAAACTTCCTACTATGCGTCTGTACATAGTAGGGTCTTCTAGAAGCTCACCTGCATCTGTGCTCAGCTTCACATTTTGCTCCAAAGGAACTGAAATAGGCTTACAGCCTGTCATCCCATATTTGGACAGCATGTCCAATCCATACTGCCTCTGCAAGAGCTGTATCCCACTTGGTGATCTAATCACCTCAATGCCCAAGAAATAACGCAGCTCTCCCAAATCCTTCATCTCAAACTTCTGCTTCAATAGCATTTTCACATGAAGGATATCTTCATCACTGTCACCTGTCATAATCAAATCATCAACATAAATGACAAGCAGCATAATACCTTTCTCTGTTTTTCTCACATAAAGTGAGAAATCTGCCTTGGAAATCTGAAAGCCAATAGTGACAAGATACTGTCCTATCTTGTCAGACCATGCTCTAGGTGCTTGCTTCAAGCCATACAAGGCTTTTTTCAACCTGCAAACAAACTCAGGATGAAAAGCATGCACATAACCTGGTGGCTGCTCCATATAGACCTCTTCTTGCAAATCACCATGCAAGAAGGCATTCTTTACATCCATCTGATGTAAAGACCATCCCTTTGATGCAGCCATAGCAATGACTGCTCTTACGGTTGCCATCCTTGCAACCGGACTAAATGTTTCTTCATAGTCAATGCCATATGTTTGCGCATACCCCTTGACTACTAATCTTGCCTTGTATCTGTTCACAGAACCATCAGCATTGTGCTTCACCTTATAAACCCACTTACAGCCAATTGCATTCTTACCTTTAGGCAAAGGTACTAACTCCCATGTAGCATTTGCTTCCAAGGCATCCATTTCTTCATCCATGGCTTTCTCCCATTTTTCTTTTCCCATGGCTTGCTCAAAAGATGTGGGTTTTGGTTCCTGTATCGCTTTGACCATATATGCATAGTGAATGGCTGTAAATCCATCATATTTCAGCCTATCCACAGGATACCTAGCTCTTGTAGACCTGCGCAAAGTAGGTTCACTCCCAGGTGCTCTCAAAACATCCCTGGTCTTCCTTACTCCAGGTGTAACAATAGAAGGAATACCCAACTCATCATCAATGCTCTGTTCTGAGCCACTGGATTCACCATCCACATAAGAGTGACCTGCATTCACATCAAACATGGGCTGATCAACCTTCTCTTTTCCTTTTCGTGATACCTGCATACCACTATCTGCATTGCTTTGAGAAGATTCTCCTGATCTCAATCTGCCTGTCCATGGCGAAGAATGTGAACCACTGCTAGAGGACGCTCCAGGTCCACTAATATTTTGTGACTGCTGCTGTGAATTCTGTGTAGCATTACCATTTTGTGCATCTTCATCATCAATCACATTTACTGGTTTATACCAGCTACTCATCTCATCAAAAACAACATCTCTGCTCACTGTAAACTTACGAGTAGAAGGGTTATAGCATCTATACCCTTTTTGCTGCAGAGAGTAACCAATAAAGATGCACTTCTCAGCTTTTGGATCCAACTTGGATCTCAGCTCATCTGGCACATGTACATAGGCAATGCAACCAAAAATTTTCAAATGAGAAATATCTGGTTTCCTACCAGTATACCTCTCCTCTGGAGTCATTCCATGTATTGCTGCAGTGGGAGTCCTGTTCATTATGTAGACTGCTGTAGCAACTGCTTCAGCCCAATAAAAATCTGGCAAGTCTTTTTCATTGAGCATGGCACGAGATACCTCTCCAATATGCCTGTTTTTCCTTTCTGCAATTCCATTTTGTTGTGGGGTATAACTGCATGAATATTGCTGCTTTATGCCATGCTCCTGCAAGAACTTTGCAAACTCATTTGAGAGGTACTCTCCCCCTCCATCTGACCTTAGGCATTTTATCTGCAAGCCTGTTTCTTTTTCAACCATAGCTTTAAGAGTTTTGAAATGCCCAAAAACTTCACTTTTCTTTTTCATAAAATACACCCAAATTTTTCTGCTATAGTCATCAATAAAACTGACAAAATAATGACAGCCTCCAAGAGATGCAGCTTTAGTTGTCCACACATCAGAGTGAATTAATTCCAATGGCTTCTCACTCTCTTGAACATGTCTAGGAAATGGTTTCCTTGCCTGTTTTCCAAACTGACAGGCTTCACATACCTTATGCATTTCTGCAACCTTGAATTTTGGCAATCCTGCAACAATATTTTGGGCCTGCATTGATTTAAGTCGCTGTACATTAACATGACCAATGCGTTTATGCCAGATATCAATATCTGCAACTACACCGGTCCCATGTGCAAACATTGCTGCACTCAATTCAGACATGTCTGCATCCAATGTAAACATTCTGCCCTTCTTCTTTCCTTTTGCTATCAAGCGACCTTTATTTTTCATATCCTCAACAAAGCATCCATGAGGATTAAATCTGACCTGCAAGCCCTGTTCAACCATTTGACCAACTGAAACCAGATTCTTGGTGATATTCGGGACATGAAATACATCGGACAGGTATTTCTTTTTCCCATCCTGCATAGACAAAGGAATTTTTCCAATCTGCACAATCGGATGTGCAGTATCATCACCAGTCTCCACAAATCCTGGTTTTTCCATTTTCCTTGCATCCTCCATCCATTCTGCATGACCTGTCATGTGGTTTGATGCACCTGAGTCAACGTACCATACACCATTGCTTTCTTCTGCACTTGTCACAGAATTGTTCATGTGCTGCACCATGAACAAATGCTCATTTCTGTCATCACCCTGTCTGCTAGAAGATGCATAATTCCCTTGTTGCAGTTTTCCATTCATGATGTCATTCTGCTTTTTATAGCAGTCTTTAGCCATATGACCCATTTTACCACAATAGTAGCATTCAACATTACTGTTTGCATTTTGGCCTCTTTGCCATCCACCACGACCTCTTTGGCTCCCCCTGCCTCTAGAGTTACCACGTCCTCCTCCATAGGACTGGTTTTCTTGTGTTTGCTGCATATTCTGATTTCTACCACGGCCTCCAAATCGGCCTCCTCTACCTCTGCCTCTACCTCTTCCAGCATTTGAGTAGAAGACAGCTTCTTTTGAAGTTCCTCCTGAAGAAGATGCACCACCATTTCTCTGTTCCTCAGAAATTAGAAGAGCAATCAACTCCTCAAAATCAGGAAATCTTTCACGAACTGAAATGGATGTCCGAAACTGTGCATAATCCTTTCCTAGACCATTCAAGGTCACGGAAACTAAATCATCATCTTCCACTGGCGACCCAATGGAAGCAAGTGCATCTGCAATCTTCTTCACCTTCATGTGGTAGTCGTTGATGCTCATACTTTCTCTTTGCACATTATGCAACTCTTGCTTGAGTTGCATTTTCCTGGCTTGCGTATTTGTGCTATACATTTTTGACAAAGTATCCCATGCCTCCTTTGGCGTACTTGCATCCTGAATATGCACAATCATAGAGTCTGAAATACTGATAGACAGCCAATACATAACTTTCCTGGCTCTCTCATGCCATGTTTTAAATGCCTGCATTTGTTGTTGATTGGGAACATCAGGAAGAACTGGTTCTTCTTCATTTCCTGCAACAAATTCCCAATATCCTTTTCCCATAAGGAAATTCGTCATTCTAAACTTCCATGCCTGGAAGTTGTTCTTGTCAAGCTTTTCAGTGACAATCTGTGAAAGAGAATCAGATGCCATTACAGAATACTGCAAGAAATTCTGTTACTGCAAAAAACACAGCTTCACCCTCACAAGGGCAAATCTGCAAAACTGGCGAAAGTGGTATTTGACCACACAGTCACTTCCTAGTGACGATTTTGCATAAACAGGAACCAAGGATGATTCTGAAACTCCCAATGTCTCTGCGCACAAGCATACGATGCAATTTCTACAGTAACTTTTCACCGACCTGTAGAACAGTGGTCGCACAGCATAAAACTGAGCCTTTTCCTGAGTGCGTGCAGAAAACTTCCGTCTGCAAAACAGGCCCCGAAATGGCCTCAAATCAAAAAAACAAGGTCGTCAAGGGCTAAAGTCCTTTCCCGTAGCATATACCGCCCTGTTGCTTCACCGCGAAGGGCGTCTCAACCTGAGACAATGCACTCCTGTACTTTCCGGCTGTGCTACCTGCAGAGATCTGCTCCCAAAACAGAAAATGAAAGCAACACTGCTCCTCTTACCAGAACACCGCGAGCTTGGCTTGCTTTCTTGAGCTCCTTACCACGAACAAGGCTCTGATACCATGTCAAGATTGTGGGAGAGAAGGAAGGAGTCTCGCTTGAAGCTTTCTTGCTTGCACAATGGGGGAAGACACACAAGGGTGGAGGCTGAAAACAGTTTTCCTCTTCTTAGTTGTGTAAGCCAAAAGAACTCAAGTACAAAGAAATAGAAGAACCCTATATATGGGTCTCAAACCAAACTCAACTAACTAAGGTGGCATACTAACTGAGCCACGAACTAGAGTAGATAAGGATAGCTATCATGTAGCTATTATTCATGGGCGGTGTACCAACCGCGTCTGCAACTGACAAGTCGGTGACATAAATGTACAACGGTCACCCTGGCGTATCACGAGTGGAGCTCGATATCTCAACAAGGCTCAGCTCAAGAAGATCTTTGAGATGAAAGATCTGGGACAGGCCGCTCACATACTTGGTATGCGCATTAGACGCAACAGGCATCAGGGACTCCTCTACTTGTCACAAAGGGAGTACATTCATAAAGTCCTTGAGCGCTTCTGCATGTAGGACGTAAAGCCTATTGGATGTCCATTGCCTTCTTATGTGAAGGTATCACAGGCTGATTGTCCGCAGACATGTTGAGATGACAAGCTCAACACATGCGGACATTAATGATGGACCGCCTGGTTAGATGGATCCACACATCTACACTTAGCACGTCAATGGTCATTATGACTCTCACACAGCCACTGACTCATTACTTATTATATTCAGGTTGTTACACTTATTTACAGCTGGCATAGTTATAGCGCCAGTCGACTAGTGTAGTCGGTTATGCATTGTTTGACTTAGTAGGCCACTTTTCTTTATGTTGTATCTTATCTATACTTTGTGTACATTGAAAAGTGTGTGGAAGAAGAAGAAGAAACCAGTAAGAAAACGTTTTGGCCTCCATCTCAAGCTCAACACATGCGGACATTAATGATGGACCACCTGGTTAGATGGGTCCACACATCTTCACTTAGCATGTCGGTGGTCATTATGACTCTCACATGGCCACTGACTCATCAAGTCTTATTATATTCAGGTTGTTACACCTATTTACAAAGCTAGCATAGTTATAGCGCCAATTGACTAGTGTAGTCGGTTATGCATTGTTTGACTTAGTAGGCCACTTTCCTTTATATTGTATTTTATCTATACTTTGTGTACATTGAAAAGTGTGTGGAAGAAGAAGAAGAAACCAGCAAGAAAACGTTTTGGCCTCCATCTCTCTTTTTGTCTCTTGGGTGAGCTTCTCATTGTGCATTTTGTGTGTTTTCGGCGTAGCATCTTGAGCAAGTCCCCCCACCACGCGATTCGTGACATGATATAAGAGTTGTACCATTGATTGAGACTAGTTTTGAAGGCTAAAGCAAAGGAGAGGAGCCAAGGATTCGAGCAAGCAAGCAACGGGTAAGAAGCTCTTACATTCTCTACTTCTTCTCTTGGACAATGCTTGTGGAGGCACTAGAAGCAGGGCAGAGCAAAAATCTCAGATTGCAGTGAGATTTGGTGTGCGCCATCTGAGGTCATTTCGGGCCCTGTTTTAGACTCGCAAGGTTGCAGACAACAGTTCGAGATATCCTACAATTTTAGTTGTATCTGACGTATACAGGTGCACAGGTTACAGATTTTAGATCTGTAAGTTCAAAGGTGTTTATCAGCGAATAAACACAAGGTTTATCTGCAAACTGGTTGTAGATTGCATGTATTATTGAGAAAATAGTGAAAAAGGCTGTCTGGTGTATTGCTGTGCACTACAGGTTGAGGGTTGCAAAAGATTTGCTTGCTGTTTGGTATAAGTTTTGTGGTAATGGTAGAGAACAGTGGAAACCCCATCATTGAGAAGCTCGACAAGAACAACTAACCTTTATGGAAGTTTCGTGTCATGAACTTCCTTATTAGAAAAGGCCTCTATGAGTTTGTTTCAGGTGAAGAAAAGGATCCGGAGGTGAGTGATCCTCCAACTCTGCAGAAGAGACAAAGGCACGAAAGGAATGGAATGCAAAAGGCAAAAAGGTCATGTATTGGCTATCTGCAATCATTGACAATAATATGCTAGGACATATTAGAAATGTAGAGAATTCATATGCAGCTTGGACCATACTTGAAAGTATGTTTTCCGTAAATACAAAGGCACAAAAGATTCAACTCAAGCAAGAGTTGAATACATTGAAGAAAGGGAAGATGTCTATCAATGAGTATGCACTGAAGGTAAGGAGCATTGCACATGCCTTAGCATTGATTGATGCAATGCCTGATGATGATAATTTGGTTTCATCCACTCTGAGTGGCCTTAACAATGAGAAGGCATGGAAATCATTTGTTACTTCAGTATATGTACGGAAGCCATTTCCAGATTTTGATGAGTTGATCTCTCTCATGATTACTGAAGAGATCAATATGCAGGGTGATTCGTCTGAAAGAAATGGTGAACATGTCTAAGCATTTTACTCGAGTTTAGGAAGGGGACGTGGTAGATCCTCTTCAAGAGGTCGTGATATGGGACGTGTTGGCGATAACCAGCAAAATAGGTTCAATCAACAGTTTGGTGAAATGCAGGTTTCTGGAGGCAGAGGAAACTTTAGAGGCAGGGGGAGATCTAGAGGAAGAGGTGGATGGCAGAATAGAGATTCTGGAAATTCTGCTATTGTTTGCCATTATTGTGGCAAAACAGGCCATATTGCAGCCCATTGCTATGCAAAGAAGGATGATATTCGTAGTGGTAAATTGCAGCAAGGAAACTATGCATTGTCTTCATGACAGAATGAAGACAAAAATGAGCGTCTATTTGTTATGCAGCATATGCTGAATGCTGTTACAGGAAAGGGAACACATGATTATGTTTGGTATGTTGATTCAGGTGCATCCAATCATATGACCAGCCATGCAGAATGGTTTGGAGAGATGTAGGATTTGCAAAATGCAGGTTATGTGCAAATGGGTGATGATTCATGCCACCCAATTTCACACATTAGAAAAGTTTCCTTGTCCTTGCATGATGGTAAGACAAAGAGTCTTTCACATGTATTACATGTGCCATCTATTACAAAGAACTTGGTGTCAGTCACCCAGATGATAGAGCAAGGGTTGCAAGTTAGATTTAATGCAAAGGGCTGCTTTGTAGAAGACTTCAATGACAAGTACAGGTTGGTTGCAAAGGGAAGTAGAGTTGGATGTATGTTTACTCTAGATGCTGGAATTCCTACTATGAATGCTGCTATGTATGCTAAAGGAAGAGGTGTTGTTGCAGATATTGAAATTTGGCACAAACATATTGGGCATGCAAATGTACAAATGCTGAAATTAATGCAGTCCAAAGGGTCTTACATTTAGAATTGCAGAATTTTATAAGGTATGTGAAGCATGTCAGTTTGGTAAGCAGGAAAGACAACCCTTTTCACATGACAGAGATGTAAGCAGAAATATCCTTGATGTTGTGCATATAGATATTTGGGGGCCTAGACAAAATGTATCTCTTGGAGGCAGTTCATGCTTTGTCACATTCATTGATGATTGTTCTAGAAAGCTATGGGTGTATTTTATGAAGGAAAAGAGTGAAGCATTTGAGCACTTTAGAACTTTCAAGGCTGCAGTTGAAAGAGAAACAGGCTTGAAAGTAAAGTGCTTGAGACCAGATGGAGGGGGAGAGTACCTCTCAAATGAGTTCAGTGATTTTCTGAGGTCTCATGGGATAAAGAGACAGTTCACATGCAAGTATACCCCACAGCAAAATGGGATTGCAGAAAGGAAAAACAGACATATTGCAGAAGTTGCACGTGCCTTGATGGCTAAAAAGAATATGCCTAAGCATTTTTTGTCTGAGGCTATTCATACTGCTGTTTATATTATGAACAGAACTCCCACAGCTGTAGTTCATGGTATGACCCCCGAAGAATGTTTTACAGGTAAGAAGCCTGATGTCTCACACTTGAAAGTGTTTGACTGTATTGCATATGTTCATGTGCCATATGAGTTGTGGAAGAAACTGGATCCAAAGGCTGAAAAGTGTGTCTTTATTGGATACTCTTTAGAGAAAAAAGGGTATTGTTGTTATAGCCATGTCACATGTAAGTTCAGAGTGAGCAGGGATGTCATCTTTGATGAAATGAGTAGTTGGTATGCATCTAGCTGTAATGTATTGGATGATGATGATGATCATGACACTCATGTGCAGGTTGAAAAGCAAGAATCACAGACTCTTAATGGACCAGAGACATCATCTGGTAGTCCTTGGTCTCGGAGACTAAGGAGTAGCTCTATATCTTCAGGGGCATCTAGTAGCACTACATGTAAAGACAAAGGAAAGAATAAAGTGTCAAATGGCATTGATGCAGTTCTTGATGGAGACTCTAGTGGCTCAAAGAGCTTGGACGATGAGCTTGGAATTCCTTCAGTGAGGACTCTAGGTGTGCAGAGAGCACACGTCAATGCAAAGACTCCATTGAGTGATCCAGTGGTATGCAAGTCTAGCAGGGTGAGATATCATGTTAATAGATTTGGTTTTGAAGGTTATGCAGCTCACCATTATGCTTATATGGTGAAAGTGATTGAGGATGTTGAGCCCACATGTTTTGAGGAGGATGTTGGTCATGCTCATTGGGATGCACCAATGGATGAGGAGATGGCTGCATTAGATGCCAATAGGACGTGGGATGGGCAAGAAAACTATTGGATGTAAGTGGGTTTATAAGATTAAGCACAATGCAGATGGTTCTATTAGTAGGTACAAAGCTAGGCTGGTTGCAAAAGGCTATGTCCAGACATATGGCATAGATTATGAAGAAACCTTCAGTCCAATTACTAGGATGGAAACTGTCAGATGTGTGATTTCTTTGGCAGCAGCCAAAGGTTGGAGATTGCAACAAATGGATGTGAAGAATGCCTTCTTGCATGGTGATTTGCAAGAAGAAGTGTATATGGATCAGCCAGCAGGTTATGAAGATTTAGAGCATCCCACGTATGTGTGCAGGTTGAAGAAGACACTCTATGGGCTCAAGCAAGCACCTAGAGCATGGTCTGACAAGATCAGAGAGTATCTTGTCAATATTGGCTTTTATGTTTCTGATGCTGATTACTCACTTTATGTGAGAAAGGGAGATGCAGGTTTGGTCATCATAGTCATCTATGTGGATGACTTGATTATTATAGGTGATAGTGATAGTGGGATTGCTGAAGTCAAGGAATTTTTGAAGAAGAAGTTTGAGATGAAGGATTTAGGTGAGCTAAGGTACTTCCTTGGCATTGAGGTGATCAGATATGATGATGGTATATGGCTGTCCCAAAGACAGTATTTCTTGGATATGTTGTCCAAGTATGGTATGACAGCATGCAAACCACTTTCAGTCTTGTTGGAGTAGAATGTAAAGTTGAGTGGTGATGTTGGGGATGAGATAGAAGACCCTACTATGTTCAGGAGGATAGTGGGGAGTTTGATCTACATGACCATTACAAGGCCAGACTTGAGCTACGTTGTTGGTCTTGTGAGTCAGTTTATGCAAGTACCTAGAAAGCCACATTTGGATGCAGTCAGACGCATATTGAGATATGTGAAGTCCACATTACATTATGGACTTTTCTATGAGGCAGGTACAGATGTACATGTGTTTGGATACACAGATGCAGATTGGATTGGTAGTATGTCTGATAGAAGATCTACCAGCGGATACATGTTCTCTCTTGGTAGTGCAGCAGTTACTTGGAGCAGCAAAAAGCAATCTACAATTGCTTTGTCGAGTACAAAGGCTGAGTATAGAGGTACTGCTGTTGTAGCATGTGAGGTAGTATGGCTGCAAAAGTTATTGGCTAATTTAGATGTGCAGGTGGAAGGTCCAGTTGTCATTTATTGTGACAACATGAGCAGTATATAGTTGGCTAGGAACCCTGGTTCCATGCCAGGACAAAACATATTGAGGTACACTACCACTTTGTGAGAGAGAAGGTACTAGCATGTGAGATTGATTTGGTGTATGTCAGCACATAGGATCAAATAGCTGACATCTTCACAAAGGCACTAGGTACAGAGAAGCTTCAAAAGTTTCGAAGCTTACTTGGAGTTGCAGAGATGCAATTGAACTTGAGGGGGAGTGTTGAGATGACAAGCTCAACACATACGAACATTAATGATGGACCACCTGGTTAGGTGGGTCCACACATCTACACTTAGCACGTCAGTGTTCATTATGAATCTCACATGGCCACTAACTCATTACTTATTATATTCAGGTTGTTACACCTATTTACAACTGGCATAGTTATAGCACCAGTCAACTAGTGTAGTCGGTTATGCATTGTTTGACTTAGTAGGCCACTTTCCTTTATGTTGTATCTTATCTATACTTTGTATACATTGAAAAGTGTGTGGAAGAAGAAGAAGAAACCAGCAAGAAAACGTTTTGGCCTCAATCTCTCTTCTTGTCTCTTGAGTGAGCTTCTCCTTGTGCATTTTATGTGTGTTCGGCACGGCATCTTGAGAAAGTCCCCCCCACCATGCGATTCGTTACAAGACAGATGAGTAGAGGGCCGAGATGGCCAAGATTCCCTATGCATCCATAGTGGGAAGTCTTATGTATGCCATGATAGCCACTCGTCCAGATATTGCCTTTGTAGTTGGTGTTGTGGCACGCTATATGGCTACACTTGGCAAGAAGCAATGGGATGCTGTGAAGGGTATCATGAGGTACCTGAAGGGCACTGCAGATATGTGCATATGCTATGGCAGCCAAGATATAGGAGTTGTGGGGTACATTGACTCTGATTATGCAGGATATGCAGATAGTAGGAAGTCCACTTCCGACTATGTATTCACCTATGCTGGAGGTGTTGTTTCTTGGATGTCCAGGGTGCAAAAATGCACGGCCCTTTCTACTACAGAGGCCGAGTATGTTGCAGCCTGGAACCCCAATAGGAACACCAAGGAAAAGGGAATTCTCTTGCAAGAAAATCTATCTTGTAACATCAACAAGCTTTTATTTCATTCTTTTGATCATCAAAACAAAGAAAAAAACAAATCTTCACGCAGCATCATAGTAGATATCTCCCACGGATTTGATAGAATCAACCATAATCTTCAACATCTTCATAAAATTCTTCAATAGAACAAAGAACACAAAGAAATACATCATCTTTCAATGGAAATCAATCACATAGTATTCATCTTCAGTGTCTTTATAGTTCTCTCTCTCAATCTCTCATATACAATTACAATGTTTTGATAGAATTGACTATCTCTAACTCTCTCTCTCTCTCTCTCTCTCTCTCTCTCTCTCTCTCTCTCTCTCTCTCTCTCTCTCTCTCTCTCTCTCTCTCTCTCTCTCTCTCTCTCTCTCTCTCTCCATCAATAGTACATCATATCCTTACTAAAATTCTCTCATAATAACCCTCAATAATCCTTCTTAGGTCGTGGATGCACCTCCCAAGAGGTATGTCTAATATGAAGAGTCACCAAAGCCATTTCAGTGTCTTTTCACAGCTCACTACTGTCACTGTCACTTAGTCTTCTCTTCAGTCTTCAGTAGCTACTTCTTCCACTTGTTTTAGCTCTTTTGAACTTAGATTCATCCTTTCCAAATGTTAGAAAAATTTTCCAAAGTCACACATACTTTCTACAGAACACTTACAGAAGGTCTACAGAATAGTTACAGTACAGCACCAGAACAGCTACAGTACAGTTACAGTACAGAGACAGAGCAAAGAGAGAGGCTCTATAGAGGGTCTACAAAATGTCATTAGAACCTCATAACTCATACTCAAACCATTCCACCATCAATCTTTTGAAAAGAGATCTTGCACAAATTATTCTAAAATTGCACGAACTTATCACATTCAATTAATACAACACATACACAAACACTAACACAACCATTTGAATGACACCTCCAAAAAGAGGTATATATCATTAAGAATCATCCAAGATACATTGCAAAGGCATTAATGAAGATAATCCATTTTGAAGGCTTGGTGGTTTCGAAAGCGATCCATGGAGAAAGAATCATCTACAAATGTCTTTGGAGGATTTTGAAAGAACTGCAAGCAGCACATCCTTTCTAGCAAGACAAGGTATCTGCTAGGGAGACATAGGGCATGAAAATACAAGACATCTAACTGGTGGGAGTCAATGTTCACATTGACATTCATACAAAGTTTTGGTGTGGCCTTTTGCTCATTATGGGAATGCCTATGCATGTATACTAGATACCAAGCAAAATGAGCTGTCAATCTCACAGAAGGATCTAGAGATTGTGAATATTGGTGAGCAAAATGAAGGTAGTTCTGGTATGCTTGACTTTGGCAGTTGTCCAATCTCCTGGAATTATTGGCCAGTTTATCTGAGGTCCTGTAAGAGAATTAGTCGAGCTCTATCCTCTTCTTCTTGGAATCTGTTGATCAAACCCTTCATATTCACTAACTAACTGAGGGGGTTGAGAGATAGAAGTGGTAAGAGAGGGAAGTGAAATAAGTAAAAGTGGATGAAGAGATGGGTAGGAAAAATCATAAAAGGAGGAATAGGTTAAAGAAGAAGTGGCTGAAAATTTTAGGGAATCAATTAGGAAGGGTGTTAATTAATAAATATGAAAGGTAAAAGGTACATGGATGGATGGAGAAGGGCATGGTGGAGAAGGAGAAAATACTCTATCCTTGATAAAAGAGCAATATGTAAATATTGGAATTTGAGGAAAAGATTGAGGTTGGAAAAGAAGGGGTAAGATTGTTGTTGAATTGGTTTGATAAAGGGAAAAATAGGTATCATAACGGTGAGCCATTTGTTGGTAATACAGTAGGCTAGGAACAGAGGGACCTAAGATAGATCTTCTCTGATAGGCATAAAAAAAGGTTGAATCAAATGGATTATGTTTGGAAAGGTGAGCTAAGAGATCCACCCTTAGTTGGTTAGTACTCTGTACATAGGTAGAAACTGTGTTCTGTTGATTCAGGACCACAGAATCAATCATGGAGTGCCAGGAATTATCAGGGCAAGTAGCCACTTTTGAGGAGTAACTCTGAAACATGTCATCTATTCGCAGCTCCAAATAGTTGGCATACAAAACAGCTTGTAAAACCACATCTCCCACATACCATGCCATATCTACTTCATTTGGAATCAACAAGTCTCCCCGTAGATACATATATGACAGCAACATGGTATGTGTCACATGACAGAATCTTCAAACACCATACGGGCCACTTCTGTCACAGTAACTTAGGAGACCAAGCCCCACTCCAACCATCCTCTGGAAGAGAAAGATCCATCCTTGAAAGCTCTATGTAAAAGGCCAACTTCTGCAATTAATAGTGGACTGGTCCAGAGGAACATATTCCTGGAAATGCTCAAATGTAGACCATAGCATATCCATCCTGGACTACAATCTTTCCACTTTATCTTGGAATAAAGGACACAAGGTAGCCTATCTCTAGAGAACTGCCAAGTCCTGCTGTGAGAGAGAAGGGGTCAGTGGAACATTAGGGCTTGGAGAAATAGACCGTGACTGTGCCAGTTGGTCTTGCAATTGCTTGATTTGTAAAGCTTGTGATTCCACTATGTCTTTAGCAGTCTATAAGGCTGAGAGTTTTGCATCTAAAAGAGTTTGAAACTCTTGCGCTTCTTTGGACATCCTCTCCTTCTCCTTTGAGATTTTAGTGACTTCTGATTGAGCTTCTGTTAACTAAATCTTCAAAGAATATATCTCTTCTCCTTGTGTCTCAATTAGTTGGGTTAGTTGCTCCATCTGCTTAAACAGATCTGCTAATATGTTTTTGGCAGAGGCTAACTCTGGTGTTGCCTTATGCAACTGGTCTTTGGACTGCATCAGTTCTTCATAAAAGGAAGCATACAGCTGTTGAACACAGGCTGTCATTGAAAGTTCAATTGAACTCTGGATGTCTTTACAGAGGAATGGAATGGCATCTCCCGACACTAAACTGCTCAGTGAGGGGACTGATATGTCCAAGGAACCCTCTCTATGTGCTCTGAACAAGTTGTTACATGTGAGATAAGCAGGGAGATCACTCTTAGATGTAGCAGGAATTATAGCTGAAGGAAGAAATAAAGGAGCCTTATTTGCTACCCACTTCAAGCGTTTGCTCTGTATGACCAGTGGAGGAGGAGAATCTAGATCCTCTATATCAATTGGTTCTGACTCTTTTGAAGGTGGAGGGGGAGGTACTGGATCAGATGGAGGAGGTGGAGGCACACTCTGCTTTAAACATGAGTAGGTCAAGAAAGCAGACAGGTAGGATCCATAGGTGACCTTTGTGACATTGCCCCTAGTTACCTTGACGAAATGTTGATCCATCTTGGTGAGTAGGTAAGTGTTCCAATCAATAGCTACTCCTTTTAACACCATCCTTGAAGCTGTAAAGAGCTCTTTGGACAAGTAATGGGATGGCATTTTTGCAGGCATAAACCTGTCTTGGAGAAACTAACAGACCAACTTCCACACAGGATCAGTGATCATGGAAAAGGAAACTCCTGAAGTGTTGATCACTTTCTTGACATCCAGAATTTCCTTGGTCTGTTTTTGTAACAGCTTCAAAATCTCATCGTTAGAGAATAGCTGACGAGCTGTAACAAAGGGCTCTCCCTTGTAGGGAAGAGACAAAGCCTTCCCTAACCCTCGGGGTGTCAATGTCATGGAAGTACCATGGACCAGTCCCGACTTCTTACTGTATGAGGCAAGGAACTCATCACACATGGATGGATCTTCTAGGATCAAGGGAAAGGAGGCAGCTACAAAAGTCGCGAGTCTCGCCTTCGTGAGAGGCTCAAAAGTGAGTAGGGAAGAGTAATCCCTACTAGCCAATGGGACATACTGGATAGGGGGAGGAGCGTGAGGCACCATTCAGATGGTAAACACACACACCACAACACAGACACTCACAAAGAATGCCTGTAAAACAACCAAAGGGCTATAAAAAAGGAATCAATGAAAAAGAAGGACATTCATACAGACATAGACGTAACTAACCCAGTTACCACCCCAGACAATACACAGCCTAGAAAAATTTCGACATGACCTCTACACATATGCGACCGAAAGCTTCATGTGATACAACATTTAAGCACCCAAATCCCCGTATCAGGCAAGAAAGAAAAAACTACACATCGTACACGTAATCGTAACACATAGACAAATCAGACTACCATAAAAATGTACATTGAGACTTGACCATAATTTGGACCATCAGTGTCAACTAAAAGTCATTGACGCGTCCATCCCACAAAGTGTGTTTATAAAAAAGGGAAAAAAAAGTGCAGTGAGGGGGAATTATTTTAATGAAGGGTTCATTTTAATAAATTATTAACAATGGGTGACATTTTATTAGGTTATAAACCTTAATAAGAAAACGGTGATTCCTTCTTAAAATTTTAATTACAAATTATTATGTTGAAACAGTGCTTTAACGCAACCCGGATTACAATTCCCAGACTGGGTCTCTAAATGCAAATTCCTTAATTAAAAATTAAGAGTGATGTGGAGCGCTTTTTTACCAGCGCGTGCTTTTTTGCGACGGCTTCATTTTTATTACAAGTTAAAGTGCCTCTTAAGCGCACGTAGCGCATGCAAAGTGAGCGACTGGTTGATTTTAAAATTATTAAATTGTGTGTTTAGCACGAATGCGCGTGGAAAATGTGGGTGAATGAATAGTTGATTTTAGCAATTAATTGTGATTAAGGGGGAATGAAAATAAATAAATCTCACAAAATAAATACCTAGAAGGGGTTCGTATGCAATGGCCTGAAGGCACACGGAAGAGACCCCCAAAAGCAATGAATCCAGTCAAACAAAATCAAAGACCATTGACTGAACAACAAAGAAAACACCTTAGTGGAATTGTTGATTTTTATTTTTATTTATATTTATTTATTATTATTTATTTAATTTTATATTTTGTTTGTTTGATATTTTAAGTGTGTTTTTTTTGTGTTTATAGTATGGTCTAGTTAATTTATTGGATTATGTGTTTTTGGTTTGTTTGGTTTATGTGTGTTTTTTTGTTTTTACTTTTTAATAAATTGTATGTGATTGTTTGTTTTTTTTTCAAAAGGAATAATAATTAAATATGGATATGTGATGAAGGAAAAAATAAAATTTCAGTCATTTAGAAAATATCCACAATTTATATTATGGAAATAAGTTTTTAATATATTTTTTATTTTTTATTTCTTTTTTCAAAGAATATTTATGCCTGATATGAAATATTTTGAAGTGAGAAATTAATGGAAAAATGTCAAGGGGATGGGTGGAATTTTTTTGGAATTTTTCAGAATTTTTTTATATTTTTTTACTAATTTTAAATGAATTTTAGGCATTTTTAAGGTAATTTTGAATTAATTGTCAAATATTCAATTTTTTGTAATTTTGGTTAGTGAAATTTCCACCTAAAAACTTTTCCAAAAATTTTCAAAAATAGTGGGGAATTCGTAGAAATTTTTTTGTAATTTTTTTGAAGGTAATTGAATTTTTAAATTAACTAAATCAATTAAATCATGGAAATCAGGTTAGTCAGGGAAGTAGGGTCAAGTCAAGTCAACTAGATCAAGTTAGTCTGGATAAGTCAGTTAAGTTAGGAGTCAAGTCAGGTTAGTCAAGGTTGATTAGGTTAGTCTGGGTTAGTCTAGGGTTGACTAAGTCAATTAGGTTAGTCTGCGGTCAGCCTAGGTTAGTTAAGTTAGGCTAGGTAAGTGCTAGCTAACCTAGGTTAGACTAACTAACCTAGAGTTAGTTAGTGGGGTGGGGACTAACCTGAGTGAGGTTAGTTAACTAACTATAGTTAGGTTAGGGTTAACCTAACCCTAGTTAGGTTAAGAGAGACCTAACCCTAATTAGGTTAATAGACCTAACCCTAGTTAGGTTAAAAGTCTAAACCCTAGTTAGGTTAGTTTTTAACCTAAGTTTAGTTAAGTTAGCTTTTAACCTAAGTCTAGTTAGGTTAGTTTTTAACCACGATTAGGTTAGTTTTAACTAATCTAAGGTTAGTGGCTAACCTGGGGAGGTGGGTTAGAGGCTGGGAGGAGGTGGGTTGGAGGAGGAGGAGGTGTAGCTGGTGGAGGTGGTGGGGAGGAGGAGGTAGAAGAGAGGGGGGGAGGACTGGTGGTAGCCGCGGCGACAAAGGAGGCAGCCGGCGCGGCGGATGGCGAAGGCAGCGCTGAAGGCGTCCAGTGGCAATGGACGGCGGTGGAAAGACGGAAAGGGATAGACAGCGGTGGAGAGAGGCCGGGGCTGTTGCAGGTGGAGGAGGGAGCCGAGGCGGGAGGGAGGAGCCCGCTGGGGGAGAGGGAAGAAGCCGCCGAGGGGGAAGCACGAGGGCAGCCAAGGTGGGAGGGAGGAACCTGCTAGGGGAGAGGAAAGGAGGGAAGCCGAGGCGGGAGGGAGGAGGCCACGGGGAGAGCTACTAAGGAGGAGGGAGGAAGGCACTGTTGGTGGAGGGGCACCGGGAGAAGAAGAAGAAGAAGAAGAAGAAGAAGAAGAAGAAGAAGAAGAAGGAGGAGGAGGATCAGGAGAGGAGGAAGGGGAGGAAAGAGGAGGAAGGGGAGGGAAGAGGAACAGGAGAGGAGGAAGGGGAGGGAAGAGGAGGAGGAGGAAGGAGGAAGGAGAAACCAACTGATAGGTACGTGGAGTTTTTTCTTTTCTTTTTCATTTTTTTTTTGAGTTTTCCTTTTTCTTGTTTTTCTTTTTCCTTTTGGTGTTTTTGTTTTAAAAATATGGATTTTCCCTTGGGATGTATGTGTATGTGTGTGTTTTTTTTTCTTCTTCTTTTTGTTTTTTTTTTAAGTTAGATTTTTTTTAATTGTTGTTTTTCAATTGTGTGTATAGTTTATTGATATTTTTTTCTTTTGATATCAAATAATGAAAACAATAAGAAAAGAACACATCCCCGGCCCGTGCGCATGCATGGGCAGGGGTAAAAAAATTTGCAATGACGGGTTCAAACGGACAGGGACAGGGATGCGCGAGCCACGGATGCCACGGGGCGTCCTGAGGCGCGTAAAACCAAAAACATGCACGTTCATGCACGAGGCGAGAAACACGGTTAACGGAAAAAATAAAAAAAAATTAATAAAATCCAAACCGTTTGTTAGATCAAAAATCCATAAAAAGGAAAAATGGGCTGGGAGACGAGGGAAAATGTTGGAAACATGCAACACATGTTTCGGGGCAAAATCAGGGTGTTCACATGGGAAAAACATAAAAAATAAACCCAAAAACACATACATGCATTAATATCGAAAAATCCGCACATCGGAATGAAGTATGGAAAGAAGGAAAAGTTTGCAAAAAAATGTGTCCAACAACCCTATCACGTCAAAAAACAGTTCCAATTGAGATAAGATGCCTTCACATGGGAAAAATCCCAAAAATGGGCCTGAAAATGGACTCGAAAATTAATATGAAAAGAACCGTGCGTCGGAATAGCAGGCGGTAAAAAGGAAAAATGTCCATAAAAAAGGAATTCATAGGACTAACAGATCAAAACTCAGTTTGGGGGAAATTAGAAAGGGTTCACATGAAAAAAACATGAAAAATGCATTACAAAATGCTCATAAAAATTAATAACTAAAAATCTGATAGTCGAAAAAAGGAGAAGGAAAAAGAAAAAAGTGGGGGAAAGGCTGATAGGACACGGTTGTCAAATCAAACTGGAATTCTGGTGAAAATAGGCCAGGTTCACATGGAAAAATGTGAAAAATATGCACGAAAAATGCCCGAAAATCTGCATAAATTAATAACGGATGAACCGTGCATGGAAATGACACTGAATAAAAAGGAAAAATACCAAGGGAAGGGGTAGGACAAGCCTGACTCATCAAATCAGGGTTCCAAAGCAATAAAGATGCGTTCACATGGAAATCTGTCCCATTTACGAAAATTACTTCAAAAATTAATAACTTGAGAATCGTCTATCAGAATAGGGGTCGGTAAAAAGGAAAAATAGGCCATTCAAAGGGACGAATAGGGCTGTAAGGTTAGATTGAGCTTTCGGTAAACGTAAGATTTGTTCGTATGAAAGAAGCACAAAACCAAGAATAAGGGCAAACGGTCAAGGAACAACCCTAAGGACAGGGTAAAATAGAACGTAAGGGTGGGGAAGGGAGCCTAGCATGGTAAAATAAAGTCATGGCATAGATGTATGGTTAGAACAAGGTGTATACATGGGGGTATGCAACATAGACATGCAGGGATGCGTCCCCACAGTTAAGACCTTAACAGGGAGGTTAAACCAAACATCAAAGACTTGGTACCTCACATCAGACCAACCATAACGTCCCCACACTTAAGATATAACCGGTACTGAGAAACAGAAGGCGTAGGGTTAGAAAAACTTGGCCCATATTGCCGAGAAGGAATGTCGACTATCGAGGTTGCGTCTTGTATCGTTGTTGGCTGCTGTAGGAGGTAACAAGGTGTCTTCACAGCACACATCCTTCGCCCTTCATGGCAGGGACCAAGCGGCAGCACCCAGGGAGGTAGCTGGTTGGAGGAATCACAGGAAATTCATCGCAGGTGAGGGATATTATACTCAACTCACGATCACTCAAATGGATTGAAAGAGCAGGCACTCGCCCCATGACTAATGTCGCGTGAGGAAATCAAGATGGAACCCATAGCTCACACCCGGTTTAGGAATCGACAAGGGGATGATGTAGAGGTAGTATGCGAGGGTGCGCAATTGATGGTGCATCAGTGCGTCCAACCCGTCTATGGCATAGGTGCAAGGAGAAAGGCAAGGGAGCCTTGTAGTGCAGTGTATAGAGCAGAGTGATGTGTCCTGTGCTAATGGTAGAAAACCAACCCGTGGGTGCATAGGGAAATGGGAACGTACCTGACTCCAAAGGTCGCAATGTCCCTTAATCCTCACCTCTCAGTAATTGATTGAAGAAACTCCAGTCACACTCAGCCCACCGTCTGTCTCATACTCGGTTGATAGATACAGAGGGCATCCCTTTTCTGAAACCCATTGATGTAATCCTCACAGTCACTTGTGCAGAGGTTGTATGCCTTGTGCGCATTTGATGGTGCAACTGTGCATCCCGCCCTGTGCTGGCATACAGTGCAAGAAGGAAGGCCAGGGAGCCTTATGGTGCAGTGCACATAAAACAGATCATGCTTTGTGCATTGAGAGGCCCATCCCGTGCGTGCAACACTCTGTTCACACATCTCACCTCTCATTTGATTTGAAGGGAAAGACTGGTCACTCACCCCACCCTCAGTCTCACTCTCTGATAGATACAGAGGGCAGCCCATACTCACATCCCCATCCTGTTAGGATGAAAGCTCACATCACTCCAAGTGTTGGTGATGAAGATTATGTCGGTTGTTGGTGTCATTAGGATCTTGAGGGCAAGGTGTACCCAGGGAGAAAATCTTGTACTTCAATTATTGGGACGAGAGATCGTCTATTAAGAAGGCAGACGGATTGATATTGCAAAGACAGCGCACCACGGGAGGTGACTTCAAATTGCTTGCTAAAGAGGTTCTGCTAGTGAATCAGCTATCCTAAACTGCGGGGTGTTACCACCTTTTCCACAGTCAGCTTCTCGCCCAAGGGTGTTTCCACCTTTTCCTGGAATGAGGCCTATTATGACAAGAAATTTCTTCATTTTCTTCCATAAAAGTTTGTTTGTTTTTGTTATTTTCTTCTTTTTTCTTTTTCTTTTTCTTGTTTTTATTTGTTTGTTTGTTTTGTTTTCTTTTGGTGAAAAAGAGAGTGGTAGAAATACCATATGTCAGTACCAACCTCGCCACCATTGTTGGATCAGACGAGAAGAGAATAATGTCAGGTTGAGATGTTTCTGCGAGGGGGTAGCAGACCGAGACCGCATCATGAGGAAAATCATAATGGCTATCAGAAGCACGACAAGAAGGACAGTGCAATGCCCAAAAGGGAAAGGGTAGGCTGACTGTGATTGTCAAGATCCCCAAGGAGGGAAATACTTTTTCAGGCGATAGCCATTGATCAGGAAAGGATCATCAGAGGCATCAAGGGTCTGCACCTGAACAGAGCCGTTAGGATTGACGGCTAGTACCTTGTACGGGCCCATCCACCATTGTTGAAGCTTGCCAGGAAACTTGCCAAATCTTGAATCATAGGCTAGGACAAGATCACCTTCTTTGAACTCCTTATGCTTGATGAAACTGTCATGATAAGCCTTGTGTCACGCTTGAGTGGTTTCCATGCACAGTAGGGCCATCCTCGTATCTCATCCAAGCATTCCAAGTGCAGGAGACGGCATTGCAGTGACTCACTATTTCCCAAGCATTCTTTAACTGCCACTCGCAAAGAGGGTAATTCCAACTCAACAGGGAAGACGGCTTTTGTACCATACACTAGCTGGAAAGGGGTTTGTCATGTAGCTGCCTTATGGGAGATTTTGTACTCCCAGAGACCTCTATAAGTCGATCATCCCAGTCGCGATGATGTGCGGCAATCGTTCTTGTCAGAATTGAGCAGAGGATGCGATTGGTGACGTCAACTTGGCCATTGGCTCTGGGGTAATAGGGAGTGGACTTACAATGGTGGATCTTATATAGCTCAATCAGCTCTTCCATGCTTTTGTTAAGGAAATGAGTGTCAAGATTGTGGGAGAGAAGGAAGGAGTCTCACTTGTAGCTTTCTTGCTTGCTTAATGGGGGATACCCACACAGGTGGAGGCTGAAAACAGTTTTCCTCTTCTTAGTTGTGTAAGCCAAAAAGAACTCTAGTACATAGAAATAGAAGAACCCTATATATGGGTCTCAAACCAAACTCAACTAACTAAGGTGGCATACTAGCTGAGCCACAAACTAGAGTAGATAAGGATAGTTGTCATCTAGCTATTATTCATGGGCGGTGTACCAACCGCATCTACAACTAACAAGTCAGTGACATAAATGCACAACGGTCACCCTGCCATATCACGAGTGGAGCTCGATATCTCAACACTCCCCCTCGAGCTCAATCCCAATTCCTCTACACCCAGCAGGTCTCTGAACTTGCGCAGCTTCTCTATGCCCAATGCCTTCGTGAATATGTCAGCTACATGATCCTCTATGCTGACATAAACTAGATCAATAAGACCTAGTAAAACCCTCTCCCGCACATAGTGACAATGCACCTCAATGTGCTTTGTTCTAGCATGATAGACTGGGTTATTTGCCAAGTGTATACTACTCATGTTATCACAATAAATGACAACTGGCCCATCTGTAGGCTGATGCATATCATAAAGTAGCTTATGCAACCAATCTACCTCACGTGCAGCCATTGCTGCACCCCTGTACTCAGCCTCTATGCTTGACAAGGCAACTGTAGGTTGTTTCTTGCTGCTCCAAGTGACTGCAGCACTCCCAAAAGAGAACACATATCCACTGGTAGATCGTCTATCAGAAATACTACTAGCCCAATCAGCATCAGTGTATCCATGCAACTATATATGAACCCCAGTCTCATAAAATAGTCCATGCTACAATGTGGACTTCACATACCTGAGTATGCGTCTAGCCGCATCCAAATGCGGTTTCCTTGGAGCCTGCATAAACTGACTTACCAATCCAACAGTATAGCTCAAATCTGGCCTAGTAATAGTCATATAAATCAAACTTCCCACTATGCGTCTGTACATAGTAGGGTCTTCCAGAAGCTCACCTACATCTGCGCTCAGCTTCACATTCTGCTCCAAAGGAACTGAAATAGGCTTACAGCCTATCATCCCATATTTGGACAGCATGTCTAATCCATACTGCCTCTGTAAGAGCCATATCCCACTTGGTGATCTTATCACCTCAATGTCCAAGAAATAACGCAGTTGCCTGCCACTATGTCCAACAATTGGTCTGTAAAAGGGATAGGGAAATGATCCTTCTTTTTCTTCGAATTGAGCTTCCGAAAGTCGACACATATTCGGAGTTTCCCGTTCTTCTTGGGTACTACCACAATGGGCGAAACCCGTTCACTGTTAGCCACGGAATAAATGAACTCTGCTTCAAGAAGTTTCAATAATTCGGCCTTCACTAGAGTAGAATAATTAGGATTCATACGCCTTTGTCTTTGCCATATAGGTTTGGCATCGGGCTCTAAGTCAATGTGATGTTGGCATACTGTGGGATCAATCCCCTTTAGGTCTTTATAGGACCAAGCAAACACGTCTAAGTTCTCTTTGAGTAGGTCTCGTAGGACCACGAGTTCTTCTTCTGGAAGATTGAGACCCACTTTGAGATGACGTTTGGTACCATCAGCATCCAAGAACGTTACTTGTCTTTCACCTTCCACTTCATAGATAAACGTTCCACGGATTGCTTCTGAATAGAGGTCTGACTCTTTCAAGAGAGTAGTATCCTCGTTTGATGTTCCGCTGGAACCAGTGTCCTCTTTCTGAACAGATGACTCATTTGTCTGTTTAAGTTGCTGGAAGGGGATCAAAGCTTTGCTTGCTTTTGTGTAAGTGGTGATTGCTTCTGGACTTAGGGATTCATCTTCAGAGGATGCATCCAGAAATGTCACATAGCACGGACCTACTAGAGGCCGTGTCTCTGAGGGCTTTGGCTTCTGTTGGCAGGGGGTATCATCATCATCATTTCTTTGGGCTGAACGGTCAGGGTGAAAGGAGCCACTGGTGAAGTTAATTTTTATGCCTTTAATCCATTTCTTATACAGATTCTACATACTTTGTGATCCATTGATCAACCCAAATGGAACCATAGTCATTCCATCCAGTACCCTGAGATATTCTATCTCCGAGGTCTCTATAGGGACATCAACCAGATTATCCCCTATTAGATGGAATTCTTCATCTGTACTTTCATAACCTGCTTCATTTTCTTCCTCATCATTTTCATCCTCTTCCTCTAGAGGCTCTGTCTCTGCTTCTGTAGAGACTTTGTAGAAGAAGAACAGATCTTCTGCCTCTACATGCGCTTCTTCTTCTGTCACTGCTTCTGACTCTACTTCAGGCTCTGGCGCTGGCTCTGTATCTGTTACTATCTCTGTGACTGTCTCTGTATCCGCTCTATCTTTGTTCTGTAACCACTCTGTATCTGCTCTGCCTCTGTATGTACTATCTCTATACTGTAACTGTACTGTCTCTGCTCTGTCTCTGCGACTATCTTGTAACAGGAAGAACAGTATATCCATGCTTCTATTTCATTATTAGAGGTGATTTCAAAAGTTAATTCTAATTGAGGCAGGAGATATTCTTCCATGGACAAGGATTTTACATACCATGGCAATTGGCTTATAGTGCCCACTGTTAGGGACAGTGCCTCTGTTTTCTTAGGAAAGATTTGCTTAACAGCCTCTTTGTCCCCTGATGTACCATCTATTACCTTGTTGGAGGAGTCAGTTATGACTTTGACGGATGTGGATCCATTGCCTTTTTGCGATCCATACAGCTTTAACACCGCTTTGTTGGATCCTCTGCCTAGGGTTAGGGTTCCTTTGAACTAGTCTGTCATGGCTCTTGCTTTAAAAAGCCAAGGCCTTCCCAACAGCAGAGGGTATGAGGTCTCTTCCTGCAAGGGTTGTTTTTACATATGGGAGGATGTCCAACGGTTTGACTCTACTTTGGTCTGCCAATTTGATAAGCCATTGTATAGGTTGAATTCCTTGCAACCCTAAGTCCTTCATTGTGACATCCGTCATTATGTTTACTGATGAGCCTCCATCAATCAATGCATCTGAAATGAAGCATCCTTCTATCCATACACTAATCTCTGGGGTTCCAGGATCTAGGAAGACATTAGCCACATCTACTTCCTTTACAGCCTCCGGGGCCTTATTGGTCTTGGTCGTTGTTGAAGGAGCGATCCTTAATTCACGTCTTCTTGTCAAGATGCTTTTGAATCTTTTGTGGCAGCTGGGAGACAACATCAGCAACTGTAGGAATGTTAAGTTTGGTTTAAAAGTGTCTAGGTCCTTGACCAAGTCATAATCTTTGATAGGATCCACAGGCTTCTCCAACCGGCTGGAAAATGGGGCGACACCCATTTTCATCTTTCCTTTTTCTTCTAACAATTGCAACATTGGCACTTCTTCTTTTTCTGGAAGTACTTCTGTATCTTCTATCTCCTGTGCCTCTGGTCCTGTCTCTGGGAATGTCTCCGTAGCTTTCTGTGGCACTGTAGTGCTCTGTAGTGTACTGTTCTGTTCTGTACTGCTCTATACCTCTGTAGGTAGGTTGAACTTCACAGTCTTGGCAGGAGAGTCATTTTCGTTCTAAACCACTGGTTCCTTCTTCTTGGTGCAGGTAACAGCGGCAACTTCCAACTCTACCAAATTGGAAGCTGGCTCTTGTACCTTATGTTGACTATCAGTGGCATTGGCCTTTACAGGGGTTGGACTGGGATAGTCCTTTGCAGTGTGGCCTTCTCCTTTGCATCGGCTGCATAAGGGCTTGTAATCCACAGATCGTCTAGGGTTTGGACAATTTGGGGAGATATGTCCCTTTTCTCCACACCTATAACATTCCACCTCTGATCTCTGTAGACTGTCGTCCTCTATAACTTTGAGAGGGAAACCTCCTTGGACCAAAATTAGGAACCAAATTCCCTAGGCTTTGGTCCAATATCCTGTGTTGTCATTTTGGATTCCAGCAAGTTGAATCTTGCATTTTTATCATTCTATCTTCGTTCATGCATCTCTTTTAGAGAGCAAATATCCTCTATATGGTTCTTCCACATGCAATAGGAACATAAGGCTCCAAGAATGGTTGGCTTTTGGCTACATTCAGTGGCTAAATGTCCCTCTTGATGACACTTTCCGCACCATGTATTAGAGTGCATCACGTCTCTTTCAGCTCCCGTAGGAGTGGATATATTGGCGGTATTCACCTTCAACATTTGTAGCTACTCTGTAATCACATCCAGAAGCTCTTTCTTGATACTTGCAACTAAGTTGGATAAGTAGTCCTTCAGATTTTCACCTCCTAAAGTACTTGTAGTAGGGTTTTGGGAAGCGTCTATAATTACTGCATACACTGGTTGGGTCGATCCAGAGGGTCCTTTGTTTTGACTTTGATTCAGAGCTCCTGTTGAGACTTGGGGTTGTTGATTCCAGTTGGTAGGATTCCACTGTTGTTGAGTTGCCATTGGAGGAACTGTTTGAGGCCACTGTTATTGTGGTTGAACCATCATTTGAGGCACTGTCGTCTATGGTGACCACACTGGATTAGGTGCATTATACTGCAGCACTGTTTGCATCTAGGGATAGGGGTAGGGAATTGTCCCTAGGACTACATTTGGTGGGTATACCATTCTAGGCATTGGAGAAGGTAAGACTCCTCTTCCTGGAGTCATTGACATCCTTGCTTCAACTTCATCATACAATCTTGCACCTTCCACTACAGCTTGCAGATTGACTGGTCTTCTCAATTCTACGAACTTACGAACTTTTGGTTGTAGGCCCCTGAGAAACACTCCTTTCTGGATTCCTTCATCCAAATGATGGTTAGTCCATCTCTTCAGGATGGATTCCATTCGCGAGACATAAGCTTCTACTCTTTCTCCAGAGGACTGAGTTAGGTTCATGAACTCCTCTCGCATCCGCTCTTCAAAACCTTCACGCCTGAATTTAGTGAGGAAGGCCAACTTCAGGTCATCCCATGTGCCAAAATTTCCTACTGCTTGTCTCTCATACCACTGAAACGGCGCGCCCTTGAAAGTGGCGGGGAATATTGCTAGCCAATGCTCAGGGGTTCTTGCATTGTTAGCCACACATGCTACCATGAACTCTGCTACATGAAGATGAGGGTCTTCATTGTACTTTCCCTTAAAAACTGGCAATGGGACTACATTTGTTGGCCTGTCATCAATATTTTCAGGACGAATCTGACTAGGAAGGGGACCTTGAGTCGCCATGGGGACTTCTGTAAAGAGTGCTTTTAGGGCATCAAAGGAGGCTTTTGCTCTGCAAGCTCATTCTCAGCTTTGATTTTTGCCTTCTCTCTTCTCACGTACCTCTGGACTTGTTCCAACGGTTGCCTCTTTATTGTGTCATTCATCAGTGGGTTGGTTTCAACCAGTTGGTCTGGACTCAATAGGATAGTATCAGAGAGGGCTTTAGTCTGATGGATTCTTTGGCCAACATATCTTCTACTTCTTGCTTTCAACATCTTTGAATTCGGCTTTCAAACCACTACAGAGGGGAAGATATTCTATTCTGAAAGTATCAAAACTCATTCTTCTTAGGATTGTTGTTACATCATTATAATAATGCCAGCTTCTGAGGGTTTCAACAATGTATGTTGTGAAAAACACTCTATCTAACAACTTCCAGTGGGTTGCTAATTGAACAAACAGAAGATTGTCAGTGCACCAAGCATCCCATATATCTTGCTATTGAGCATCCACGAACAAATTCCAACTCTTTTCCTTCTTGTCTTCGTGAACCTCTACAGACCAAGACTCCTAAAGCTTCTTCACAATCTCCCACTTGATGATGTCTGGAAACTTCTCAATGAATGCCAAATCTTCCATGGATGGTCATTCTCTCTGTTTCTTCTTTTCAGTTTGTTCCCAAACAAATTGCCACCAAGATGCAAGTTTACGCTACTTCAACAGGAAGAGGAAACAGTCCACCACATAGAGCATGCATGATGATGGTGATATATTTTCGCCATTGTGGGATGAACTTCTTGTGGAAAGTGAATTTAATTATGAGAAATTCCAATACTTCAGTGGAAGAAGGAACTTTTCAAACATCCATTGAATTCTCCTCTTCTTGGCAATGCCATTTCCTTCATTTTCAGCCTCTTCTGATGCTTGTTGATGGCAAGTTTCCCCGGCTGCGCACCACAAACATGGAGCCCCAAGAGGAACACAAAAAAAAAGGGATTCTCTTGTAAGAAAATCTATCTTGTAACATCAACAAGCTTTTATTTCATTCTTTTGATCATCAAAACAAAGAAAACAGCAAATCTTCACGCAGCATCATAGTAGATATCTCCCACGGATTTGATAGAATCAACCATAATCTTCAACATCTTCATAAAATTCTTCAATAGAACAAATAACACAAAGGAATACATCATCTTTGAATGGAAATCAGTCACATAGTATTCATCTTCAATATCTTTATAGTTCTCTCTCTCAATCTCTCATATACAGTTACAATGTTTTGATAGAATTGACTATCTCTAACTCTCTCTCTCTCACTCTCTCCATCAATAGTACATCATATCCTCACTACAATGCTCTCATAATAACCCTCAATAATCCTTCTTAGGTCGTGGATGCACCTCCCAAGAGGTATGTCTGATATGAAGAGTCACCAAAGCCATTATAGTGTCTTTTCACAGCTCACTACTGTCACTGTCACTTAGTCTTCTCTTCAGTCTTCAGCAGCTACTAATTCCACTTGTTTTAGCTCTTTTGAACTTAGATTCATCCTTTCCAAAGGTTAGAAAACTTTCCCAAAGTCACACATACGTTCTACAGAACACTTACAGAAGGTCTACAGAACAGTTACAGTATAGCACCAGAACAGCTACAGTACAGTTACAGTACAGAGACAGAGTAGAGACAGAGGCTCTACAGAGGGTCTACAGAAGACCATCAGAACCTCATAACTCATACTCAAACCATTCCATACTATCAAAAACTATTCAATAAGCTTCCAAAAGATCTCAATCTTCATCAATCATCAATCCATGCTTCATACAGAAGACAATCTGAACAAAACAGAAGCTATACAGAAGGTATACAGAACCAATCAGAACCTATTAGAACATCACAGAACCCAATATCTCCACTGAGAATCATCATGAACTTCCAAAACATAATCAATATAATCCAAAACACTCTCAAATACTTCCTTTAACAACCATACATCACTCTAAATCCATCAAAAATCAATCATTCAGTCCTCAAAATCAACAAAAACCTGTCAAAAATTCAGTCTTTTTCCACTCTCAACATAGCCACTGAGGCTTGCAAGGAGGCCATTTGGTTGGGTCATTTAGTTGCTGACCTTGGTATTGATGTTGTCCCTACATTGCATTCGAATTCTATGAGTGCTATTTAATTAGCCAAGAATCCGGTCTTCCATGCGAAGACGAAACACATTGAGGTGAGGTATCACTTCATACGTGGAGTCATTGAGGAAAAGTCTGTTGATCTTGTCAAGATCTCGATTGACCAGAATCGTGCAAATTTGCTCATGAAAAGCCTCTCTACAGAGCGCTTTGCCTTCCTCAGGAGGTTGATGGGCATGGGATGAGATGGCGTCTTTCCTCATCCTGTTGTACATGTGTACATGTTGTACAGTCTTTTTTTTCTTTTTCTGTTCACTCCTCACTGGGGCAAATTTTCCTTTAAGTGGGAGGTTGTTGGGGGTAAAGGTGCCTCTGCCTAGCCGCCCATGTATTACTACACTGACAGTCACCGCCACTGCACACTGCAGGTGGCGGGCACCCGTCACCGTCACTTTATTCTTTCTTCTTTTAGTGACAGTTTGAATAAAGGAAGGCCCGGTCACACATTGTGACTGTTGGAGTTCCCATTTCTAGTCTCTCCCTTTCTTGCTCTTGCTCTCCCGCCATAGCTCTCAAGTCCAACCTTTGATCCGTCGCTCCCTTTCAGATTAGAGATACAATACAAGAAAAAAAAAGAAGTCCAAAACCTCTCAAGCAAAATTTGTAAGTAGGGAAATATATAAAGTGAGGAAAGCAAGATATGAAAACATCATAGCTAGACAACACCATGCAGAATGGTTGGCAATCTAAGAGAGAGATGGCAAGGAATGGATACCTAGATAAATAGTACAATTTTTATGCATTTAGAGTCCAAGAGAGAGTACAGGTGCTAAGCATATGACTCATCAATAATCCTATCTTAAATATGAGATGTCTTGAACAGTCCTATCTTAAGCTTTAGATAGTTTGTCTATTTGAATTTGGCTAAAATAGCATTTTGTAAATTTGTTTAAAATTTCAAATGTTCAAACTATTTTTTTCAAAGTTTTGATATGGATTACTCTATCTTTTGGGTTTATTAATCTTAAACCACACTTCTTGGGAGAAGGAACAATGTAACAATGCCTATATGAGAGAGTGAAGTTTAAGGTTTCCTTTGCTTGAGTCCTTTATTTGACTTTAGATACAAGATATTGTTGGAACTTTCAAAACATTAAATTTAAATTATGAAAAGTTGATTTTGAAAATCCCAAATCTTGGAACATTCACTAGCCTTGAGAGAAAGGGGCATGAGGGGGGTGCCAAGAGATAGAGAAAGGGAGGGATGGGGTAGAGAGAGAGAGAGAGAGAGAGAGAGAGAGAGAGAGAGAGAGAGAGAGAGAGAGAGAGAGAGAGAGAGAGAGAGAGAAGTTCATTTACAATACAGTATGTTTGAAAGTTCATTTATACTAAAGTAATTTAAATGTTCATTTATACTACAATAAGTTTAGGAGTTTCGTATATTTAAGTCAAGTCTCTCCTTTCATTTTTTGCAATTACTCTTCACTCTATCCTCCACTTTTTTAACCTATGCCATCACAACCATGGCACATTCCAAGCTTCCTATCAAGAAGATGCATGCAAGTGCAAGAGCTCAAACACTCTTTTGAATCTAGTGAGTGTACTATGAGTGATAATACCCCATGGTGGTTGACAATGGTGGCCCTACTACAACTAATAATGGTGGCGCTACTATGGAAAAAAATGGTGGCCCTAGTGTGATCAATAATGATAGCTCATCTATTGAGAATGATGGTCCACCATTGTTCAAAAATGGTAGTCCACATGCTCCAGTTACTCTAGCTCCCACTATTGCTCTATCTAGTAATACACATCCTCCAACACATAATAAGCTAAGATGGAGACTAGGCATAGCTGCTCTATGATGGTCCACCATTGTTCAAAAATGGTAGTCCACATGCTCCACTTGCTCTAGCTCCCACTACTGCTCTAGCTGGTAATACACGTCCTCCAACACACAAGAAGCTAAGATGGAGACCAGGCACAACTGCTCTATGTGAGATAAGGAAATTCCAAAAGACTGCAAACTTAATTATTCCTAATGAACCATTCTCTAGGTTGGTGCGAGAAATACTATAATATATGTAGTGAAGGCATCATCACAAGTTATTTTCAAGGAACCGGGTAAAGAATGTGGGGTGATTTGGTCAAGCTAAGCCTTGCTTGCTCTCCAAGAGACAGCTGAAAGCTACCTAATTGATCTCATTGAGTAATGGTCAACTTCTAGCCATTCATGCTCGACGTATTACTATTAAGCCCATAGATTTGATTCTTGTTCATAGGATTCGCAACAATAACAAGGATGCATTTAATCTTAATGTCAACAATATGCTTCTAGAAGCTACCTTTTAAATGGATCTATGCTTAGCTCAAGTATGGTTGTACATTTTATGAAGCTTAGTTTCTAGTTTATTCTTCCAATAAATCTTCAAGTATTTCATAGCAAGGGCCTTCAAATGGAGCTAAATTTTGCCTAGCTCTAGTTGTACTTGGTATGATGTACTACCTATAATGTATCTTGTAGTTTTGTAATACTATATCTGATATGTGATATTCTATTTTGCCCATGATTTGCATTGTGTGAATTTTCAAGTTTCCAATTTTGCAAGTAGTTTCATTGAGAATAAATTTAATGCGCAATCACGCATAGTGCAATGAACAATTGTACTTGGACTAATGCACTATATCTTTATTGTATTTTTTTGGTTTGGCAATACTATATTCGATATATGATATTCCATTTTGCCTATGATTTGTATTTTGTGAATTTTTAAGTTTCCAATGCCGCACATAGTTTGGTTGAGAATATATTTAATATGCAATTATGCACACTCAATGAATTTTTTAATTCTTAGTAAAGTATAATCCAATATATATATATATATTTAAAAAGATTCAACCATCAATTTTATAAATTGAAATTCGGTGAAACTTCACCCATATGATGCTAGGCATCATAAGAGCTCATGAAAATTAAAAGATTAGCCCTATCAAAAGCCTCTAGGACACTTGGTTGGAGATTTGTGTGTGGGGCACCTTGAATTGCGAAATCAGGGCCCATATGTGAGCCTTCAGCCAGGTGTCCCAAACACTTTTGATGGGGCCTTTTTTTTTGGATGGTTGATGTGTCCTAGAAGAGTCCACATGTAAAGTTTCAAGTCAATCTGATCAATGGTCATATTTTTCCAAAATATGGATACATTAATTTAAGTTTATGGATTTCTAAAAAGTTTGGCTTTAAGTTGAAAGTTTCACCTCATTTTACACATTTGAGTTATGTGTTTCAAGTTCTTACTCCTGGAAGACATGGTACTTCACCTTGACTGGTTTTTAATTAAGTTGTTTGAGCACACATTGCCATATACTTTGCATGTGCAATTTAAATGTGGTATCAAAAGATAAATTCCTGGATGCATTATTGTCACGTACCTGCCTAATAATTCAATGGCATCACATTTTAGTAGTTCATCGGGGAACTATCCTAGATGACTTTGCATGGCACTCACGAGAATGCACATGGTCTATCGTCTAGGTTTCCAAGAGTCCCACCCTGTAATGGAAGGTACCGGCTATCCCCACAAGGATTAACGTGCAAGCTTGGGGACCAAATTTGATAACTAAGGTTTCTATACATCAGCTAGCTCCATCGGAGGTGTCCCACAAGGGCTTCTTGGGTGATTGGAACGATCTTAGTTACCCTTGGTTCATGGAGTGCAACACTTTTTTCCAGTAAAAATGGTTAGGATTCAGGGAACCCTAATGGAATTCTGGCATAGCTGATGTACCTTTTTCCTAGCATAATTTTTTATCAGGGTTTTAAGGCCTAACCCTAGGTAAGTCCATGCTCAGCTTTGCTTAATTTTTCCTAACTAATGTTTCATTCAATCTCTTGAGAGAAGCTCCCAGCTTACCGAGACCACCCATCCGTAGGACGGATTCGTTAGGGACCTCGTCCACCCACTTTCCACAAATGGTTTTTTTAGTTTTCTAATTACCTATCACATTAAGTTATGGCATATAAAAGCAGCTTCGTTAATTAACCCATTATCACAGGTTCCTTTGCGTAATTTTAGGGCACAACACAAAGATAGAGAAAACAATCTTTTGGCAAAATATATTTCACAAAGTTATTTACAATTATTTTTCCCTTCTACCTACGCAGAAGATAAACCTTCATTCACTGGAAAATCCCTTCTATCTATGTAGAAGAAAAGAAACCCTCCAAGATTTCCATCCTTTCATTGGAAAATCCCTTCTATCTATGTAGAAGAAAAGAAACCCTCCAAGATTTCCGCCCCTTCACTAGTACATGGGGCTCCAAGATTCCATCCTGATTCGTGTGGGGGTTAGGAAATTCTTAGGAGCGATCGAGAGATTTATGGCAAGAACCCCCTTGCACTCCCGCCTCCTCTTGCCTAATAGATTTCTCATCAAGTGACCTCTTGCCACATCGGAGCGGTGCAAAGTTCCTTGCGGCCGTACAAAACAATCCCCCTTGGAGCAAGGTTCCATATCTAGCCGTGGGGAAGGCATAGCGTGAGCTTTCCTCTTATTATCCTAATTATATATTTACAATTAGATGTAACTATTGTAAGCACAATCAATATTTCCTGTGCAACCATCAATGCATGCACAAATAAAAAAGAAACAATAGCAAGTGTTTTTAGTATAGGAGGTAGCCCCACCCGAACTTAGGGTTTCTCTTTAACGGTCCCACCTTATTCTTAGGGTTTCACTTCCTACTTGCAACTCTTTTTCTAGATCCGCAAGTTATTTTACAAATAATATTAATTATGAGAAGTCTATTTTATCCTTATGAAAAATTTGGTATTTCTGCCCTAAAAGATAATATGGGCATTTATGCCATGGTAGGAAATTCATGCGCCGCCCTACCCTAACCCGTGCTTAGTAGGATTTGAAATGCTTTTCCGAGTCTGTTTAAACTTTAGAATTTGTATCAAAAAATTCTTATCAATGTCTAATAAGTCCTATAGACTTCTGATATTTATTTAATTTCTTAATACTGATAGTTTTAAGGTTGTTGAGTATTTCATAGTTGTTTTCGATTCAACATTCTCGACATTTTAGGTTAGGTTTTCTTGCTAATTCATATGTGGGTCAGCTCATAGTATTGACACGCTCACTAATATAATCATTAATATTAACATTGTATGTATTTTCAATAAGAAAATACTTTTTATTTTATTCTACTCATATTCTATGGCTTAATCGACGATGTCTAACCATTTGCCAAACTTTCAACGTTATCTAGAAAGATCAATTTTCATTTAGTTATGTCTTAAGTGCAATGCTGATTGTTTTTTTGAATATTTTATTCCAAGCAATGAAAAAATCATAAGTATAATTTTTCTTTCATCTTTCAAATATCAAATTATATTTCCATGCGACTAATTTATGTGCATTTATTATATATTTTCCTATGTAATTTTTTATTGATTTAATGCATTGATTATTTCATGATATTATCTAAATTATTTTCCATAAATTATTATAAAATTAATATGCATCTATTTATCATTAGTAAAATGAAATAGAGATAGTTTCTTTCAGGAAAAAGTTATAAAACATTCCCTTTCCTAACAAAGTCTACAAATTTTATACTATTGTGTTCTATGCGTAAGACGACGTATCCTAGGGCCAATCCTTGGGGTGCAAGAGAGCCTTAGAAGCCACATCATTCTACCGGGGGGGAGCTCTTTTTCTATGTGAATCGAGGTGTTGATCAACTGTATGTTTGTATACTCCCTTAGTTGGAGTCGGAAAAAGGGGCAATAACATTGGACTAGAATTGATACAAATGTGTTATTTATTTAAAGTAGTGTATAGCTACCCAATGTTCCTAGCCATGAGGCCATGAGGATCGTTTGGTGAGATTAGGATGCCTTAGCTAGAGCCCTAGAGCCAATATCGGGCTCATTTTAGGTTTTGATAAAAATAAGAATTAAAATAATTAATTATTCATGAGTTCTTATAATATAAGGAGAGAATTTATCTATAAGATAGAATGTATGTACTATTGATTGCAGTAACAACGATAGATTTGAAACTCATAATCATCAAAACCTATTGAAATCATGGACATGAGAAAACCATGATTAAATTGCTCAATCCCTTTTAAGAAAAACTATCTAGATAGCTACATGAATAAAAGTAATGCAAAATTAGGTGAAATTACATATAAGCTAATTCGTTATAGATGAGATTGAATCATTGTTGATCAAAACCTAGAGCTACAGAATTTTTTCTCTACCTTATATTAAGTATTGCAACAACAATCGATCGAAACATTAGAATTAGCATTAAAATCTATTGTAAAGGTAGTACAAAAGGAAAAATATAGAGAGAAAGAAAAAGTGTGTATGTGAGTGAATGGGAGAGAGAAAGCAACGAGCACCTATCTAATAATGCCCAGTTTGATCTTTTGGAGCCGTAAGAGAAACACTAAGAAAAATGGGAAATCTACCACAAGAAAATCTATCTTGTATCATATTAACAAGCATGTTCTTCATATTTTAATCAACTACTACAAGAAGAAAAGCAACACCAATCTTCACACAACATCATATAACAATTCTCCCACTGATTTATCACACGACATAACTTCAACATATTCTTCATAGAATCCATCAAAATAACAAGAATGAAATAAAAGAAAGATCAAATTTGAATGAAAATCATCACATAGGATTCATCTTTCATCATTTTTATAGTATTCATAGTCTCTCTCATGTAGATACAATGTTTCTCATGGAAAATCAGCTCTCTCACTCTCTATCTCTCTCATATATTCTCTCTCTCAATAGTACATTGGAATAATGAAGAATAATCATCTATATTCTCTTTTTGGTCATGGATACCCCTCCCAAGAGGTATGTCTGATATGAAGAGTCACCAAAGCCACTACAATCACCCTTTCGTAGCTCAACAATGTCATTGTCACTTCAATCTTTACTTGAGTCTTCAGTAGCTACTTCTTCCGCTTCTTTGAAGTATTTTTAACTTGTATTCATCTCTTCCAAAGATTAGGAAACTTCCCCAAGCTACACGTTCATCCCACAGAACATTTATAGAGGCATACAAAGCAAAAGTAGAACAAAGATAGAGGCTCTACAGAAGGTCAACAGAGGGTCTATAGTACCATATAGAAGGTCATTATAAAGCATTTAGCTCAACTAAAACCATTTAAAACCATAAAAAATAATTCAATAAGCTTCCAAACACTCTTAAGCTCCATCAATCATTATTCCAACCTTTCATATAGAAAGAAACCAAAACAAAATAGAAGCTAAATAGAACCAATCAAGACCTATCAAGCACTCAACAGAACCTTTCAACACATTATATCTCCACTGAAAAACATCATGAGCTTCTCAAATCTATTCAAACTTATCCAAAACTCTCTCAAACACTTTCAAAACAATCAATCATAATTCAAATCATACAAAAATCCAACAAAAAATACCCAAAAACATAGTTATATCAACCCTCAACATATCCTCACACTTAATCAGGGAGAGCATCCTTGTGACCTTAGAGAAAGAGAATAAAAGTTTAAAATAATAGCTCATCATTATATATTCAAATATCCAATCAACAACCAAGAAGGACTCTAGCTTCATCTCCAAAAAATTAAAACTTGTATCTAATCCATTATTCAAGGAAAAATCCCAAAACAAGAAATCATGAACAATACTTAATCAAACCAACCAAATTTAAACAAACTCTTAAAGGATATGAGAGTTTTTAGATTTACATCCATCCATCTATCATCATCACGAGTCTTTTAAAAAGTATCTTCTCGAGCAGTTTGAATATAAATCACAATCCCATCATACAAATAATACACATAGTACAGACAAACACAAAACAACCATCTGAATGACACCTCCAAAAGAGAGAGATCACATTATAAATCATCAAAATACATCCAAGGATATCAATGAAGGTGATCCCTCTTAAAATCTTGGTGGTTTTGGAAACGATCCATGGACAGAGATTCATTTATAAAAGTCTTGGGAGGATTTTGGAAAAATTACAAGCAACACATCCTCTCCACCAATACAAGATACCAACTAGGCAAGCAAAAGGCATGAAAGTAAAAAATATCCAATTAGTGGGGATCGATATCCACATCCATATTCAAACACAACTTTGGGATCATTATGTGAATGCTAGTGCATGTAAGCAAGATACCAAGCAAAGTGAGTAGTCAGTCTCACTGAAGGATGTGAAGACCAAGAATACTTTTGAGCAAAGTGCAAATAAGTATAAAAAGCTTGGTTGACAATTGTCCATTTCCATGGAATCAGCAGTGGCCAATTTATTTGAGGTTGTGTTAAAGAATATATTGAGCTCCATCCTCATCGTCTAAGGATCTTGAGATCACAGCATTTGTAAACACTAACCAATTGAGGGAGTTAAGGGATAAAAGAGTGGTAGGAGATTGAAGAGAAACAAGTAAGAGAGAGTGAAGGTATGGATAAGCAAAATCATAAAAGGAGGACTAGGTTAAAGAAGGATAGTCTATTAATTTAAGGAAATCATATAAAAAGGTTGTTAACAAGTATGCTAAAAAAGTGGAAAAAAATAGCTGTGGATGGGGAAGGACAAGAAGGAGAGGGAAAAGGGCACGATCTTCAATAAAAGAATAACATGTGAAAATAGGGATTTGAGGGGCATCTTAGGGTTGAAAAAGAAGGGCTAGAATAATTTGTGGAGTAGATTGATACATAGAAAGGTAGGTTTCATATCTATGGGCTTGGCTGATAATAAGATAAGCAAGGCACTGATGGACCTATCACAAATTTGTGATGATAGGCATCAAAGAAATATGAATCAAATGGGGGTTTTTTGGAAAGGTGAGCTAAGAGATCCACCCTTAGTTGGCTAGTGTTTTGCATATGAGTAAGGCTTTGTTTTGAAATTGATTCAAAATTACAGAATGAATCATTGTATGCCAAGAAGTTTTAGGGCAATCAACCACTCTAGAAGAAAATGTCTAGAACATCTAATCTATCTACAACTCCAAATGTCTGACATATAAAATAGCTTGCAACATCACATCTCCAACATACCAAGATAAATCTTCATCATTTGGGATCAACAAATCACCTTGCAAGTACATGTATGACATAAACATGGTATCTGGAGTCATTGAATCTTCAAAAACCATTCTAACCACCTCAGTCAATAAATCAAAAGACCAAGATCCACTCTAGCTATCCTCTGGAGGAGGAGATAAATCCATAATGGAAAACTTGATATAAAATGTGAGCTCACGTTGCTGATAATAGTGCACAAAGAAGGAGTGATTTGGAGGAACAAATTCTTGGAACTGCTCAAAACTAGTCCATAACAAGTCCATTCTTGATTGATAAAGCCTTTCCACCTTGGCTTGGAATAAAGGACATAATGTCGCATTTCTTTGAAGAACAGCTAAATCTACAAGGGATAAAGAAGGAACTGGCTACACAAAGGACTATGTGAATAAGAACGAGATAGAGCCAATTGTTCCTTAAGCTATTGAATTTCGGTATTATTCAGGTCTATGATAGTGTTGGCTAATTTGAGTTCTTCCATTTGGATAGTTATCAAAGCTTTCAACTCTTGGGCTTCCTTCAACAATCTATCCCTCTCCTCAGTCATAGTAATGCCTTTAGATTTGGTATCTGCCACACTGAGCTTGCAAAGTAGACATCTCTTCTTTCTAGGTATCAATGACCTTAGTTTGTTGCTCCATCTATGTATAAAGGTCAATCTTTTTTTCTATGGTAGAGGCTAGCTTAGTATTAACCTTGTTCAACTCCTCCTTGGACTACTATATCTCCTCATAAAAAGAAGAATAGAGTTACTGAATATAAGTAGTAGACTGAGAGGTTCAATAGAACTTTGAATGTCATTGCATAGAAACGGAATTACATCTCCTCTCACCACATGTTGCATAGAAGGAATTTAAATATCCAGAGTACCATCTCTATGTGCTCTGAAAAGATTAGGTGTTGTAAGAAAAGTAGGTAGCTAACTGCAAGATTGGATAGGAACTAGAATTGAGGGAGTAGAAACTAGTATTGACTCAGCCACTCACTTAAGATGTTTCCTCTAAATGACCAAAGAAGGAGGATCAATATCTGCAATAACAATATCAGGATATTCAGTAGTAGGAGGAGGAACCATTGGAGGATCAACAAAGAGTGAGGAAATTTCCTTTGCAAGGGTAGCTTATGTTAAGGAAATATAAAGATAGGAACCAAATGTGACATTAGTCGTCACATTATTCCTCATGACTCAAATAAGATGCTGATCCATTTTAGCAAGGAGATACGAACTCCAATCAATAGTGATACCCTTTAGCACCATGTAAGAAGTTGTAAACAATTCCTTTGAAAGATAATTAGAAGGGATTTTGGTAGGCATGAATATGTCTGGAAGGAACTATCACAACTGTTTCCAAAAAGGGTTAGAAATCTTGGATACACTAACTCCTGAAGTAGTAATGACCCACTTAGGATCCAAGACATCTGTGGTCTGCTTTTGCAAAATCTTCAAAATCTCGTCATTTAAGAAAAGTTTATGGGTAGTAGGAAAAGATCCTCCATGGCAAGGTAAAGAAAGAGCTTTGACTAGGCTCTTAGGTGTCATAAGGATAACTATGTTGTGAATAGAGCCAGATCTCTTGTTGTAAGAAGTTAAGAATGGATCGCACATGTTAGGATCATCAAGGACAAGTGGCAGTGGAAGAGCCATAAATTTGGATAACCCGGCTTTAGAAATAAGGTTTGATTCTAGCAACATCGAATAATAATGAGAAACCAATGGAATATACTAGAATGGGGGAGGAGTACGAGGCACCACTTAGATGGATCACACACACACACACACACACACACACACACACACACACACACACACAGAATCATAAGGAATGCCTACAAAACGTCATAATAGCAATGGATCAGATATCGACAAAAGAAATGACTCACATGGATATGATTGACTGACCACCCCAGGCAATCCATATCCTAAATTTTTTTGGCATAACCTCTCTACTTATGCGATTGAAAGCTTCATGCTACATAGATATATAGGCACCCAATATCTCCATAATTAGGTAAAAATAATAATACACATCGTATCTTGACTCAAATCAAATGACCAACAAAAAATTGGACTAAGCCAAATCACAACACACTAATAACCAAACTACAACTGACTAAGACAGTCAACAACGTGACTGAGAGACTAACAACTACATCACCCACCCCACATAGTGCATCATTTAAAAGGGAATTGTGTAATATGAGAGAAATGAAAATTTTAATTGAGTGTAACTTTTAATAATTAATTAACAATGGATAAGTTTTATTTAGCAAAATGGTAGTTTATTTTATCCATTAATTAAAAATGATTGAGTTTCATAGTGCTTTAATGTTTCATGGACATCAACCTCAACTCAAGGTCTCTAAATGAAAATTCATTTAAAAAAATTTAATGTGTGTATAGTGCTTTCTTTTTAGCATGTGCATTTGTGATGCAGCATGCTCATTTTATTACAAATTAAAAATGTGTGTTTAGCGCAAGAAGCGCATGCGTTACGTGAATGGCAAGTTCATTGTATCAAATTATATGTGTGTGTAGTGCGGATATGCGTGGAAAATGTGATCAATCAGTTCTTTTTAGTAATTAGTTGCATGCACACAAAAATCAACTAATAGGATAAAAAAGGATCACGACCACAATTGAATCCAAAATACACTTCAACTAGCTGAAATATTTACAACATAAGTGAAAATACCACCATGTGTATTTAATTTATTTTATTTTTTAAAAAAATAAATTTTATTTGGATGTATTTGGTTTAATTTTGGTTTTTTTGTTATTTTTTGTTAATTTTTTATTGTTACACACACACACACACAATCAACAAGAAAATTTTGAAAAAATAATAATGGAAAATGATAGTTTTTTCAAACTTTTAGTTATTTTTTAACTATTTTTTTAAATTTTAATGGATTTTAAGGTTTTTATGGGATTTTATTTATTTATTTATCTATATTTTTAAAGCTAATTTACATTATCAAACGTTTCAAAAAAAAAATGATTTGGTTTGTTATTTTGTATAAATTTTTATGCTTTATTTTAAATTTAATTATTGTTTCCAGAATGCTTTTAAACAATGCGTCAAATTCCTGCTTGTCTCGAGCTGCCCTCTCCTCTTTCGAGCACATGGTGCCCGAGCGTCTGGTGGGAGCCTGCACGGCTAGTGTTGCCACACCCCATGTGCTCCCTTGAGCCCTCGTTCTCTTGGCTTGGGGGGTTTTCGGCCTGCGTCCTGGGCGGTGTCATTTAGGGCCTCTTTTCGATGCGTACCTCTTTAGAGTAGGCACGTAGCGTTTTGGTGGGGGCGCTAGTGCCTTATGCTCTTTCCGACGGCGGAGAGCTTCCTTGCATGCCAGCTGCACTATGTGGTCCATGGCTACTACCGTAGGGGGACCTGCAAAATGTGAACCAAGGATTAGGCCTTGAGGCAGGATAAAACTATTCTCATGGAAGGGATTGTGCAGTGGGTTATCAAGCATATATGATGAGGAGGGGAGAGGTGAGGCATGCAGTGCTTGTTGTAGAGGGATGGCCCCCATGATAATGTTCATTTTGCCTCCAACATTTAGCAGAACTTGGCTTATGCTAAGTTGCGTGGACTAGTTGTCATGGAGTGGGGCAGGGCTCATTCTCGAAAGGATAGACCCGAAATGGGGAAAGGTGTATAGGAAGGGATGGTACCCTGTCTACACCATTAGAGATGTTGGTCAGGGCTTCCTATGGCGGTAATGAGGGTTGCATGCCCTCCACTTGGAGGAAAGAATGGTAACACAACTTCTAAATTGTGGTGAGAGGAGGACTTGAGGAGCTTAGCATGTCAAACCCAACTCTTCTCCCTGCGCTTGACTATCATTGCTTGTGTGTGTTGATATTGTCTATACAGGGTCACAAAATTCATTGTTTATTTATATACATATTTACGAATCCATGTCACTTCACGAGGATAAAAGCCAATTGTAGAACTCCGGATTGTACTAGAGTGTGGCACACGCATCTAGTACTCGTGGCAACTTACTCAATAACGATAGATATTTTGGAACATCGAGTAGCATGCAACCTTGTCCAAGTTTACTGGAAACATGTAACTCCTCCTCAGTGAGAACCTTATTAGACAGAAAGTTCTCTTGGCTAGTTTCAGCTAAGTCCATACCTCGAGTCGCAGTCAGCACTTGAAATGAAGTTGGTGCCACATAGGTTGGGTCTCTTTGAGACCGCCATTTGGCCAATCACTCCTCTGAGAGTGTCATAATTTGGGCTCCTAGTTTGGCCATTGCAACATGGTTTTCAAACCAATGTTTTTCAAATTGACTTTGACCCTTTGATTGTGTCGCTTTAGTTGCTCTATCTCTAAGAGATTTGGTTGGCAGAGCACATCATTGAATGTTACAGTTAAGCGTAGTTTGTCGGCTTCCTCGTCAGAGGTGAGTCACATGCGTTCATGCAGGAGCCTATCATAATGCTCGTCAAGATGTACTTGCTCTTCCTAGGATAGGGAAAATGGCAAGTATTCTTCAAGCTGCTCTTTAGGGAATGCACCCATGTCTGCCAGGACATAGATACGTGAGAACACTTTGAGCTTAGCATCCAACTCAGTTAAGCATTCTGCGACACTTCTATGTTCAACGAGGGTTTGCTTGGTTGGTATCTCATGCAAGGTTCTAGGAGTTTGCTTAGGCTTTAGCATAGATGGGGGCTCAGGCCTAGTTGAGGAAGGTTGGTCAACGCTAGGATTGCTTATGCTCTTGGGGTTTCCATGTTTCTCTTGAGGTTTTGTTATTGCATCATGGTTCTCCTTGGATGTGACTGGTATAAATTTGTCACACTGTTGTGACAGCATTATTTCCACTCTTGATTGGTCAATGCGAGTTCTGTTGTTGATGGATTGAGTGTTGCAAGCAACCGTTGATGGTAACGACTGCTTTGATTTTTCAGAGCACACGGATGTGTCTGAGGTTTCACCACTATTAGGAGAGACATCAATGGGTTCATTGGTGGATGGACTCGATGCTTTATTCCTTAGCTCTCCAGCGCTCTTGGTCTCAATGTTCTTGGGGTCCACAACCACCTATAATTGCTGTTGTTTTCGCTATTTTCTCCTCTTTTTCTTGGTCAGAGAAGGTGCATAACTTAACGACTTAGGACCCTGAACTAGGATAGCCGTTGATCTGCTTGGTTGGGCCTTAGCTTTCCCCTTCTTTGGTGTATCCTCATGGGATGTACCTGCACCCTCTTGGTGTATCCTCATGGGGTGTACCTGCATCCTCTTGGACAGCCTTGCTAGGTTGATTGGTCAGATGCGCCATCTCCTTGGCCACATCTTTGAGAGGTTTCTCCTCAAGCCTAGGCTTTAGGTGCTTTGGAAGTGCTAGCGTTGTCAAGGATGCTAGTTGCGACACCTCCCCGCTAGGTGAACTGCTAAGGACACGTTCCACAAGGGTCGTTGTCACGGCCAAGGGCTGTGACTGCTGTGATCCCTGATTGGAAGTGGTAGCGGCTAGTCCAGTGGGCTGACTAATCTTGGTGGATTGCAATGTCAAGTCCCTAAAGCGATCGGAAGTGGCCGTCTTTTGTTGCCCTTTGAGCATTCACCTGTGTCGATCAAGCATGAGTTGATCTAGTCACATTAGGGTGCATAGGCATATCCTTGGGCCGAGAGCTACGGATGGTGTCATGTCCCACCTCTTGGACATTTGGAAGCTTCGATGGAGATAGAGATTGGGATTGAGTAGCTGCACTTGATGACTGCTGTTGTGCTTCTTGTGTCCGTTTAGGGAAAGAGGGTGTAGGAGACTTGGGACTCTTAAGTGGCTCCGACATTGGCTGGAAGATTTGCTCATGGCTGTTAGATGATTTTACCATTTGCTTTATTGAGCATTTAACCTTGCCATGAGCAATGTTGTGTCTACGATGCCTGCTATCCTCTTGGGGAATCAAAGGCTCCTTGGGCACTAGTGGCTTTTGCGTATCCTCAATGATTACATCTGATATCTGCTTGTCAAGCACACTAGGCTGAGGATCTACCCTCTAATTGGTCCCATTTGGTTTCTTGATTTCAACAGTGAGGGGCTCGGTCACTCCACTATTGTTGACTCAAGACTTGGTTTTTTGTTTAGATCTCCTCCTACGCTTCTTTGCTCTTGATACGATCTAGTCTTCAGTCGATGAAGGAGGTTTAGCAGGGGGTTTTGGCACAGCAACACTTTGGATATCCATCGCGGTGTTGTGCTGACCCTCCATCGATGCCTTCGTCTATAAGGCTTGGGCTTCTTTTGGGGTCTTCTACGATAATTGTAAGTCCAAAGCCCATCCTTGGCATTATCTCCTGACCTTCTTGTTTTAGGCATGGCCTCAGTCTCACTGGTTCTCGTTGTTCGACCTGTGCTTCTATCAACTCTTCCAACAAGTCCTTGCTCTCATTAGCAAGCTTAACTGTTATGTCAGCACCTTCCTTGTCTTTCCCTCGAGGTTCGATGAGGTCACCCTTGCTAAAGGTTGTGACTATCCTCACACCCGGTAGTGTCAAGTGTATCCTCTATACTACATAGTCGGCCTCACACTTGGTCGCCCTTTTGAAGGGTCTTCCTAGGAGGGTTTCCTTCCAGCAATTAGCATATTTGGAGGAACATGAAATAGGATAGGCAAGCTTTCAGTTTCAATTGTCGTAAGGATTTTGCACTTCCCTATGAGTGCTTATGGATACCCCCCATAAGAGCTAAGAGTTGCATTAGTCAGTGTGAGCTCTGGTTAGCCTAGTAGGGTCCATGCTTCATAGGTCAAGATACTAAAATCTGATCCTTCATCAATCATAGCATCGATAGTGTCCTCTCTTTTCGCGATGAGTTTGACCCTAGGATAAGCAGGTAGTACCATGTCTTCATCTTCCGGGTCGTGGCTTATAAATTTAAGCCTTCTAACAAATGCCCTTGAGTCCCCAACTACACGACCAGATGTGGATTCTCCCACTGATGTCTTGCATCACTTGTGCAGTGCTATTCAAGGTGCATCTATCATTAGGGCTGTCATATCTAATCATCCTCGCTATTGTAGCTTGCTCTGTGGGGGTCCGGGGGGGCAATCCCTCCTGGCCCGCAGGGCCATTATGGTAAACACCATGCACGATTTGAAGGATCATTTTTGACCAAGTTTCAGGTCTAGGGGTTAAAATTTTGAAAAAATCCAAATTCTGCCCATCAAGTCTCAGTTGCAGGGGCCGAATCCCCGATTCAGCCTGTCCGAGGGCCGAGTAGAAAGGGTCGAATGTCCGAATGTCAAATTCGACTAGTCTGAGTCTGGTTGTCTGAGGGCCGAGTGGGCCGAGGGCTAATTCAGGTAGGTCGAGTCAAGTGGGCCGAGGGCCGAGTGGTGAATTCGGCCGCGTCGAATATCAACTTGTCCGAGTGGGGTTGGACCGAGGGCCGATTTTGGGACTTGGCCCAGAATCATCATCACTCGGACGGGCCGAGCATGACGCAATTTTTGCCAGACTTCAAAGAATTCGTTGCGTCGAGCAATCGAGGGCTTCCTACTTGCTGAGCACCTCTAGATCCAACCTACTCATGTAGAGGAAGGTGTGGAATTACCTAGGTTGGGCAAATAACTCTTGGATGGTCAGATCGAAGTGGATCCATGCGACAAAGCTTTCTCTCTCTCCTGCTCTTCTAGAACCTTGCAATGCACAATGTGGCCTTTCTTGCCACTCTTGGCCCCTTATCACCCTGCCTAGGCCTGTACTCACCTTAGTCTTGCTTCCCTTACTAACATTTAACCCAAAATTTCATTTTTTGCCCTTCTTTTCCCTGTTTCAGCCTACTATACAGCAACAGAAAACCCTACTGCTTGCTCCAATGTGTTGCTCCTATCCTTTCTAAATGCAAGAAAAACTCATAAGGAAAATACCTACACTACTCCATCTTACTTTCCCAAGTCCAAAACAACAAAAACTTACTTGCTAAGGAGATCGAATACCTCTTCAAACTCCCTCGCTTCCTACCTATCTACCTCAAGCATCGGTTCAGGGAAAACCCTACTTCAATGCTCGATTCGAAGCGCATAAGCGCTCAAGGCTTGAATTCGTTGGTCCCGGTAACGGAACTAAAATGTGGGAGCTTTCGCTCAATCTCCAAGTCCCTCGGACCACTTATTGTTTCAAGCGTTCCAAGCTGAGCACTAATGGCTACCTCTCACATAGCCGATGCGCCATCCATATCTACGGGTGTAGTGAGCTTACCTTCATGGCGATCGCATTACCTCCTCTCCCATGCACTCTGGTAGCTCCACGATCCAAGTGCAAGCTTCAAGCAAGCTCCATCCTCAAGCTCCACGCTCCAAGCTCCATAGCCGCGAGCAAGAGAAGAGAAGAGAAGAGAAGAGGAGAAGAGAGGGGAAGATGGAGAGCTTCTTCTCCCCGGTCCCTCACCCTCACACACTCACTCCCTCACACTCTCACACTCCCTCTCAAGCACAAGCTCAAGCAAGCAAGCAAGAAGAAGAAGAAGAAGAAGAAGAAGAAGAAGAAGAAGAAGAAGAAGAGGAGACCCACTTTTGGCCACACGCAAGAATGAGCTTCTCATTCACTTTTCAACTTTATATACAAAACCCTAAATCCCTTTTGGGCAGTCATCCCCTTATCCCCTTTTTTACATGGCCGGCCATGGCCTAGGCCCTTTTTCCCATTGTCCTTCTATCTTCCTAGCTTCCTTTCCATCGCTCATCTACATTTACAAATTGCATGGGTGAGAGCCTGGCACTCCTTAAATTAAATCATAATGCGCTTGCTCTCTTTTACAAAAGTATTGACTTGCGCTTTTCCTTATGAGCCTTTTCCCCTTATTTAGGACTTTTCTACGCTTCTTGTGTTTCTAGATTTTTCTTGGCATGCCTTCTGTTTCACTTTGCTTTGGCCTTTGTCTTTTGCTTTAGCTTTCCCGGATTTTCCACCTTGTTCGTCTAACGGTTAGCACATATTTACATACATTTAGTATGAAATGTATGGCCATGCAACTAACAAGAACAATGGTAGAATATTTTCTTTAAATTCAATTCACCTTGCAAATATGAGTGGCTGAAAATAGAATCAAACTCATTTACATGGGCTAACATGGATGTCCTCTCCTTTATACAAAGATCCATGAATAAGTCTGAGAGGCAGGGCTCTACTTATCATAGACATCATGGATCTTCTTCCATACCATATAGTCTATCGCTTAGAGAGATTTGTTTAGAGAGTGACAAAATGGTTATAGATTTACATAGCTCATCCAATTCAGCACAATCCTCCACATCAAAGTGTTCGAGCTTTACACCCTCATGTCTTAATGGCTTAATCTATAATCTCTACACAAAAACTTGCTATATTTGTGCCTTCTAGTAGCTATAATTAGTGTCATCCAATTTTTCAATGTTAAAGATACCATTGTCATTTGATCCACTAGCCTTCATGCCAACAAATGAAAGCACAAGAAGAAAAGCTTTCATAAACAACTGTAAATCAATCCCAAATCACAACCAAGGCAAGTTCTACATAGAAGAAAACACCAAAGTGTAGGCTATCTACTAATTGCAAGTAATGAACTATCAAATCAAAGCATTCTCATTAATAATGCATAAAATTGTAATTATAGCATTGCTATAATAAATACAGTAGTGAATCTAAGATAAACTATGGACAATTGATCAGAAAACTCCAAGCTTACATTGCTAGGTATATCCTGCAACAAACAGGATATGTGAGAGCAACTAGCAAGGTGACTAGGCATGCAAATCGTACCAAGATCTATCCAACCTCAATGTGTCAATAAACCATACATCTAATAGACATAGAAATCATGCATCTAGTAGGTCTCCAAAGAAATAAAAGAGAGTTGCCAAAGATTGAGCAAGGGTAACAATGCTCAATGCATAGCCAAGCAAAGTGTATACATCACTGATATCACACTGACAGAGATACATGTTGAATGCAAATCATAAATCAAACTAGCCCAATAAAGAGTAACTACATCCAATAAGCATCAAGAGAGAGTATATATAACTCAATGAGTCCCACTGTCTCAATGAAAGAAGCTCATCTCAATTGCGTAAATCAAAAGCTCTTTGCAAATATCTAAGTAATTGGTAGCTCTCATTGGAATTAAACCAAATTCCAACAATTGAGCAGTACAAGCTCAATACATCATGTACATGACATTTGAACATCCAAGATACATCAAGAACATAGCCTAAAGCATAAAACCCTAATAAGATGTTCAAGCTCGTAAGTGAATGGTCACTGTAGTAACTAACCAAATCTCAAAGACATGCTCAAATTCAAAGCTAAAATGGCATCATAGACATAGTATCCATGCTAAGCATCATTGGAACCAAGTAGAATAGCCAAATGACATCAAGACAAGATAGGCATAAAGCTTTGCTTGAAAAAATAGCTTGCTACCCTACTTATTCCAACAATGAAATAGCCTATCAAAGTTGAGCTAAATGAGCTATATACATCCCAATTGACATCTCAAAGCATTCTCCCTAACCACCAGATATCATAACCAAGCACTATGAGTATCATGAAAGCATATTGGAATGTGTTTACAAGTTGTTCACACCTATAGACAGCATGTCTATCTGAGTATCCACCCAATGTCTTAATCTCTTATTTCCAAAATGGAACCCAAGATGGAGTGCTTAATGCTAGGACAAGGGCTTAATAGTTGCCAATGTCTAGGGAGATAGAGATGAGCTATACTAGTGCTGGGTCATCAGTGTGGCACGAACCTGCAATATCATGTGCAAACAATGTGATGTAAGTTGAGAGATATATTGTCATCCTTGAACACCAGGGGGCTCAAGGGGAGCCTCAAATAGGTCTATCCAAGCTCTAGAGCAAGCCACAACAAGATGTGGTAAGTTCTAGAGTAATGAAGTATCAATGAATACCTTGTGGTAGGGAAGAAAGCATGGCTATCCTAAAGTGAACTGATGGTGAAGTCAAGTTGAGGAAGCTCCTCGATCAAAGGATTTCATACCATTTAAAGGGAGAATCTTGAGTGGGAGCACAAGCAAGTGGAAGAAAGGGAGGTGTAAGATATGTAAATAGAGCAAGAGAGAAAAAGAAAGACACTCAAGATGTTAGAACTCCAATAGTCACAATGTGTGACTAGCCTTCCCTTATTCATTAGTCATTGAAAGAATAAAGAATAAAGTAATAGTGATGGGCACCTACCACTTGCAATGTACAAGTGTGTGATTTCCACCACATGCACTATACAGGTGTGCAAGTACTATAAGTGTAGTGAATACATGGGCGGCGTAGGCACAAGTGCCTTTAACCCCAATATTTGGGTGACGTGAAATTGCCACAACTTGAGATTGATGAGCTTCCACACCAACTTCAAGTTGCACAAGCACCTCAAGTTTCACTATTGTTTTAGCTACAAATTCATTATCGGTAGCTTCTCACATGTTATCTCTATGTCTCTTTTGATGCATAGATGAGTTTTTATTTGAATAAGTGGGAGACTTGATAAATAAGTGAGTCAACTTATAAGTTAAAAAGAATGTGATAAGAAGATTAGAAATGTAATGTGCCTGCCTATCGGCCCGCCTATCGGCTATCCAAGCACGTTTTAGCAGTCCATCAAGAAACGAATCTAGGCATTGCTGCCTGGCACTCCCATGGAATGTTCCAAGGTTTGTCGCCTAGGGTTTCTCAAGTCCGCTTTGCAATGGAACGTTCACGGCCCGAACCCACTAGGATTGATCTAAATCTGGGTTTCTAGGGGTCCAGGTCTCCTAACAGTATTCTAGCATCGGATTCTGGACATCCTACTTAATGTAGAGATACCCAATCCGAAGTGGACCCATACCGCACTTGGTTCAAGGAGAATGGGAAATGAGAGGGATGCGCTGTTCAACCTCTTTGCTCGTAAGGCATAGTCCCATCCCAGCCCCCTAAAACGGCATGAATCGAGTTCTAACCCTAAAATGACATGAATCGAGTTCTAACCGAACCTTACCTAAGGTTCAAACGATGGAAAAAAAACCTTGTGAGAAGCTATCCACTTCTCTGGGACCACCCTGGGACCCGTCAGGGATTCTACCCACCCACTTCCCTTCATAGCTTTAGTTTTCAAATTAGGTCCTACCACGTTTATGTGCAACATTTAAAATCAACTTCATTAATTAAGCCTTTTAGGGAACAAGGTTCGTTCATGTAATTTACAGCACAGACACGAAAACAAAACAAGAAATCCTTTTCACAAACAAGTTCCTTAACTTATCTTTAAGTTAATCTTTGTCTCTTGCCCATACAGGAGAATTGTGCATCCCTTCTATCCAACAAAAGTACCCAGTCCAAATCACATGGCACCATAATTTCTATCCAATATTTAGAATAGGATCTTCCAATGCCTCCAGATGTTGGGCTCACGCTAGTCTACAGCTCCGTTCTGGGCTATCATCCTCTAGGAAAACATTCCTTTATTCCCCATGGCAACTTGTCATTACTGACCCCTACCATGCATTTACCATCAAATACAAACACTTGGAATAATCATCCAAATCACATCCCAATAGTCAATTTAATGCAAGAGCATTTAGGATGTTATTTGATCAACCAACAAACAATGGTACTCCTTTCCAAACATTACAAGAATAGTTGCGATAACCTTTCCATTGCGTGTTTGCTCTCCCCCTTGGGGTCAAGAGCAATTCCATGTAAAATTTACTTAACACTCCCTTCTGTCGACTAAGGCATATGTTAAGGTTTCAAACATTGATTGTACAAGACATAAGTTCTATTAATCACTTACATCGATTAATAACCCAACCCTGAATTGGATTGACGGAAGTTGTAGTTAAGAGACGGGCCTTAGGACATCTCAGTTTCAATCCTTATGATTAATTTCTTGTATTAGGCCCTAGTCAAGCCATGAAGGAATGGAAAATTATTCTCATAAATCAACATGCTATAGAACTGACGTGTAAATACGTGATAAGATAAGTGCGAGATGATTTCAGGCAACTAGACTCCGACACGCCTTGCGTTGAGCTAGAATCTAGTTTTTTTTTTCTTAATGTTTGGGCTCTTAGGCTAAGTACTTTTGAAGTATCCAAACTTTAAACTAGAACCTTCTATTTCAGATTCTTAATGTTATATTCATTTGGCAATTATGCTAGTTGTAACCCTTAACTATGCCTTAACCTAGCACTTGTATGCACTATCTTCTAATGCCATTCTTCTAGTGACTATACAGTTCATAACCCTTGACTAGTTTCTCCTTGCAACAACGCTATTAGCAAATAGGCCATATACAACTAAGTTGGGTTAAAAGGAATAATCAGAAATGAAAAATTATAATGATAGGAATAGGTTCAAGCTATTTGTGCATACCGAAGTGAAATAGTCTATGACTCATGAATAGGGAAGAAGGCAATTAATACTTGGGATTCAGAGATGGCTTAACCATACCCAACGTTGCATTCGAGTTGACGGTATTGTCTGGACCGATGGCTCCATTGCTAGATGCAGGATTTTTATTGGTGCATGTCATCCTTTGTTTTGGGTCCATACTTCAACTTGTAAATCTCTTTCTCCCCTTCCCTCATTGTGGAGAGATGGCGTGCAGGCCGACTTCCTTCTACTGTGATGGGAGGGGTTAGGCTTGCGGATAAGGGGGGTAAACACGTGTGGTCACCCTCTTTCTCTTTCTCTCTTCCTCCCTCTTACGCACCTCCTCTATCCTTCTCTCTCTCTCTCTCTCTCTCTCTCTCTCTCTCTCTCTCTATCTCTCTCTCTCTCTCTCTCTCTCTCTCTCTCTCTCTCTCTCTCCTCCCTCTTCTTCTCCTCTCTCTCTTTCCCTTCTTTTCTTCTTCTTCTCCTCTCTCTATCTCTTCTCCTCTTCTTCTCCCCTCTCCCTCTCCCTCTTCTTCTTCTTCTTCTTCTTCTTCTTCTTCTTATCCTCTTTCTCTTTCCCTTTTCTTCTTCTTCTTCTCCTCTCTCTTCCCCTTCTCCCCTTCTTCTTCTCCTCCTCCTCCTCCTCCTCCTCCTCCTCCTCCTCTTTCCCTGTCTCTCACCCCCTCCCTTTCTTTCTCTAGCATGCCATGGCCTCCTCTAAGGCTTCCTATCCCCCTAATTAGGATTGGGGGGGTTGGAGAGGATGTGAAGTGGTGGTGTCTTTTCCCTCACCCCACCCTCCACTTGTTAGGCTGCATGGCGGCGGGAGTAAGCTTGTGGCCTCCCCCTCCTCATATTTGTCACCACTCTCCTTCTCCTCACTATCGTTGTCTCTCCCCACCACGTTGTCACCTCGATCTCCTCCTCCACGTCGGTATCTCCTGCCGTTGTCAATTCCATCCTTCCCCTTTCCATGTCGTTGATTACCGTCTTTTCCCTAAACTTAGGAAGGGTTTATGCGAGACAACAGTATATTACATCTGCTCCCCCTTAGAGAACTCAAGATGTCCTCATCTCGAAAGAACTGGGGAAGATAAGCAGTAGTGGGGCTTGGGACCTGTGGGTCATGCATCCCCTACACTACTCTGATCACTCATAAACATGTGGTCTTTTGAAATAACAAATTATTGTATTAGATCTATCTGAGTCTGGATTACAAGTAAAGAGTCTATTGTAGTTACATCTCATGGATATCCTCTAGGTTTTTCTTAGGTATTTGGTATATTCTGAATCATTGGAGCTTGTATAATTTCATTAATTGTAAGTTCAAGTTCTCTTTGAGTCTTGTTGGGACAATTGACGTGGTTATGTCTAATGTTGTGGCACTTGGAGCATTGATGTTTAGGGTGCTTTGGACATTCCCCTTTGAAATGACCTAACTCCCTGCAATAAAAACAACACGGAGCTTTATCACTTGTGGTCACAAGATTCCTGGTTGTCCTTGGCAGGATTTTCTTCATTAGACCAAATTGCCTTCGGATCCTTTTAGCGGATTGAAGTGGTCCTTTATCTTAGAAACTTTGTTTTCGATTTGTCCTCTTTTTAGACTTGAACTGAGATCCATGGTCAATCGGCTTTGCTTGCAATTCTAAAGAATAATTCCAAGCTTTGAAATTTTGATAAGACCCAATCCATATTAGTTGAGAAGAAACGACTTAAGATAAATTCATTGCAAGTTATAATTGTCATTCCTTGCTGAGTATCTCTAATCATTTGCAAGTTCTGAGATCAAAATGGATGCAACTCATATTACTTAGGTTAATTGTAGTTACAAGAGTAAGGTTTACAAGTTGTATTATATGTTGATAAAATTTCTAGGGTTTCTAATAATCCTAAAGTGGTGTAGTAAGTTGTCTTTGTCTTCATCTGATTCCTCTATATATCCGAAGACTGCACTGGTGTAGCTTCATTTTCTTAGAGGCTTAATGTCTTCTAGACTTAAGTTAGGGCAGTCTACTTGGACATGTCCTAGCTCATTGCAATGGAAGCATTGATAGTAGGGACATCTCCTACGGATGTGCCCTATCTCTCCGCATGTATGGCATCTCTTGCCTTGATCTTAGGAAATATATTTGTCACAATTTCTCGCCGATCCAAGTTCTCGGATGATTGGCTTTGCTTGAAGTAATTCATCTTGCAAGTCCGTTGGACGCTTTGCTTCCAGACGATGGTTCAAAGGAGTGTTTAGGCCATGGAAAAACTTGAATACTTGCTACATAATATCCATGGGGGATGCATATTTTAGTAGGGTTATAAACTTCAAGTAGTAGGCTTCCAAGGTTAATTCTAGCTACTTGAGCTTGAAGAATCCATTCATCTTCAAAGTTAGGTAGGTTGGCAGAAGGTATCATCCGCGTACCATCGCATCTTTCAACTGAGCCCAAGTAGTAGCGGCTTTAGAAATACCTTGATCTTTGCACCATTTCTTCCACCATAACTAAGCCTGGCCAACTAATTTAAGTTTGGCTATGATTGCTTGATTGGTAGGAGCAATTCCCGAAGCAGAGAAATAATTGTTCATCGACTGAATCCATATCTTCACCTCTGCTGCGACGCCATTCATTTTCCATCAAACTCAAGTGCCTTAATTTTCTTGAGAAGGAATTTCTTCTCTTACATATCAGCATTTGTGGGTGCATAAGGTGCATGACAATCAAGCCATGCCATTTAGGTTATTTTGTTTAGGATATGCCTATGAACCATACATTAATCAATCACGTATCATTACAAAGTTTGGCTCTGATACCAATTGTAACATGCCCCTGTCCAAGCATGTTTCAGTGGTCCATCGAGGAACAAATCTAGGTATTGCCACCCAGCACTCCCATGGAATGTTCCAAGGTTTGTCGCCTAGGGTTTCCCGAGTCCACCTTGCAATAGAACGTTCGTGGCTGAACCCACTAGGATCGGCCTGAAATCTGGGTTTGTAGGGGTCAAGGTCTCCTGACAATATTCTAGAGTTGGATTCTAGACATCCTACTTTACATAGAGATACCCAATCCAAAGTAGACCCATGCCACACTTGGTTCAAGGAGAATGGAAAATGAGAGGGATGCGCCGCTCAACCTCTCTGCTACCCGTAAGGCATAGTCCCATCCCGGCCCCCTAAAACAGCATGAATCAGGTTGTAACCTAACCTTATCTAAGGGTCAAACAATGGGAAGAAAACATTGTGAGAAGCCTCCCAATTTTTTGGGACCACCCTGTCATAGGACGGACTCGTCAAAGATTTCGCCTACTTCCCTTGATAGCTTTAGTTTTCTAATTAGGTCCTTATGTGCCACATTTAAAATCAAATTCATTAAATAAGCCTTTTAGGAAACATGGTTCATTCATGTAATTTACAACATAGACACGAAAACAAAACAAGCAGTCCTTTTGACAAAAAAGTTCCTTAACTTATCTTCAAGTTAATCTTTGTCTCCTGCCCATATAGGAGAATTATGTATCCCTTCTATCCACAACATAAGTATTTTGGACTCGGAAAGGGGTGTTCAAAGCTCCACTGACCGCAAGAGGCCTAGGAGTGAGGCCTTGGAGATGATCCACCCGGGCAAAATATCCTTCCTTAATTAATCCAATTAAGAATCAAGCACAATCAAGGAAATTAGCCTAATATCATCTTCTAGGAAAACATTCATTTATTTCCCATGGCAACTTGTCATTACTAACCCTTACTATGCATTTACCATCAAATACAAACACTTGGGATAATCATCCAAGTCACATCCCAACAGTCAATTTAATGCAAGAGAATTTAGGATGTTATTTGATCAACCAACAAACAATGGTACTCCTTTCCAAACATTGCAAGAATAGTCACGATAACCTTTCCATTGCGTGTTTGCTCTCCCCCTTGGGATTAAGAGCAATTCCATGTAAATTTTACTTAACACTCCCTTCTGTCGACTAAGGCATATGTTAAGGTTTCAAACATTATACAAAACATAATTTCTATTAATCACTTACATTGATCAATAACCCAACCTCGAATTGGATTGACGAAAGTTGACGGGTCTTAGAACATCTTAGTTTCAATCCTTATGATCAATTTCTTGTATTAGGCCCTAGTCAAGCCATGAAGCAATGGAAAATTATTCTCATATATCAACATGTTATAGACCTGACATGTAAATACGTGATAAGATAAGTGTGAGATGATTTTAGGTAACTAGACTCCGATATGCCTTGCATTGAGCTAGAATCTAGTTTTTTTTCTTAATGTTTGGGCTCTTAGGCTAAGTACTTTTGAAGTATCCAAACTTTAAATTAGAACCTTCTATTTCAGATTCTTAATATCATATTAATTTGGCAATTATGCTAATTGTAACCCTTGACTATGCCCTAACCTAGCACTTGTATGCACAATCATCTAATGTCGTTCTTCTAGCAACTATACCCTTCATAACCCTTGATTAGTTCGTCCTTGCAACAGCGCTATGAGCAAATAGGCCGTATGCAACTAAGTGGGTTAAAAGGAATAATGAAAAAGGTAAAATTATAATGATAGGAATAGGTTCAAACTATTTGCGCATACCAAAGTGAAATAGTCTATGACTCACAAATAGGGAAGAAGGCAATTAATACCTGGGTATTTGGAGATGGCTTAACCATACCCAATGTTGCATTCGAGGAGTTGACAGTATCACCTGGACCGATGGCTCCACTGCCAACTATGGGATTTTCATTGGTGTATGTCATCCTTCGTTTTGGGGCCATACTTTTGTAAATCTTTTTCTCCCCTTCCCTCATTGGAGAGATGGCGTGCGGGCCGACTTCCTTCTATCGTGATGCCATGGGAGGGGTTAGCCTTGCGGATAGGGGGTAAACATGTGCAGTCACCCTCTTTCTCTTTCTCTCTTCCTCCCTCTTACTCACCTCCTCTCTCTCTCTCTCTCTCTCTCTCTCTCTCTCTCTCTTCTTCTTCTCCTCTCTCTCTTTCCCTTCTCTTCTTCTTCTTCTCCCCTCTCCCTCTCCCTCTTCTTCTTCTCCTCTTCTTCTCCTCTCTCTCTTTCCTTTCTCTTCTTCTTCTTCTCCTCTTCTTCTCCCCTCTCCCTCTCCCTCTTCTTCTTCTTCTTCTTCTTCTTCTTCTTCTTCTCCTCTCTCTCTCTCTCTCTCTCTCTCCCTCTTCTTCTTCTTCTTCTTCTTCTTCTTCTTTCCTTCTCTCTCACCCTCTCCCTTGGTGTCTTTTCCCCCACCCCACCCGCCACTTGTTAGGCTGCATGGCAGCACGGGACTAAGCGTGTGGCCTCCCCCTCCTCATATTCGTCGCCACTCTCCTTCCCCTCACTGTCGTCGTCTCTCCCTGCCACATTGTCACCTCGACCTCCTCCTCCTCCTCCACGTTGGTATCTCCTATCGTCGTCGATTCCATTCTTCCCCTTTCCACGCCGTTGATTGCCGTCTTCTCCCTAAACTTAGGGAGGGTTTATGCAGGACAACGGTATATTACAAGAAAGGAGGGAAAAAAAGTATAGAAATAGGGTGCCATGTTGATTTTTGGAGGAGAGGAGATTGATGAAATTTTTGTGATGATGGTTGGTTTGGGGTGGATAAGGTTTCTTCTAGCCTTCCTAGGCTTTGCAAGAGGTCTTGTGGGCTGATTTTGAGTATTAAGAAAGATGCCTCATAGAGGGTGTTTATATAGGTAAGTGAGAGGGGCTTAGCATGTCTTAAGTTAAAATAACTCATGCCTTTTGCCAATTTGAGAAAATAAAATTTGAGTTAGTTTTTATCCATGTCATGCTCAAAGTGAAAACCAATCTTTATTGTGGCTCTCTGCTCTATTTTATAAGTGGCTCTAAGAATTAAGGCTCGAGGAATTGATTTGCACTTGAGTCTTGTATTTTTGCCTAGTATACTCCCAACATTGTATTATAGTGCCATAAGACTCGTAAGTTCATTTTCCTGATGAACATGTTTACCATATCAATTTCCCTTGGTTTTATAATTAAGAATATCACTTTAATTTCTTGAGTTTTCTTGTGTTTGAGTATTTTGGGTTAAATTTTACCACTTATCCATGCTTTTAATTGTGCAATATTTCTTGATTATTTTGAAATTTTATTTTTATTTAATAGAAATATGAGTTTGAAAATGCTTGAGCTTATACATTATATCCTTCTCTTAGAGTTTTTCATATCAAGAGAAATTAGGAGCATTATATTTGAAGGGTGGTCTCACCTAGCCATGTAGGATCTTAAAGTTTTTCTCATCTCAAGATAAATTAGGAGTATTATATTTGAAGGGTGGTCTCACCTAGCCATGCACGATCTTCTTCAAGTTAGTCCTTACATTATACAATATGTTTTCTTAATGTTTGAGACTTGAGGGGTTCCTCTCTTCATTTAATGGATCTTCTTTCATTGCATCTCAAGGATTCCTTATGTAGGCATCACGATCTATTCATCATTTAATACATGATTGGGATTAGGCACTTAAGATTTGAGTAAGGTTGTGCAAAATACATTGTGAAAATTGAGATATGGTCGTAGTTTGAGTTTATAAGCCTCCTTTCTTATTACCTTAAATATTTCATAGGTTCCATAGTATCATTGGGCTAAGTTTCTTGCACTTTCCCAAGGGTAACAAGCTCTCCTAGGTCTTATCCTTAATAAACCGTGTCTCCTTTGAATGATCACATAGTCCTTTGAGAGTGCGAATAAGACTTTTGTTGGCCTTGGGTTGCTTTGATGTCAAGGCAAATAGCTTGAACTTGTTAGTCCATTTCTTTAAGCATACATTGGGGTCTTCCACATTGAGAATGGCATTAAAAAAATTCAATGGAGTCCAGTAGTCTTAACAATAAAGAGCTTGAAATGGGGGTATCTTGATGGTTTATTAGTAGATGGCATTGTAGAAAATTTTCATGAGAGATACATGCTCAATCCACCTTCTTGATTTTCTTCCAAAAATAAGATCTTAGAAGATCCTTAATGATTTGGTTTACATCCTTAGTTTGACCATTGATTTGTTGATTGTAAATGGTACTAAGACATACCTAAGTCCTAATGGCTTGGAACAATTAGGCCTAGAATTTTGAGGTGATTTTCGAGTCCCTATCAAGTGATTATACTTCTTGGTAGCCCATGTAGCCTAAATATATTCTTTGATAAATATTATGCAATATCAAATTATTTGTATTAGATAGTCTTAACTAGAATCAAATGAAGCACCTCAAGTGTAAAAATTATTGACAATGCTATGGCAAAGTTTTGGACAAAGGAGAAAGAAGAAACAACCTATACGAGCTAAGTGCTCTTACAGCCACCACTGGTGTGGAAACTAGTAAACTTTAACATGAAAGATTTGGTCACATTGGTTTTGTAGTGTAAAAGGAGATGCATAAGTAAGGTATGGTTGCTCACCTACCTACAGTAATAACTAAAATGAAGGAACCATATGAAGTTTCTATGATGGGCAAGAAATAAAGAAAGGAATTTCCACAAGAAAGCAAGAACTGAACAAAGGCTCCTCTAGAGTTGGTGCATACTAACTTGTGCAATAAAATGCCTACACAACCCTTGGGAGGATCTTCTTATTTTATATTGATCATCAACTATTACAGTAGGAAGATGTAGGTGTACTTCCTTCGTGATAAGGCTCAAGCTTTTGGTAAGTTTAAAAATGGCTAAAAAAATTTAGAATAAAATAGAGCAAAGTGTGAAGAAGTTTAGAACAAATAGTAGTGGTGAGTTCAACTCAAAGGATTTTGAAGGATTTTGCAAGAGCAAATATATTAAGAGTCAATTGATGACACCTCATACACCTTAGTAGAATAGTGTTATTGAACATTGAAATTGCATCATTGTAGAAATGGCAAGATGCATACTTAGGGGCAAGGGATCTCCTAACCAATTTTGGGTAGAAGCTATTAATACTACACTATACATTCTCAATCAGAGTTATACAAAGGCTCTTAAGAAAAAAAACTCCTCATGATGCCTATTCTAGTAAGAAACCTTTCGTCTCACACTTAAGAAATTTTGGATGTGAATGTGATGCACATGTTCCAAAGGATAAGAGAAACAAGTTAAAATGAAAAAGCACAAAATATATCTTATTGGGTTATAGTAATGAGCAAAAGGCTTACAAATTATATGACCAAGAGGCAAAGAAGATCATAGCGAGCATGTTGTGTTCAAGGAGAAACCACATGTGGTGCAGGAGGAGAATATATGTTTCTTGTAACGTGCTCACCGCCTATCGGCTATCCAAGCACGTTTTAGTAGTCCATCAAGAAATGAATCTAAGCGTCACTATCAAATACTCCCATGGAGTGTTTCAGGGTTTGTCGCCTAGGGTTTCTTGAGTCCGCCTTGCAATGGAACGTTCACGGTTGAACCCACTATGATCAAACTGAAATTTGGGTTCCTACGAGTCAAGGTCTCCTAATAGTATTCTAGCATCGGGTCTTGGACATCCTACTTTACGCAGAGATACCCAAGCCAAAGTAGATCCATACCTCACTTGGTTCAAAGAGAATGGGAAATGAGAGGATGCGTTGCTCAACCTCCCTACCGGTAGGGCATAGTCCCATTTTTGTCCCCTAAAATGGCATGAATTGGGTTTTAACCTAACCATACCTAAAGGTTGACATTGGTAAAATCTTGTGAGAAGCCTTCCAATTCTCTGGGACCACCTTGTCATAGGACACACCCGTCTGGGGCTTCGCCCACCTACTTCCCTCAATAGGCATTCTTTAGTTATCTAATAAGGTCCTATTACATTTATGTGTGACATTTAAAATTAGCTTCCTTAATTAAGCCTTTTTAGGGAACATGGTTTATTCGTGTCACTTATGGCACTGACATGAAAATAGTTTAGAGAGGTTCCTTAGAAGTAAACTTTATATTAACATTTTAAGTGAGATACAAGTCTTGTCCAAAAAGGATGATTCCCACAATCTGTGAGGATGTGTCTTATTTCCTCCAAGTTTCCACCCTTGCATTAGAAACAGGGCCTCGAGAATCCATCTCGAGTCACATAGATGGTTTGAGTAGGACCTAGAGGTAGGGAATTTACAATCAGAGTCTCCCTGGCATCCAAGCATCCTCCTACATTAAAACTAATCCATAGAGAGACCTCTCCTGGCAGGTTTATTCCATGTTCCTATCATGGTTATTTAGAAGCCCCTTGGATAGGGTTGCCGACCAGCTAGGGGTGGTTTGGTGCGCCCTCCATGAATTTAACCTAATTCCTTATTCAATTTTCTTTTGTGAGCTTGGGTCATACAATCCTTTCACAGACGGTGTTCCTAAATTTACAAGCACAAATAATAATGAAGGCGAGTGCTCAAGACATTTGCTAAGGTGGAGTTCTTATTTTTGAATGCTTGGCGTTTATCCTTTTTGGGTTTTTCTTGCCTTGGTGTCAACTGCCATTGATCTTCCAAGGAGTAGGGAATACCTTTGTTTCGATCCTCATTCTTATGCAATAGGAGCGAGCAATTACGCCATTGGATTTATACCCAATAGTTCCCGAATGGTAGTTGCCCTAATTTGCTAACCTTTAGTCTAGGGTTCTTGTATTGAAATCATAGGTCTTAGATGATTCAACTAGGATTTTAATTTGGTCATTTCGTAACCATTCCCCTCCTTAGAACTTCATTGGTGTTTCTAGGTTTACCCTAGGGTTTCAATCCCTCAAGATTTCATAATAGAAAATTTTGTTCATTCCTCTTGCAAGCCAAGAGTAAACTAAGCCCTTTGCAATCCTTAAGTAGTTTGCAAGCATTGAATGTCGCGTGGCAAATGGTTGTTCTTTCTTGTGGATACGATATTCGAGTTTTCTTATATTGACATCAAGTTGTATCATGGTTTAAAATGATGCCTCTAAGGGTGTTATTGGACTTATCGTGACTAGTTGCTAGGATAGAGACCTATGAGCATGTTTACTTGATTCTAAGTCAACCCATGATCGTAACAATAATTTAGCTTATTTACAATTAACCCTAAATAATACAAATTAAACCCTAGAATTACTTATTATATAGGGTTTCATTTACCAAATGGCCTCTTGCAGTTAAGTTTAACAATTTACATGTGCCCCTTAAATTTATTTATTAGGATGAATCTCTATCATGTAGTGCAACCGAAACTATCCACGATGCCACACAATTCTAGACACAAGTCTTTCTTGAGTTGATGATACAATGTAGAGCTTCAATTCTTGAAAATTCATTGCAATGAATTTATGTAAATCATAAGTTGTGACTTAGGTTTTTAAGTGTGAGGTACATGAATTCATCATGCCTAACCTAAATGCAAGATAATTCTCTTAAAAGGATTATAGGATGCAATCATCTTACACGGTCTTGTATATTTATATAGATCAGTATATATGAAGGCCTACAAGGCGATATGGCAAAGCTATTTCTTTTTTGGAGAACTATCCTTTCTAGGAGTCCTTTTGCCTTTCTTTGATGTCTTGGGTATAGAAGGTGTTGAAGCGCATAAATTTCTTGGTTGTGCTTTTGCAATTAGTGACATTATTTTAGGAATGCCTTGGCATCACAAATATAATTCGACATAGATTATTCCACACATTCAATGAAAATTCATTCTAACGGAAAACAAATCACATTACATGGTACGCACACCTTTGATAATTTTCCATTGCTTAGTCACACACATGCTAAACATGCATTAAGAAAAGGTAGCAAATCATACTTAGTATGGGTGAATGAAATTGAAGATAAGGAAAATCACATGCATCCTAGGCACGCACAATTTTTTTCACAATTTAAAGATTATTTTGTTGCTGACTTACCACCTACATGCCCTGAAGATCATAAAATAGATTTAATTCCTGGTTCCCAACCACCATGTAAAGCACCTTATAGACACAATCAAATTGAATAGAAAGAAATCCAAGCCCAAGTTGAAGAATTGTTAACTCGAGGACTCATTAGGCCAAGTAGTTCTCCTTTTAGTGCACTTGTCCTATTAGTTAAGAAGAAAAATAATACCTATAGGATGTGCATTGGCTATTGTGCCCTAAATAAGATCACTGTCAAGAATAGATATCCGATCCCTAGGATAGACGACCTCAAGGATAAACTACAAGGGGCCACAATATTTAGTAAGATAGATCTCAAATCTGGATATCATCAAGTACGATTGGATACACCTGATATTTTCAAAATTGCATTTAGAACTCAATTTGATCATTATGAATTCCTTGTTATGCCTTTTGGTTTGACTAATGCACCAGCCACATTCAGTCGTATGATGAATCACATATTTTTAAAGCATCAACATTATGTAATTGTTTTCTTTGATGACATATTGGTTTTTAGTAAGAATGATAATGAGCATTATGAACATTTATCATTGGTTTTCAAATTATTGAAAGAGAATCAATTATATGCTAACCTTGAAAAGAGTGAATTTTTCCAAACCCACATTGAATACTTAGGACATATTGTTTCTTCTGATGGTATTCAAGTTGATCCTAAAAAGATAGAAGCAATTTTGAATTGGCCAATCCCTAAAAATGTGCACGAGTTACGTTCTTTCTTAGGTCTTACTAGCTTTTACAAAAAAATTGTGTGAAATTTTTCATTACTTGCATTACCTTTAACGAAATTATTAAAGAAAGATATTGTATATCATTGGTCTGATAATCAACAAAAGTCTTTTGATTTATTAAAACATGCTTTAACACATGCACCTGTTTTGCAATTACCTGATTTTAATCGACCATTCTTCCTAGTAGTCATTGATGCTAGCGGATTAGGAATATGAGCTATCCTTATGCAAGATTCACATCCCATAGCCTATTTTAGTTGCAAACTTAAACCTCTAAATTGAAGTATTCTACCTATGATAAGGAATTGTTAACTGTAGTACAAGCTTTACATAAATGGAAACACTATTTAATGGGATCTAAATTCATGATCAAAATTGACCAATAAAGTATCAAACATCTCCTTAGTCAGCCACAAATCTTTGATCGTCATATCAAATGGGCTACTTTTATTCAAAGTTTTCATCCACTTATTCAAAGTCAACCTAGAAAAGAGAATGTTGTTGCCGATGCCTTAAGTAGAAGACCAACTATCCATAATATCTCCGTTATATCTTTTGATTCCCTTATCCCTATGAAAGATACCTATAATCAAGACCCCATTTTTTAAGCTGATTGGAATAAATTAGTTGGTAATAACTAGATTCCAATTGATTCATTGTCTTATTGTGATGGATTTATGTTTTATGAGAAAAGATTGTGTGTCACTGTTCCATTTACATCATTTGTATTGCACGAAATTCAATGTCCCCCATATCAAGGCCATGTCAAGATTGTGGGAGAGAAGGAAGGAGTCTCACTTGAAGCTTTCTTGCTTGCACAATGGGGGAATACACACAAGGGTGGAGGCTGAAAACAGTTTTCCTCTTCTTAGTTGTGTAAGCCAAAAAGAACTCAAGTACAAAGAAATAGAAGAACCCTATATGGGTCTCAAAACCAAACTCAACTAACTAAGGTGGCATACTAACTGAGCCACGAACTAGAGTAGATAAGGATAGCTATCATGTAGCTATTATTCATCAGCGGTGTACCAACCGCGTCTGCAACTGACAAGTCGGTGATATAAGTACTCAACGGTCACCCTGGCGTATCACGAGTGGAGCTCGATATCTCAACACTCCCCCTCGAGCTCAATCCCAATTCCTACACACCAAGCAGGTCTCTGAACTTGCGCAGCTTCTCTGCGCCCAATGCCTTCGTGAATATGTCAGCTACCTAATCCTCTGTGCTGACATAGACTAGATCAATAAGACCTAGTAAAACCCTCTCCCGCACATAGTGATAATGCACCTCAATGTGCTTTGTTCTAGCATGATACACTGGGTTATTTGCCAAGTGTATACTACTCATGTTGTCACAATAAATGACAACTGGCCCATCTGTAGGCTGATGCATATCATAAAGTAGCTTATGCAACCAAGCTACCTCACATGCAGCCATTGTTGCACCCCTATACTCGGCCTCTGTGCTCGACAAGGCAACTGTAGGCTGTTTCTTGCTGCTCCAAGTGACTGCACCACTCCCAAAAGAGAACACATATCCACTGGTAGATCGTCTATCAGAAATGCTACCAGCCCAATTAGCATCAGTGTATCCATGCAACTGTATCTGAACCCCAGTCTCATAAAATAGTCCATACTGCAATGTGGACTTCACATACCTGAGTATGCATCTAGCCGCATCCAAATGCGGTTTCCTTGGAGCCTGCATAAACTGACTTACCAATCCAACAGCATAGGTCAAATCTGGCCTGGTAATAGTCATATAAATCAAGCTTCCTACTATGCGTCTATACATAGTAGGGTCTTCCAGAAGCTCACCTGCATCTGTGCTCAGCTTCACATTCTGCTCCAAAGGAACTGAAATAGGCTTACAGCCTGTCATCCCATATTTGGACAGCATGTCCAATCCATACTGCCTCTGCAAGAGCTGTATCCCACTTGGTGATCTAATCACCTCAATGCCCAAGAAATAACGCAGCTCTCCCAAATCCTTCATCTCAAACTTCTGCTTCAATAGCATTTTCACATGAAGGATATCTTCATCACTGTCACTTGTCATAATCAAATCATCAACATAAATGACAAGTAGCATAATACATTTCTCTGTTTTTCTCACATAAAGTGAGAAATCTGCCTTGGAAATTTGAAAGCCAATAGTGACAAGATACTGTCCTATCTTGTCAGACCATACTCTAGGTGCTTGCTTCAAGCCATACAAAGCTTTCTTCAACCTGCAAACAAACTCAGGATGAACATCATGCACATAACCTGGTGGCTGCTCCATATAGACCTCTTCTTGCAAATCACCATGCAAGAAGGCATTCTTTACATCCCTTTGATGCAGCCATAGCAATGACTGCTCTTACGGTTGCCATCCTTGCAACCGGACTGAATGTTTCTTCATAGTCAATGCCATATGTTTGTGCATACCCCTTGACTACTAATCTTGCCTTGTATCTGTTCACAGAACCATCTGTATTGTGTTTCACCTTATAAACCCACTTACAGCCAATTGCATTCTTACCTTTAGGCAAAGGTACCAATTCCCATGTAGCATTTGCTTCCAAGGCATCCATTTCTTCATCCATGGCTTTCTCCCATTTTTCTTTTCCCATGGCTTCCTCAAAAGAAGTGGGTTCTGGTTCCTATATCACCTTGACCATATATGCATAGTGAATGGCTGTAAATCCATCATATTTCAGCCTATCCACAGGATACCTAACTCTGGTAGACCTGCGCAAAGTGGGTTCACTCCCAGGTGCCCTCAAAACATCCCTGGTCTTCCTTACTCCAGGTGTAACAATAGAAGGAATACCCAACTCATCATCAATGCTCTGTTCTGAGCCACTGGATTCACCATCCACATAAGAGTGACCTGCATTCACATCAAACATGGGCTGATCAACCTTCTCTTTTCCTTTTCGTGATACCTGCATACCACTATCTGCATTACTTTGAGAAGATTCTCCTGATCTCAATCTGCCTGTCCATGGCGAAGAATGTGAACCACTGCTAGAGGACGCTCCAGGTCCACTAAAATTTTGTGACTGCTGCTATGAATTCTGTGCAGCATTACCATTTTGTGCATCTACATCATCAATCACATTTACTGGTTTATACTAGCTACTCATCTCATCAAAAACAACATCTCTGCTCACTGTAAACTTACGAGTAGAAGGGTTATAGCATCTATACCCTTTTTGCTGCAGAGAGTAACCAATAAAGATGCACTTCTCAGCTTTTGGATCCAACTTGGATCTCAACTCATCTGGCATGTGTACATAGGCAATGCAACCAAAAATTTTCAAATGAGAAATATCTGGTTTCCTACCAGTATACCTCTCCTCTGGAGTCATTCCATGTATTGCTGCAGTGGGAGTCCTGTTCATTATGTAGACTGCTGTAGCAACTGCTTCAGCCCAATAAAAATCTGGCAGGTCTTTTTCATTGAGCATGGCACGAGACACCTCTCCAATATGTCTATTTTTTCTTTCTGCAATTCCGTTTTGCTGTGGGGTATGACTGCATGAATATTGCTGCTTTATGCCATGCTCCTGCAAGAACCTTGCAAACTCATTTGAGAGGTACTCTCCCCCTCCATCTGACCTTAGGCATTTTATCTGCAGGCCTGTTTCTTTTTCAACCATAGCTTTAAGAGTTTTGAAATGCCCAAAAACTTCACTTTTCTTTTTCATAAAATACACCCAAACTTTTCTACTATAGTCATCAATAAAAGTAACAAAATAATGACAGCCTCCAAGAGATGCAGCTTTAGTAGTACACACATGAGAGTGGATTAATTCCAATGGCTTCTTACTCTCTTGAACATGTCTAGGAAATGGTTTCCTTGCCTGTTTTCCAAACTGACAGGCTTCACATACCTTATGCATTTCTGCAACCTTGAATCTAGGCAATCCTGCAACAATATTTTGGGCATGCATTGATTTAAGTCGCTGTACATTAACATGACCAATGCGTTTATGCCAGATATCAATATCTGCAACTACATCGGTCCCATGTGCAAACATTGCTGCACTCAATTCAGACATGTCTGCATCCAACATAAACATTCTGCCCTTCTTCTTTCCTTTTGCTATCAAGCGACCTTTATTTTTCATATCCTCAACAAAGCATCCATGAGGATTAAATCTGACCTGCAAGCCCTGCTCAACCATTTGACCGACAGAAACCAGATTCTTGGTGATATTCGGGACATGAAATACATCGGACAGGTATTTCTTTTTCCCATCCTGCATAGACAATGGAATTTTTCCAATCTGCACAATAGGATGTGCAGTATCATCACCAGTCTCCACAAATCCTGGTTTTTCCATTTTCCTTGCATCCTCCATCCATTCTGCATGACCTGTCATGTGGTTTGATGCACCTGAGTCAACATACCATACATCATTGCTTTCTTCTGCACTTGTCACAGAATTATTCATGTGCTACACCATGAACAAATGCTCATTTCTGTCATCACCCTGTCTACTAGAAGATGCATAATTCCCTTGTTGCAGTTTTCCATTCATGATGTCATTCTGCTTTTTATAGCAGTCTTTAGCCATATGACCCATTTTACCACAGTAGTAGCATTCAACATTACTGTTTGCATTTTGACCTCTTTGCCATCCACCACGACCTCTTTGGCTCCCCCTGCCTCTAGAGTTACCACGTCCTTCTCCATAGGACTGGTTTTCTTGAGTTTGATGCATATTCTGATTTCTACCATGGCCTCCAAATCGGCCTCCTCTACCTCTGCCTCTACCTCTTCCAGCATTTGAGTAGAAGACAGCTTCTTTTGAAGTTCCTCCTGAAGAAGATGCACCACCATTTCTCTGCTCCTCAGAAATTAGAAGAGCAATCAACTCCTCAAAATCAGGAAATCTTTCACGAACTGAAATGGATGTCCGAAACTGTGCATAATCCTTTCCTAAACCATTCAAGGTCACAGAAACTAAATCATCATCTTCCACTGGTGACCCAATGGAAGCAAGTGCATCTGCAATCTTCTTCACCTTCATGTGGTAGTCGTTGATGCTCATATTTTCTCTTTGCACATTGTGCAACTCTTGCTTGAGCTGCATTTTCCTAGCTTGCGTATTTGTGCTATACATTTTTGACAAAGTATCCCATGCCTCCTTTGGCGTACTTGCATCCTGAATATGCACAATCATAGAGTCTGAAATGCTGATAGACAGCCAATACATAAATTTCCTGGCTCTCTCATGCCATGCTTTGAATGCCTACATTTGTTGTTGATTGGGAACATCAGGAAGAACTGGTTTTTCTTCATTTCCTGCAACAAATTCCCAATATCCTTTTCCCATAAGGAAATTCGTCATTCTAAACTTCCATGCTTGGAAGTTGTTCTTGTCAAGCTTTTCAGTGACAATCTGTGAGAAAGAATCAGATGCCATTACAGAATACTGCAAAAAATTCTGTCACTGCAAAAAACACAGCTTCACCCTCACACGGGCAAATCTGCAAAACTGGCGAAAGTGGTATTTGACCACACAGTCACTTCCTAGTGACGATTTTGCATAAACAGGAACCAAGGATGATTCTGTAACTCCCAATGTCTCTGTGCACAAGCATACGATGCAATTTCTACATAAACTTTTCACCGACCTGTAGAATAGTGGTCGCACAGCATAAAATAGGGTCTTTTCCTGAGTGCGTGCAGAAAACTTCCACCTTCAAAACAGGCCCCGAAATGGCCTCAAATCAAAAAAACAAGGTCGCCAAGGCCTAAATCCCTCTCCCGCAGCATATACTGCCCTCTTGCTTCACCGCGAAGGGCGTCTCAACTTGAGACAATACACTCCTGCACTTTCCAGCTATGCTACCTGCAGAGATTTGCTCCCAAAACAGAAAATGAAAGCAACACTGCTCCTCTTACCAAAACACCGCAAGCTTGGCTTGCTTTCTTGAGCTCCTTACCACGAACAAGGCTCTGATACCATGTCAAGATTGTGGGAGAGAAGGAAGGAGTCTCACTTGAAGCTTTCTTGCTTACACAATGGGGGAATACACACAAGGGTGGAGGCTGAAAATAGTTTTCCTCTTCTTAGTTGTGTAAGCCAAAAAGAACTCAAGTACAAAGAAATAGAAGAACCCTATATGGGTCTCAAAACCAAACTCAACTAACTAAGGTGGCATACTAACTGAGCCACAAACTAGAGTAGATAAGGATAGCTATCATGTAGCTATTATTCATCGGTGGTGTACCAACCGCATCTGCAACTGACAAGTCGGTGACATAAGTACTCAACGGTCACCCTGGCGTATCACGAGTGGAGCTCGATATCTCAACAAGCCATAGAGGTATTATTTCTACTTTACGTACATTGGTTGAAGATTTTTATTGGCCACAAATGAAATTTGATGTTTCTAACTTTGTATCCAAGTATTTAATTTGTCAAAGAGTTAAGTGACACCATGGTAAGCAATATGGTTTGTTAGTGCCTTTACCAATTCTTGAACGACCATGGGAACATATTTCAATGGATTTTATAACTGGTTTGCCTAACACCCAAGCTAATCATGATATGATTTGAACCATTGTGGATCGATTTAGCAAACAATCATATTTCATTCCATGCAAGAAAACATTAACTCCATCTCAAGCTGCACACTTGTTTTTGAAGACTGTTTTTACTAACCATGGTTTTCCAAAATTTATTATTTCTAATCGTGGTTCTAGATTCTGTAATAATTTTTGGACTACTTTATTTGCTAATTTAGATACAAAGATTGATTTTTCATTTGCATTTCATCCTGAAAATAATGGGCAAACAGAAGCTACTAACAGTACAATTTTAGATCTATTGTGTGCATAAACAATTTCAAAACCACAAACATGGGATACACACTTACATTTACTTCAATTTGCATACAATAATACACCACATATAGCTATACAAAAAGTACCTTTTGAGATCATTTATGGACATAGATTGCCTGCACTTGTTACATCATTGTTAAACAAAGTTAAAGTTATTGATGATATTGCCAATATGCATGCTACTATTTTTGCTAAAGTTAAAGATATGATTGTGAAAGCCCAACAATCATACACTAAACAAGCTAACAAGAAAAGAAAAGCTATTAGTTTCAAAGTGTTGAGATATCGAGCTCCACTCGTGATACGCCAGGGTGACTGTTGTGTATTTATGTCACCGACTTGTCAGTTACAGACGCGGTTGGTACACCGCCCATGAATAATAGCTACATGATAGCTATCCTTATCTACTCTAGTTCGTGGCTCAGTTAGTATGCCACCTTAGTTAGTTGAGTTTGGTTTGAGACCCATTTATAGGGTTCTTCTATTTCTTTGTACTTGAGTTCTTTTTGACTTACACAACTAAGAAGAGGAAAACTGTTTTCAGCCTCCACCTTTGTGTGTATTCCCCCATTGTGCAAGCAAGAAAGCTACAAGTGAGACTCCTTCCTTCTCTCCCATAATCTTGACATGGTATCAGATCCTTGTTTGTGGTAAGGAGCTCAAGAAAGCAAGCCAAGCTCGCGGTGTTCTGGTAAGAGGAGCAGTGTTGCTTTCATTTTCTGTTTTGGGAGCAGATCTCTGCAGGTAGCACAGCCGGAAAGTGCAGGAGTGCATTGTCTCAGGTTGAGACGCCCTTCGTGGTGAAGCAAGAGGGCAGTATATGTTGCGGAAGAGGCCTTTAGCCCTTGGCGACCTTGTTTTTTTTATTTGAGGCCATTTCGGGGCCTGTTTTGGAGGCGGAAGTTTTCTGCACGCACTCAGGAAAAGGCCCAGTTTTATGCTGTGCAGCCACTGTTCTACAGGTCGGTGAAAAGTTACTGTAGAAATTGCATCGTATGCTTGTGCGCAGAGACATTGGGAGTTACAGAATCATCCCTGTTGCCCGTTGATGCAAAATCGTCACTAGGAAGTGACTGTGTGGTCAAATACCACTTTCGTCAGTTTTGCAGATTTGCCCTTGTGAGGCTAAAGCTGTGTTTTTTGCAGTGACAGAATTTTTTTGCAGGATTCTGTAATGGCATCTGATTCTCTTTCACAGATTGTAACTGAAAAGCTTGACAAGAACAACTTCCAAGCATGGAAGTTTAGAATGACGAATTTCCTTATGGGAAAAGCATATTGGGAATTTGTTGCAGGAAATGAAGAAGAACCAGTTCTTCCTGATGTTCCCAATCAACAGCAAATGCAGGCATTCAAAGCATGGCATGAGAGAGCCAGGAAAGTTATGTACTGGCTGTCTATCAGTATTTTAGACTCTATGATTGTGCATATTCAGGATGCAAGTACGCCAAAGGAGGCATGGGATACTTTGTCAAAAATGTACAGCACAAATACTCAAGCCAGGAAAATGCAGCTCAAGCAAGAGTTGCATAATGTGCAAAGAGAAAATATGAGCATCAATGACTACCACATGAAGGTGAATAAGATTGCAGATGCACTTGCTTCCATTGGGTTGCCAGTGGAAGATGATGATTTAGTTTCTGTGACCTTGAATGGTCTAGGAAAGGATTATGCACAGTTTCGGACATCCATTTCAGTTCGTGAAAGATTTCCTGATTTTGAGGAGTTGATTGCTCTTCTAATTTTTGAGGAGCAGAGAAATGGTGGTGCATCTTCTTCAGGAGGAACTTCAAAAGAAACTGTCTTCTACTCAAATGCAGGAAGAGGTAGAGGCAGGGGTAGAGGAGGCCGATTTGGAGGCCGTGGTGGCAGAAATCAGAATATGCAACAAACTCAAGAAAACCGGTCCTATGGAGGAGGACGTGGTAACTCTAGAGGTAGGGGGAGCCAAAGAGGTCGTGGTGGATGGCAAAGAGGCCAAAATGCAAACATCAATGTTGAATGCTACTACTGTGGTAAAATGGGTCATATGGCTAAAGACTGCTATAAAAAGCAGAATGACATCATGAATGGAAAATTGCAACAAGGGAATTATGCATCTTCTAGTAGACAAGGTGATGACAGAAATGAGCATTTGTTTATGGTGCAGCACATGAATAATTCTGTGACAAGTGCAGAAGAAAGCAACGATGTATGGTATGTTGACTCAGGTGCGTCAAACCACATGACAGGTCATGCAGAATGGATGGAGGATGCAAGAAAAATGGAAAAACCAGGATTTGTGGAGACTGATGATGATACTGCACATCCTATTGTGCAGATTGGAAAATTTCCTTTGTCTATGCAGGATGGGAAAAAGAAATACATGTCCGATGTATTTCATGTCCCGAATATCACCAAGAATCTGGTTTTTGTTGGTCAAATGGTTGAGCAGGGCTTGCAGGTCAGATTTAATCCTCATGGATGCTTTGTTGAGGATATGAAAAATAAAGGTCGCTTGATAGAAAAAGGAAAGAAGAAGGGCAGAATGTTTACGTTGGATGCAGACATGCCTGAATTGAGTGCAGCAATGTTTGCACATGGGACCGGTGTAGTTGCAGATATTGATATCTGGCATAAACGCATTGGTCATGTTAATGTACAGCGACTTAAATCAATGCAGGCCCAAAATATTGTTGCAAGATTGCCCAAATTCAAGGTTGCAGAAATGCATAAAGTATGTGAAGCCTGTCAGTTTGGAAAACAGGCAAGGAAACCATTTCCTAGACATGTTCAAGAGAGTGAGAAGCCATTGGAATTAATCCACTCTGATGTGTGGACTACTAAAGCTGCATCTCTTGGAGGCTGTCATTATTTTGTCAGTTTTATTGATGACTATAGCAGAAAAGTTTGGGTGTATTTTATGAAAAATAAAAGTGAAGTTTTTGGGCATTTCAAAACTCTTAAAGCTATGGTTGAAAAAGAAACAGGCCTGCAGATAAAATGCCTAAGGTCAGATGGAGGGGGAGAGTACCTCTCAAATGAGTTTGCAAGGTTCCTGCAGGAGCATGGCATAAAGCAGCAATATTCATGCAGTCATACCCCACAACAAAATGGAATTGCAGAAAGGAAAAACAAGCATATTGGAAAGGTATCTCGTGCCATGCTCAATGAAAAAGACTTGCCAGATTTTTATTGGACTGAAGCAGTTGCTACAACAATCTACATAATGAACAGGACTCCCACTGCAGCAATACATGGAATGACTCCAGAGGAGAGGTATACTGGTAGGAAACCAGATATTTCTCATTTGAAAATTTTTGGTTGCATTGCCTATGTACACATGCCAGATGAGTTGAGATCCAAGTTGGATCCAAAAGCTGAGAAGTGCATCTTTATTGGTTACTCTCTGCAGCAAAAAGGGTATAGATGCTATAACCCTTCTACTCGTAAGTTTACAGTGAGCAGAGATGTTGTTTTTGATGAGATGAGTAGCTGGTATAAACCAGTAAATGTGATTGATGATGTAGATGCACAAAATGGTAATGCTGCACAGAATTCACAGCAGCAGTCACAAAATATTAGTGGACCTGGAGCGTCTTCTAGCAGTGGTTCACATTCTTCGCCATGGACAGGCAGATTGAGATCAAGAGAATCTTCTCAAAGCAATGCAGATAGTGGTATGCAGGTATCACGAAAAGGAAAAGAGAAGGTTGATCAGCCCATGTTTGATGTGAATGCAGGTCACTCTTATGTGGATGGTGAATCCAGTGGCTCAGAACAGAGCATTGATGATGAGTTGGGTATCCCCTCTATTGTTACACATGGAGTAAGGAAGACCAGGGATGTTTTGAGAGCACTTGGAAGTGAGCCTACTTTGCGTAGGTCTACCAGAGCTAGGTATCCTGTGGATAGGCTGAAATATGATGGATTTACAGCCATCCACTATGCATATATGGTCAAAGTGATACAGGAACCAGAACCCACTTCTTTTGAGGAAGCCATGGGAAAAGAAAAATGGGAGAAAGCCATGGATGAAGAAATGGATGCCTTGGAAGCAAATGCTACATGGGAATTGGTACCTTTGCCTAAAGGTAAGAATGCAATTGGCTGTAAGTGGGTTTATAAGGTGAAGCACAATGCAGATGGTTCTGTGAATAGATACAAGGCAAGATTAGTAGTCAAGGGGTATGCACAAACATATGGCATTGACTATGAAGAAACATTCAGTCCCGTTGCAAGGATGGCAACCGTAAGAGCAGTCATTGCTATGGCTGCATCAAAGGGATGGTCTTTACATCAGATGGATGTAAAGAATGCCTTCTTGAATGGTGATTTGCAAGAAGAGGTCTATATGGAGCAGCCACCAGGTTATGTGCATGCTGTTCATCCTGAGTTTGTTTGCATGTTGAAGAAAGCCTTGTATGGCTTGAAGCAAGCACCTAGAGCATGGTCTGACAAGATAGGACAGTATCTTGTCACTATTGGCTTTCAGATTTCCAAGGCAGATTTCTCACTTTATGTGAGAAAAACAGAGAAAGGTATTATGCTACTTGTCATTTATGTTGATGATTTGATTATGACAGGTGACAGTGATGAAGATATCCTTCATGTGAAAATGCTATTGAAGCAGAAGTTTGAGATGAAGGATTTGGGAGAGCTGCGTTATTTCTTGGTCATTGAGGTGATTAGATCACCAAGTGGGATACAGCTCTTGCAGAGGCAGTATGGATTGGACATGCTGTCCAAATATGGGATGACAGGCTGTAAGACTATTTCAGTTCCTTTGGAGCAGAATGTGAAGCTGAGCACAGATGCAGGTGAGCTTCTAGAAGACCCTACTATGTACAGACGCATAGTAGGAAGTTTGATTTATATGACTATTACCAGGCCAGATTTGAGCTATGCTGTTGGATTGGTAAGTCAGTTTATGCAGGCTCCAAGGAAACCACATTTGGATGCGGCTAGACGCATACTCAGGTATGTGAAGTCCATATTGCAGTATGGACTATTTTATGAGACTGGGGTTCAGATACAGTTGCATGGATACACTGATGCAGATTGGGCTGGTAGTATTTCTGATAGACGATCTACCAGTGGATATGTCTTCTCTTTTGGGAGTGCTGCAGTCACTTGGAGCAGCAAGAAACAGCCTACAGTTGCCTTGTCGAGCACAGAGGTTGAGTACAGGGGTGCAGCAATGGCTGCATGTGAGGTACCTTGGTTGCATAAGCTACTTTATGATATGCATCAGTCTACAAATGGGCCAGTTGTCATTTATTGTGACAACATGAGTAGTATACACTTGGCAAATAACCCAGTCTATCATGCTAGAACAAAGCACATTGAGGTGCATTATCACTATGTGCGAGAGAGGGTTTTACTAGGTCTTATTGATCTAGTTTATGTCAGCACAGAGGATCAGGTAGCTGACATATTCACGAAGGCATTGGGCGCAGAGAAGCTGCGCAAGTTCAGAGACCTGCTTGGTGTGCAGGAATTGGGATTGAGCTCGAGGGGGAGTGTTGAGATATCGAGCTCTACTCGTGATACGCCAGGGTGACCGTTGTGTATTTATGTCACCGACTTGTCAGTTGTTGCAGACGCGGTTGGTACACCGCCCATGAATAATAGCTACATGATAGCTATCCTTATCTACTCTAGTTCGTGGCTCAGTTAGTATGCCACCTTAGTTAGTTGAGTTTGGTTTGAGACCCATATATAGGGTTCTTCTATTTCTCTGTAATAGTGTTCTTTTTGGCTTACACAACTAAGAAGAGGAAATTTGTTTTTAGCCTCCACCTTTGTGTGTATTCCCCCATTGTGCAAGCAAGAAAGCTACAAGTGAGACTCCTTCCTTCTCTCCCACAATCTTGACACAAAGTTGATGATTATGCTTGGTTACGCATTGAAAAGAGAAGATTGCAAAGTGTTGAGAGATACCCTGTTGTTAAACTAGCACCTAGATTTTATGGAACTTTCAAGATCATTCACAAAATCAATGACAATGCATTTAAATTAGAACTATCCCAACACTGGAAAATCCACAATACTTTTCATATCAGTTTGTTATGACCTTTTAGAGGCCAATTACATGTTCACCCTGTCTATGAAAACCCTCATTTGTTAGAAGAAGAAACTGAAATCCTTGAACTTGAAACTATTTTAGATACTTACTTTATGACCACTAGAACTGACCGTAGATACTCTAGATATTTGGTTAAGTTTAAAAATCATATTGTTGAAGAAGCCCAATGGATACATGTCGGTGAACTAAGTGCTTATCCCTCACTGCTCGCTCCACATTGAACTAATAGCAATTGAGGACAATTGCTATCCCACCTTGGGGGTATGATGCTAGGAGGCATATTTCACGGTGGATTCCATGAGACCATGATGGATTCCATGAGTTTTTTTTAATTCCACAGTGGATTTCATGAGGTTTTGTGGTGGATTCTGTAAAACTATATTTATTTTCCGGGGCTCGTATACAAGGTAGATTCCTTGTGCGAGAAGTTGACGGGGACGCTTGTCCTTTTAGGCGTCATGTTAATTTAATGTGCACATGGGTGATTCTTCAAAATACATATTTAAATTAATGGACATTTATGAGTTTAGAGTGCGCTCGTATTATTTAAGGTTAGGACAGAGTTCCAACCCATTTATTTATTTTGTAGTTGAAGGCTGCTAGGTATTCACTTTTTTTTTCTAACAATTGTGAATGCTTCAGTTGATGTATAGAGCAGGCAGCAGTGGTGTTGGAAAGCACTAGGCGATAGCGTGTATTCCGATTACCTAGAAGAAATTATCACTGACTTTCTACGAGATTACCCAAGAGATTGATACTTGTCCCTATTGGGCTATGAGTCTCTAACATAGTTATGATTACTATTTCCAACATTTTTGCATTTAATAGTCAATATATGAGAAGTGCGGCTACATCAATATTCTTCTTGTTTACTTCTTTTGTTAATAGAGTACTCTCTACATCACTACATTTAAAACCAAGCTCAGGGGGATTAGCACTCATAGTAGTACGAAATATATTCCATGACTTTAGGTTTCTTAATTTCTTGGATATTATATTTTTTTCAGATATGATTATTTTAAGAGGCTTTTTACTAAATTTTATTGGTATTTTTAGGTTAATTTCTAAGCCCTTAATTTACATGCTCCCATCTTTAATTAATGGGACATTTTATTGGAATTGAGAAAAAAATTTGATTGATAAATACTAAAACTCAATTCACTTGACTTGGTTATCAAAGTTTGGTCCATTTTTATTATACTGAATTATCGCTACCCTAGGTGAAGGGAGAAGCTCGAGTGGGAGCATAAGCAAGCGAAAGCAAGGGAGGTGCAAGCTATGGTGGATGGAGTAAGAGAGCAAAAGAGAGAGACTCAAGATATGGAAACTCCAATAGTCACAATGTGTGACCATCCTTCCCTTATTCATTAGTCATTGAAAGAATAAAGAATGAAGTGATAGTGATGGGCACCTGCTACCTATAGTGTATAGGTGTGTGGATCCCACCACTTGTAGTGTAGAGGTGTAGAGTATTGTAAGTGTAGTGAATACATGGGTGGCATAAAAAAAGTGCCTTTACTCCCAACAACCTCCTACTTAAAGTCAAATGTGCCTCTAGTGAGGAGAGAACAAGAAAAATGTGACAAAGTACAATGTACATAGAGTACAATAAGATGAGGAATAGACGTCATCTCATCCAATGTCCATCATCTTCTTAAGGGAGGCAAAATGTTCCATTGAGAGACTTTTAGTGAGTAGATATGTAGGATTTTGGCCACTTGAGATTTTAACAAGCTCAATGGACTTGTCCTCAATGACCTCTCTAATAAAGTGGTAATACACATCAATGTGCTTTATCTTCATATGGAAGACCAAATTCTTGGCCAATTGAATAGTACTCATAGAATGTGAATGTGGTGTAGGGACTACATCAGTAATACCAAGGTATACTACTAGACAACCTAAGTAGAGAGCCTCCTTACAAGCATCAATGGTGGCTGCAATATGCTCTACCTCTATAATAAATAGAGTCATGCATTCTTTCATGCTACACATCTAAGAAACATTACCTCTAGTAAAGGTAAAGGCATAGCCAGAGGTGGACTTTCTACTGTCTATTGTCATGTATAATCAGAATTAGTGTACCTTATGACTCATGTATTCTCACCACATAATATATGCACATGTCTACAATGCTCTTAATGTACCTCTCATGATACCCTTCATGGAATCCCAATGTTGCTTGCCATGTGTAGCCATATAACATGCTACAACTCCCACTAGAAATGTTATTTCAGGATGAGTGGCTATTATGGCATACATCAAACTGCCCACTATGGATGCATAAGAGATCTTAGCCATCTTGACCTTTTTCTCATCAAATTACAAACAATCAGTCTGATTAACCTTCACATAAGAAGATAAAGGATAGCCAATAGGCTTAATATCTTGTATATAAAATGAAGCCCCTTAGAGTGATCATGCATGATGCACATTTGAGGAATGTCCCATATCCTTCATCTCAAATCTTTTCTCGAGTGAACTTTTCAATGCATCCAACTCATCATGAGCTCTCCAAGTAGTCAATATATCATCCACATATAGTACCAGAATCATAAAGTTGCCATCATGGGCCTTCTTCACGTATAAACACAAATTCATATCACTATCGGTATATCCCTATGAATGCATAAAAGCATCAAACTTTTGGTACCATTTCCTAGGTGCCTGCTTAAGTCCATAAATGCTCTTTCTTAACTTACATACTAGGTGTTCCCTACATTTTTCCTCAAAGCTCTTAGGCTACTACATATAATCTCATCATGCAAGTCTCCATGTAAGAAAGTTTCCTTTACATCCATTTGATAAAGGTCGAGATCTAATTGAGCAACCAAAGTAAGTACTAAGCATAGGGTAGTCATCTTAACTACATGAGAAAGTATATCATCAAAGTCAACACCATGCTTCTACTTAAAATCCTAACCAATTTGGCCTTATATACTAGCTTGCCAGGTGTTTAGGATACTCTTCCACTTATACAACCACATACATGGCAAAGCACACTTTCCACTAGGCAGAGGAACCAAATCCCATGTATAATTTTTTTGCAATGAGTTTTACTTTGACTACATGGCCCTCTCCCAAGAGTGACTATCACGTCTACGCATGGCCTCATCATAAGTAAGAGACTCACCAACATCTATCACAATAATATAGTAGTTCATGGAGAGCGTAAACCACCTTAGGAGTATGTATATCTATAGTAGAAAAATCTCATAGCAAGTTGTGGAGCCTGTACATCTTGTCTTGATCATGGGCTATTGGAGAATCATAGGATATCTAGTTGGTTGTACGAGAACTATAGGATCCTCCTAAAATATAACCCTACATATCTCAACTACCTACTCAAGCTTCTTATGCATTTTCTATTCATGAAAAACAACATCATGGCTAATGACCTTCCGATCTTGTGGATTCCATAGGCAATAGTCCACCTCACCTACATCGCCATAACTAAGAAAGATGCATTTCATTAAATTAGGATTCAACTTATTGCATGTACTTGGAAACGTGGCAGAAAGCCTTACAACCAAAGACACCAAAATCAACATATGATGGAGGTTTTCCAAACCATACCTCCTCTACGACCTAATAGCCAATAGTAGCGCATGGGGATCAATTAATCAAATGCATGGCAATTGTAACTACCTCAGTCCAAAAATATTGAGATAAACTTGCCACCTAGCTAAACATACTACGAACTCTCTCCTAAATCATTTTGTTCATGTGCTCAACCATACCATTCTGGGGTGGGGTATATGGGACAGTCAACTGATGCTTAATGTCCTTCTTATCACAAAACTTCTCAAAGGATTTAGATACATACTCAACCCCATTGTTAAACTGTAGTCATTTCAACCTATACCCAAACTGGCTCTCAATGAGAGCATGCCAAAGCTAAAATGTAGCCATTTCTTTTGATTTATTCTTTATGGAAAATGCCTAGATCTTATGTGAGTAATCATAAATGAAAGTAATGAAATAATTCATGCCACCTAATGATTGACAAGGCATAGGTCCACAAACAACAAAATGAACAAGAGCCAGAGGCTCACCCACACACATAATGCAAGACTTCTTATGCAAACTAGATGTTTGCTTGCCATAAAGACAATGATCGCAAGAATCAAAACATTTATAGTCAAGGGGCAGATGATATCACAAATGGGGTAAGCATTTTCATTCCCATTAATGGCATATGTCCAAGGTGACAATGCTCACATCCATGGCCAAAACATGGTCAATAGACCCAAATACAAGTAAGGAATAAATAGTGCCAAACTTGGTACCTTGTGCAAGGACAAGATTTCCATGGGTAATCTTCCCCATGAGAAATCACCAAAAGACATAAAGTAACATGCATCATCCAATTGTCATGTAGAGAGTTGACTTTTGGTCACCAAAAGTAGAACATGGCATACATCATGCAAAGTAAAGATGTTGCCTAAAGAAAATTGCAATTATACATCTCCAATACCTACAATATCTAAAGCCAAAAATCTAGCAAACCTTGTCATGCTACAATAGGAGTGGAACTACTCGTGATGAGGGATAACATGAAATGAAGCCCTTGGATTAATCAACCAACACTGAGTATAAGCCAATGGGCATTAGTCAATTGTGAAACATCAAGAGAGGAAGCCACAAGTATGTGATCATCATTGGAATCAGTTTACACTACATTAATCATTCTTTTCCTGGGCTCTTTACTTTTTTCCTTTTTCTTGTCCTTGTCATTACACATTTTATGACACTATGGTTGAATATGACCTGGCTACCCACAATAATGACAAGTCAATGTGGGCTTAAAGCCAAGGGAATTATTGCAAGACTATCCATGTGACTGAGAATGAAACTTTTGGGAGTCTCTCCCACATTAGTCATCACTACCGCTCTTAGCATTACTACCTCTAACTGTCAAAGCATGAGAGCTACAAGAAGCATCAATATTCTTTCTATTAACTTCTTCATTCAATAGTGCACCCTTGACATCCTGTAATTTCAGCCTATTAGCAAGGCATATTGTGGGAGCTTTTGCTCAACCGCCAAGACCCTCGGACCACTTATTGTTTCAAGCGTTTCAAGTCGAGCACTAATGGCTACCTCTCACATAGCCGACGCGCCATCCATATCTACGGGTGTAGTGAGCTTACCTTCATGCCAATCGAGTTACCTCCTCTCCCGTGCACTCCGGTAGCTCCACGATCCAAGTGCAAGCTTCAAGCAAGCTCCATCCTCAAGCTCCATAGCCGTGAGCAAGACAAGACAAGAGAAGAGAAGGGAAGAAGAGAGGGGAAGATGGAGAGCTTCTCCTCCCCAGTCCCTCACTCTCACACACTCACTCCCTCACACTCTCACACTCCCTCTCTCAAGCACAAGCTCAAGCAAGCAAGAAGAATAAGAATAAGAATAAGAAGAAGAAGAAGAAGAAGAGAAGACCCACTTTTGGCCACACGCAAGAATGAGCTTCTCATTCACTTTTGAACTTTATATACAAAACCCTAAATCCGTTTTGGGCGGTCATCCCCTTATCTTCTTTTTTACATGGCCAGCTGTGGCCCTTTTTCCCATTGTCCTTCTATCTTCCTAGCTTTCTTTCCATCGCTCATCTACATTTACAAATTGCACGGAGCCCAGCACTCCTTAAATTAAATCATGATGCGCTTGCTCTCTTTTACAAAAGTATTGACTTGCGCTTTTCCTTATGTGCCTTTTCCCCTTATTTAGGACTTTTCTGCGCTTCTTGTGTTTCTAGATTTTTCTTGGCACGCCTTTGTTTTCTGTTTCACCTTGCCTTGGCCTTTGTCTTCTACTTTAGCTTTTCCAAAATTTCCACCTTGTTTGTCTAATGGTTAACATTACCCCCTCCTAGACGAGTGCCAGTCCCATGGCACTTACCATTGTAGGTAGCAGACTTTGGCATTGCACTGAAAACGTGGGTGGAAGGAACATCGGTGGTTGCCATGGAGGAGTGTTGGTGGTGGTGTGGAGGAAGGTCGTTGGGGGCACGTTGGTGGTCTAGGTGGCTGGTGGTAGGGTTGTTGGAGTTGGTGGTAGGGCTGTTCTTTGTTGGGGATTGCACTAATGGCCAGCGCAAGTGTTGGTTTGTTGGGGATTTTGCACATGATGATTCTTGGTGGGCTTGCAGGATGATAAAGGATAAGAATTCAGAGTTGGGTGTCGATGAAGAGCGAATGACACTTTCGTTGGAGTCTACAATACCTACAATTGAAAACCTCTCAGAGGTGGTCTCTCCCTAGGGATAGTGCTAGTCTTCTCTATCGTGCACAAGACATAGTTGAATTAGTTTGGGAGACAGGTCGAACTCTAAGCAAGCTGAGAGTATTATCCTGCACTTGAGGACCCAAACTGTGTATATACGTCAGTGCAGATATTATGTGAGTGCTCGTGCATACTTAGATATTACGTAGTTAGAAGACCGCGGGCTGGTTTCTCGTAACAATGTGTGGATGAAGCAAAGTTTTCCATGTTGAGAGGAAGTACACGTGAAGGTGTATGAGACATCCTTTGCATTGTGACTGCACGACGTAGCATAATTGAACACAGGGACATTGCACTTTTAGTAGAGCTGGGAGTTATTGGACTTGCTTGATGAGGACGGTGTACTTTTCATGGCCATTCGTGCGGTGCTTACCACAATTGATTGAAATGGTATTAAGGCAGAGTGCAAGAGGGAATCGTGCGATTGGGTCAGGGTGACATGTCTAACCATAGGAGAGACAAGCTCCCTAGGTATGTCCTGCTCGTGATGTGCCTTGAACAATTGTGGGTGATGCTAAAGGGCTAGGGAACTAGGGACGGAGCCAGTTGACCAAGGTCACTGGATGTACCTAATTTGAGGACCCCTAGGTGCTGTGCTATGATCGTGGGTGCTTCGTATCTTTTCTTTTTTTACTTTTCCGTTTTCTTTTTCGTTTCTTTTTCTTGTGCTTTTGTCTTTCTTTCTTTCTTTCTCTTATCTTTTCTCCCTTTTTTTTTGGACTTGCCTAAGTACAACCATTGCAATATGTTGAGGCTATCAGCCTTTCAATGGGTTGGAAAATGTTAAGCTTCGAAGGCTCAGGAAATGGATATTACAGTGATGATTGTGTCCTAGTCTCGTTGTTAGAGAAGCAGTTGTTGAGATGGGGAGATACACTTGAGATATTGCAACCCTCTTTGGAATATGCGATATTGGTACAACTGGGGTAACAACTGTCGTGAGTGCCTAGCATAGAGTGTAGCCCAGAAAGAGGAAGTGGTTAAGATCATGCTTTGGTCCATGCAATGTGAGCACTCGCAAGGGTGATTTTCACTTTTGGTAGCGTGGCTTTGTTGCGGCTCTTTGTGAGATTGGTGGTCTTGCAGTGACTTGGGCATTGAACACGTTCGCATGAAGACCTGTGTTGTCCTACACCCACTTGTCACTTCATGAGAGTATATGCAAGTCGCATGCCTCAAGTACAACGAATAGATGCAATCATATCAAGATATTACTTTATCAAAATCCTATGATACTGATTGCGATGCATATTTTGGTGCTTGTTAAAGACGTGGCATATATTAACAACACGTAAGGAAAGTGTATACAGGTGGGGAGCCTGCCCCTTCAACCATTGAAAGACAAAAAGTTATGGCAGGATGGCCTTTGGTGAGCTGCTTATATATCATAGGGGCTACTCTATTTGCACGAGGTGGGGTGAGTCCGGGTGGTCAGGCGACTGAGGCTGTGCCGGTGAGGGGCTCTTGCTATGAGGCTGGGCGGGGAAGATGTCGGCTAGGACCTAGATGGTGTAGTCCCTAGCCACAACTGTTCGATCAACTAGATGGTTAGTGACACATTTAATTTTGTCTTTCTCAGCATATGATTCTTCATGGAAATAATCATCAAATTGATTGATAAAAGCAAGTATAGTCTTTCCATCGCGTGATCCATTGAAAGTACAAAATTTGAAGTTTCTTTTACTTATCTTTGTTTCTTTTTTAATAGATTGGGCTTCAAGTGTTGCATCGATCATACGTCGTATAAAATCTTCGGGTTGCGATACATCTTGGTCAGTGGTAGATCGTTGCAAATTGGCCAATTGAGCTTGCAAAGTTTGTCATACTCTTCGTTCCTCTTGAAGCTGCATCATAATCAAATCCAATTTTTTCTCCATTGTTGGTTTGGGTAGATCACCTTCAGCCATAAAATCTTCCATGGTTTGATCAGACATCCTACAAAATTCCAAAAGACCTCACACACTCGACACCTTGTTAACGGGATGAGCGTAGCTCAAAGGCAGGTTTACAAGGCTTATATATGTGTGTGTGTGTGTGTGTGTGTTAGTTTGGCTTTTGTAGTATTTCTCCTTTACGATTGCGAAGTTTGATGTCACAGTTGTCTTCCAAGAAAATAATTTTGCGTATAGACTGCGTGTTGCCGATTGTTCGCTGGAATCTGATTCTGTCAATTCACAGGTGTGAATAGGGGCTTCCAGAGAGTAGTAAGCAGGTTCGTGTATTGCCGAATAGGAACTGCCTCTATGGTAGTTGATTAAGATTGGAGCTTAGAATCTTTAGGACCTTTGGAACTTATAGCTTTTAGTTTTTTTTACTAATCGTGACTTTGAGGACAAGAGTATGTCATCGTCCGTTTCGGTGACATGCAGTACATACTGCAGCCCAGCCGACGGATTAACAACGAAATTTGAAGCTTTTATAAAGCTTCTCTTTAAGCCTTCCAAGCTTAACTTTGAAGCTTTAAGAGCTATGGTGGAAATTTGCTTATCTGTTGTGAGAAGAAACCAACGACTTGATGTAGGATCTTTCTGCGTGGTCCTTTGCCTGTAGAGGCCGGTCCCTCGCGATTTGAGTATACAACAGGGGGTTCTTGACTGCTAGGAACATGCTGGTATCGACCGTTTGCCACGAGACTGACTGTAGAGCTCGATCGTTCCAGGAGCTCCGCCTTCACGCTAGATGGTAAGCGATTGGAAGCTCTCGATCTCAGCTTCGCTCTGATACCACTGGTGTCAAGATTGTGGGAGAGAAGGAAGGAGTCTCGCTTGAAGCTTTCTTACTTGCACAATGGGGGAAGACACACAAGGGTGGAGGCTGAAAACAATTTTCCTCTTCTTAGTTGTGTAAGCCAAAAGAACTCTCGTACAAAGAAATAGAAGAACCCTATATATGGGTCTCAAACCAAACTCAACTAACTAAGGTGGCATACTAACTGAGCCACGAACTAGAATAGATAAGGATAGCTATCATGTAGCTATTATTCATGGGCGGTGTACCAACCGCGTCTGCAACTGACAAGTCGGTGACATAAATACACAACGGTCACCCTGGCGTATCACGAGTGGAGCTCGATATCTCAACACTCCCCCTCGAGCTCAATCCCAATTCCTGCACACCAAGCAGGTCTCTAAACTTGCGCAGCTTCTCTGCGCCCAATGCCTTCGTGAATATGTCAGCTACCTGATCCTCTGTGCTGACATAAACTAGATCAATAAGACCTAGTAAAACCCTCTCTCGCACATAGTGATAATGCACCTCAATGTGCTTTGTTCTAGCATGATAGACTGGGTTATTTGCCAAGTGTATACTACTCATGTTGTCACAATAAATGACAACTGGTCCATCTGTAGACTGATGCATATCATAAAGTAGCTTATGCAACCAAGCTACCTCACATGCAGCCATTGCTGCACCCCTGTACTCAGCCTCTGTGCTCGACAAGGCAACTGTAGGCTATTTCTTGCTGCTCCAAGTGACTGCAGCACTCCCAAAAGAGAACACATATCCACTGGTAGATCGTCTATCAGAAATACTACCAGCCCAATCAGCATCAGTGTATCCATGCAACTGTATCTGAACCCCAGTCTCATAAAATAGTCCATACTGCAATGTGGACTTCACATACCTGAGTATGCGTCTAGCCGCATCCAAATGCGATTTCCTTGGAGCCTGCATAAACTGACTTACCAATCACCTGCATCTGCGCTTAGCTTCACATTCTGCTCCAAAGGAACTGAAATAGGCTTACAGCCTGTCATCCCATATTTGGACAGCATGTCCAATCCATACTGCCTCTGCAAGAGCTGTATCCCACTTGGTGATCTAATCACCTCAATGCCCAAGAAATAACGCAGCTCTCCCAAATCCTTCATCTCAAACTTCTGCTTCAATAGCATTTTCACATGAAGGATATCTTCATCACTGTCACCTGTCATAATCAAATCATCAACATAAATGACAAGTAGCATAACACCTTTCTCTGTTTTTCTCACATAAAGTAAGAAATCTGCCTTGGAAATCTGAAAGCCAATAGTGACAAGATACTGTCCTATCTTGTCAGACCATGCTCTAGGTGCTTGCTTCAAGCCATACAAGGCTTTCTTCAACCTGCAAACAAACTCAGGATGAACAGCATGCACATAACCTGGTGGCTGCTCCATATAGACCTCTTCTTGCAAATCACCATGTAAGAAGGCATTCTTTACATCCATTTGATGTAAAGACCATCCCTTTGATGCAGCCATAGCAATGACCGCTCTTACGGTTGCCATCCTTGCAACCGGACTGAATGTTTCTTCATAGTCAATACCATATGTTTGTGCATACCCCTTGACTACTAATCTTGCCTTGTATCTGTTCACAGAACCATCTGCATTGTGCTTCACCTTATAAACCCACTTACAGCCAATTGCATTTTTACCTTTAGGCAAAGGTACCAATTCCCATGTAGCATTTGCTTCCAAGGCATCCATTTCTTCATTCATGGCTATCTCCCATTTTTCTTTTCCCATGGCTTCCTCAAAAGAAGTGGGTTCTGGTTCCTGTATCACTTTAACCATATATGCATAGTGAATGGCTGTAAATCCATCATATTTCAGCCTATCCACAGGATACCTAGCTCTCGTAGACCTGCGCAAAGTAGGTTCACTCCCAGGTGCTCTCAAAACATCCCTGGTCTTCCTTACTCCAAGTGTAACAATAGAAGGAATACCCAACTCATCATCAATGCTCTGTTCTGAGCCATTGGATTCACCATCCACATAAGAGTGACCTGCATTCACATCAAACATGGGCTGATCAACCTTCTCTTTTCCTTTTCGTGATACCTGCATACCACTATCTGCATTACTTTGAGAAGATTCTCCTGATCTCAATCTGCTTGTCCATGGCGAAGAATGTGAACCACTACTAGAGGACGCTCCAGGTCCACTAATATTTTGTGACTGCTGCTGTGAATTTTGTGCAGCATTACCATTTTGTGCATCTACATCATCAATCACATTTACTGGTTTATACCAGCTACTCATCTCATCAAAAACAACATCTCTGCTCACTGTAAACTTACGAGTAGAAGGGTTATAGCATCTATACCCTTTTTGCTGCAGAGAGTAACCAATAAAGATGCACTTCTCAGCTTTTGGATCCAACTTGGATCTCAACTCATCTGGCACATGTACATAGGCAATGCAACCAAAAATTTTCAAATGAGAAATATCTGGTTTCCTACCAGTATACCTCTCCTCTGGAGTCATTCCATGTATTGCTGCAGTGGGAGTCCTGTTCATTATGTAGACTGCTGTAGCAACTGCTTCAGCCCAATAAAAATCTGGCAAGTCTTTTTCATTGAGCATGGCACGAGATACCTCTCCAATATGTCTGTTTTTCCTTTCTGCAATTCCATTTTGTTGTGGGGTATGACTGCATGAATATTGCTGCTTTATGCCATGCTCCTGCAAGAACCTTGCAAACTCATTTGAGAGGTACTCTCCCCCTCCATCTGACCTTAGGCATTTTATCTGCAAGCCTGTTTCTTTTTCAACCATAGCTTTAAGAGTTTTGAAATGCCCAAAAACTTCACTTTTCTTTTTCATAAAATACACCCAAACTTTTCTGCTATAGTCATCAATAAAACTGACAAAATAATGACAGCCTCCAAGAGATGCAGCTTTAGTTGTCCACACATCAGAGTGGATTAATTCCAATGGGTTCTTACTCTCTTGAACATGTCTAGGAAATGGTTTCCTTGCCTGTTTTCCAAACTGACAGGCTTCACATACCTTATGCATTTCTGCAACCTTGAATTTCGGCAAACCTGCAACAATATTTTGGGCCTGCATTGATTTAAGTCGATGTACATTAACATGACCAATGCGTTTATGCCAGATATCAATATCTGCAACTACACCGGTCCCATGTGCAAACATTGCTGCACTCAATTCAGACATGTTTGCATCCAATGTAAACATTCTGCCCTTCTTCTTTCCTTTTGCTATCAAGCGACCTTTATTTTTCATATCCTCAACAAAACATCCATGAGGATTAAATCTGACCTGCAAGCCCTGCTCAACCATTTGACCAACAGAAACCAGATTCTTGGTGATATTCGAGACATGAAATACATCGGACATGTATTTCTTTTTCCCATCCTGCATAGACAAAGGGATTTTTCCAATCTGCACGATAGGATGTGCAGTATCATCACCAGTCTCCACAAATCCTGGTTTTCCATTTTTCTTGCATCCTCCATCCATTCTGCATGACCTGTCATGTGGTTTGATGCACCTGAGTCAACATACCATACATCATTGCTTTCTTCTACACTTGTCACAGAATTATTCATGTGTTGCACCATAAACAGATGCTCATTTCTGTCATCACCCTGTCTACTAGAGGATGCATAATTTCCTTGTTGCAATTTTCCATTCATGATGTCATTCTGCTTTTTATAGCAGTCTTTAGCCATATGACCCATTTTACCACAGTAGTAGCATTCAACATTACTGTTTGCATTTTGGCCTCTTTGCCATCCACCACGACCTCTTTGGCTCCCCCTGCCTCTAGAGTTACCACGTCCTCCTCCATAGGACTGGTTTTCTTGAGTTTGCTGCATATTTTGATTTCTACCACGGCCTCCATATCGGCCTCCTCTACCTCTGCCTCTACCTCTTCCAGCATTTGAGTAGAAGACAGCTTCTTTTGAAGTTCCTCCTGAAGAAGATGCACCACCATTTCTTTGCTCCTCAGAAATTAGAAGAGCAATCAGCTCCTCAAAATCAGGAAATCTTTCACGAACTGAAATGGATGTCCGAAACTGTGCATAATCCTTTCCTAGACCATTCAAGGTCACAGAAACTAAATCATCATCTTCCACTGGTGACCCAATGGAAGCAAGTGCATCTGCAATCTTCTTCACCTTCATGTGGTAGTCGTTGATGCTCATATTTTCTCTTTGCACATTGTGCAACTCTTGCTTGAGCTGCATTTTCCTAGCTTGCGTATTTGTGCTATACATTTTTGACAAAGTATCCCATGCCTCCTTTGGCGTACTTGCATCCTGAATATGCACAATCATAGAGTCTGAAATACTGATAGACAGCCAGTACATAACTTTCCTGGCTCTCTCATGTCATGCTTTGAATGCCTGCATTTGTTGTTGATTGGGAACATCAGGAAGAACTGGTTCTTCTTCATTTCCTGCAACAAATTCCCAATATCCTTTTCCCATAAGGAAATTCGTCATTCTAAACTTCCATGCCTGGAAGTTGTTCTTGTCAAGCTTTTCAGTGACAATCTGTGAAAGAGAATCAGATGCCATTACAGAAGACTGCAAAAAATTCTGTCACTGCAAAAACCACAGCTTCACCCTCACAAGGGAAAATCTGCAAAACTGGCGAAAGTGGTATTTGACCACACAGTCACTTCCTAGTGACGATTTTGCATAAACAGGAACCAAGGATGATTCTGAAACTCCCAATGTCTCTGCGCACAAGCATACGATGCAATTTCTACAGTAACTTTTCACCGACCTGTAGAACAGTGGCTGCACAGCATAAAACTGAGCCTTTTCCTGAGTGCGTGCAGAAAACGTCCGCCTCCAAAACAGGCCCCGAAATGGCCTCAAATCAAAAAAAAAGGGTCGTCAAAAGCTAAAGCTCTCCCCCGCAGCATATACTGCCCTCTTGCTTCACCACGAAGGGCGTCTCAACCTGAGACAATGCACTCCTGCACTTTCCGGCTGTGCTACCTGCAGAGATCTGCTCCCAAAACAGAAAATGAAAGCAACACTGTTCCTCTTACCAGAACACCGCGAGCTTGGCTTGCTTTCTTGATCTCCTTACCACGAACAAGGCTCTGATACCATGTCAAGATTGTGGGAGAGAAGGAAGGAGTCTCGCTTGAAGCTTTCTTGCTTGCACAATGGGGGAAGACACACAAGGGTGGAGGCTGAAAACAGTTTTCCTCTTCTTAGTTGTGTAAGCCAAAAGAACTCTCGTACAAAGAAATAGAAGAACCCTATATATGGGTCTCAAACCAAACTCAACTAACTAAGATGGCATACTAACTGAGCCACGAACTAGAATAGATAAGGATAGCTATCATGTAGCTATTATTCATGGGCGGTGTACCAACCGCGTCTGCAACTGACAAGTCGGTGACATAAATACACAACGGTCACCCTGGCGTATCACGAGTGGAGCTCGATATCTCAACAACTGGTGCACAGATCAAACGCCGTATGTGCTCGTAGTGAGCATTAGAAGGTCCCCAAGAACAAAAGAACTCTACTTTTGCACAAAAAACAAGGAAGAAAGCTTGCACGACATGAAGCAAGAGACTAATTGAGTACAATTTCCCCCCATGCCTTGTGTGAGCGCTCCACAAAGCATGTATTTTATATATTATTGATCTTCAAGCTTAAAAAATAGCCCAATTTACAATTAGCATGCTTTAGCTTTTGTGTTTTGCTTTTGTGCCACTAAAGAATTAAAGCTATTGGGCGCCCAAGGAGTGGGGCGGTACGCAAATACAATGTCCAATACAAATATTTAAATCGTGCGTCCATGCACATACAAAAGTAATAAATAAATATCAAGCGCTTTGATAAATAAGCGCATCAAAATATTGGTGCCATGCCTAAGACGTGCGCCCATCAAAAATTGATAATAATTTGAATACACGCTATCCTCCAATGCTTCCAACTGAAGCATTCACAATTGTTAGAAAAATAATACAATTAAACCGACAAAAGTGAATACCTAGCAGTCTTCAGCTACAAAATAAATAAATTGGTTAGAACTCAATCCTAACCTAAATTATTACGAGTGCGCACTCTAAACTCATAAACATTTATTAATTTAAATATGCATTTTGCAGAATCACCTGCTATGGAATCACCCACTTACACATTAAATTAACAAGACGCCCGAAAAGGATATGCGTCCCCATTGACTTTTCGCACAAAGAATCCACCTTGTGTATGAGCCCTGGTAATAAAATTTTACGGAATCCACCGCAAAACCTCACGAAATCCACCATGGAATATGCCTCCTGGCATCACAGGTATATGACATACATCATGCAAATCAAAAGAGCTTCCAGAAGGAAACTGCAACCTAACATCTCCAATGCCCACAATGTCAAGAGACCTGTCATCACCAAGGTGTACAAAACCAGACATATTACGATAGGTATGAAACCAATCTCTACAAGGTGTCACATGAAATGACGCACCCAAATCCAAGAGCCAACACTGCGCATACATAGAGTGTATCTCAGAAGTCTATAAGGCATCACATGATGAAGCTGCAAGTATGTAATCATCATCTGAATCAGTAACCTACGTGACATTAACCTCTTCTATCTTCACACTAGACTTGGCAGGTACTATGATGTGCCACTCAGAAGACTTTTCCTGCACTTTATCTTTTCCCTTTTCCTTGTGCTTATCATCACACATTTTATGGCACTGCAGCCTAATATGTCCTGCTTTCCCACAATAATGAAAGGTAAGATCAGACTTCCATCCACGGGACTTACTACGACCATTGACTTGGACTTGGACTTTTGAGAGTCCCTGCCCTTATGATCATTATCATGCATGCCATTTCTACCACCTCTAACTGTCAACACATGTGAAGAGCGGGAAGCATCATTGTTTCTCCTGTTGATTTTCTCAGTCAATAAAGCAATCTCAATATCTTTGATTTTCAGCCCATCAAGCTTGTTCGTATATATGGCAGTATGGAATACATCCCATGATTCAGGAAGGGTGCCAAGCAAAAATAACGGATGCAAGTTATCGTTGAACTCAATACCCTATGACAACAAATTCTTCATGATAGCATGAAACTGATTGAAATGAGATGATAGGAATGACCCCTCCTTCATGTGAAGGTCCATTAACTACTTCAGCCAATACATCTATGACGCAGGACTCTGTTGCTTATAAAGCTCCTGAATTTTCTCCCATAAATCCCATGCACTCTGACTCTCATCTTCAACAACATTATGATGGACCTCTTCTGAGATTGACAAAATATCTTTTCTTGAATGTCATTGCAGTGTATTTTATTTTCTCTCCTTTTCGATATCTACAAAAAATAAATTACAAATGTTTGTTAGTTAGAAAGTGAGATCTTGATATACATCTAAGTAGATATAATATGATGTGAAAACTTACTCGTTTCTTGTCAAGTTGGAATACAAAGGAGCATGGTAGTTCAATGTCTTCATTTTGTAAATCCATCCTCACTTGATGTAGCGTACATGATTTTCTGATCTTTAAGATTGCAATAATATCCTCATTGAACCAAATATCAAGATCCACAATAGGATCCTTGCTAAAATCGTTAAGATTCTGGTCTAAAGCAACTAGACTACTACCAACAAAATGCCATTGGCTATAGTAAAAGCTAAGGATAAAATTTTGAGTAGCAATCATATATTTACAAGCTATAGAGTCTTGATCTATCTTACATATAATTTTTCCTTCTGTCCTTGTATCCCATCCTTCATCAACAAATTGTATGATATGATCATATGTTAGTCTCTTCACTGAAAGCATGGTTTTTGTTATTCCTATCTCCATATTAGAGAAGAAATCAATAAATATATTAATAGGCATAAATAAAGTAACTTTGCTTAGCCTACTTGAGATATTAGATTTTAGTGCTTTCTGGATCTCATAAAATATCTTACATCTATAGCCCTCACTAGTAGCTGGACTTGGCAAAGGCCACTCAAAGAAGGAGTTTTATTGATCCCCATTGGCAACGCCGCATAGGAATAACATAAGAATGGTCATAAAAGAATATTTCATTCTCTGCAAGCTCTGTCTTCTTTCTACCTCTATACATTTCTTCTCCAATTGAACCATGTATAACATCAATAACATCAATAATAGATTCCACTGGTTGCCATTCCTCAAGATTAGAGGGATAGACATCTACAAGACAAACAAATATTATAATGGAAAAACCTAAATCATGTTTAAGAAAGGAAAAACTTTAAGAATCAAATTCTTACAATTTGGTCTATGCATTGGAAGCTTTGAAGATCCAGGTTTCAAACACAGCTCTCTATGCATGAACACATGTTGCACTAGTACCTCTTTGATACTATTCTTATTTGCTCCAAGCTTAAAATCTCGGATTCGGCCCTTCCAAGCAGAGATAAACGAGCTCTCATGTCTTTGCATTTTTCCACGTCTTGCTTGTTGCATGGTGATCCAACTACCTTTGCTAATGATAGTAGGAATCCATCTTCCATCAGTTTGGAATGAGTTAAACACTGATATGGATGTGATTTGGGAGCTTGGATGCCTTGTTGAAGGTCCAATTTCTGTATCCATGGTAGAAGAGAGAGATACGCACACACACACACACACACACACACACACACACAGAGGACTAGGCTATCATAACGGAGGGAAAAACAATATAGGAATAAAAGAAAGGAGGGAAAAAACTGAGCGCCATGCTTTTCACCAATTTGAATTTCGATTACATCAGTCATTATCATTAATCTAGAAACATCATTAAATAAAAGTAGCCAAGACTCTATGCCATTAATGCAAAAGATGTCATAATCACGAATATAAGAGACTAAAAATACATAATAAAAATACAAATTCGTAATATTATCATATTTATATATTTTTGTAAAATGATTTTTTAATTTTTTTTAAATAGAAGTTCCGTTACGGAGGCTTTGCTCTTATTGGTCTAGAGCACTCTCTCTCCACATCCTAAAAGGCATTTTCGAGACCTCAAAACTCCCCTAATGAATGCACTGTTGGCAACTCCTAGCTTTAAAGGCTGCTAATTACTACCACCACAGTACATGACCAAACCCAACCTTCACACCCTTGAATATTTTTTAGTAAGTCATTATACTAATACCCATCCCTATCACAAATGGATTACATTAAGTTGTTGTCAAGCCTCTATTAACTTTAAAGGTCTAGGAAGAGGCATGATTCTATTTCTCTTTAACAAACGATCAAACCCAACCTTCACACCCTTGAATATTTTTTAGTAAATCGTTATCCTAATGATACACTTATATATTAATAGTATTTAGAGAGTTCAAATGGAAAGAAGCCAAATGACACACTTATATGTTAATAAGAATATGGTTGTTGAGTTTGTGGTGATAAACTAGAGATATACAAGTAGAGACACTGAGATAGACACGTAAAGATATTAGTCTCTGTGCATGTGGTTAAATAAGCTCAGCATCTCCAATATTTTGGCCATTATAATTTGCCATTATTTATGTTATTTATGGCATTTATTACCTACCTAACATCATTTATGGCATGGATTTTCCCTATATATTTTGGTCACTCCCTCCTCCATAGTGTGCTTCACTACCTATAGGTTCTGGTGGAGAGAGGGAGTCGATGCTAGTGCCTTCATAGCCAATGATTCATGGTGGTCCTATATTTTCTCATGTCTTTGTATATGAATTCCAGTTCTTGAGCACCTCTTTTCTTCTAAGTTCTTTGTAAAGTGTTCTTATTTCTTTTGGAGTGTTTCTCTTTTCTCTTGTGTTCAGCAATCTATCATGGTAGTTTTCCACAAATCCATCACTACATCCACTTTTGATAAATGAAACATGATTGTCAGAGAAGGTAATCGATCACATGGAAGTGGTACCATGACTTCAAAAGAGAGATAAGTATGGCGGTCCTTTGAAGATAGTTGTGAGCTAGAGGATATGGTTGCCCTTACATCCAAGGGAGATAACCTTCAATTCACCTAGAATAACAAACATCTTGGTTTGACTTAGAGAGATGGAAGCTAGATAGAATATAAGCAATGCAAGGTGCCTTGCAGTTGGGATTAGGCCTCAAATACTAAAGCCTAGAAGAAATCTCTACCTCTAATCATGTACTTGTAACCTTCAAGGTCATATTACTTGGGAGGAATCACAATGGACCTCCCCCATTTAGGCTTAATGTTCCCTTCTTGAGTAACAAGAGCTTCCTTGTGAAAATGGTCCCTGTATGCAAGTAGGCAAGGGACTCACTAATTACCCTAGAGGCCAAGTGATTGAAGTTCTAGGAGGCCATCATTGAAGTGGAAAAAGAGCATGGGCAAGCCAAAGATTCCTAGCACAAGGCAATCATGGATGAGGTTTGTAAATTTCGTAATGTCCTATTTCATCATTAGGGCTAAAAATGCTTCAAAAACTGCACTTTTGTTAATCACAAGAGTAAGAAAAGGGCCAAAGAGAGTTTGCCACATATGCAAGAATATGGTATTCATAGTTTCCTCCTTTTTGGAGATAGTAGAGTTCACTTTGTGATTCTCTCCTCTCTTTTAGCCACAATCTCCAAAGTCTAACATGTTTTGGTAGTCCCAAAGTTCTTATGAATAAACGATTGGGTTACCATGTTTCCCTCTTGCAAAATCTCTCACATGGTGAAAAGAACAAAAAGAGAGGATATAAAACATCACTAGAAGGAACATATCATTGCTTTCAAAATTACGCATGAAGGGTGTGTTTAGATATCGAGCTCCACTCGTGATATGCCAGGGTGACCGTTGTGCATTTATGTCACCGACTTGTTAGCTGTAGATGCGGTTGGTACACCGCCCATGAATAATAGCTAGATGACAGCTATCCTTATCTACTCTAGTCCATGGCTCAATTTAGTATGCCACCTTAGTTAGTTGAGTTTGATTTGAGACCCATATATAGGGTTCTTCTATTTCTCTGTAATAGTGTTCTTTTTGGCTTACACAACTAAGAAGAGAAAAAGTGTTTTCAGCCTCCACCTTTGTGTGTATTCCCCCATTGTGCAAGTGAGAAAGCTACAAGTGAGACTCCTTCTTTCTCTCCCACAATCTTGACATGGTATCAAAGCCTGGTTCGTGATAAGGAGCTCAAGAAAGCAAACCAAGTTCGTGGTGTTCTGGTAAGAGGACCAGTGTTGCTTTCATTTTTCGAGTTTGGGAGCAAGTCTCTGCAGGTAGCACAACCGGAAAGTGCAAGAGTGCATTGTCTCAGATTGAGACGCCCTTTGCTATGTAGCAAGAGGGCAATATATGCTACAAGTAAGGGCTTTAGCCCTTGGTTGCCCTCTTTTTTTTATTTGATGCCATTTCGGGGCCTGTTTTTGAGGCGGAAGTTTTCCACACACACTCAGGAAAAGGCCCTGTTTTTTGCTCTGCGACCACTACTCTACAAGTCGGTGAAAAGTTATCATAGAAATCGCATCATATGCATGTGCACAGAGACATTGGGAGTTACAGAATCATCCTTGTTGCCTGTTGATGCAAAATCGTCACTAGGAAGTGACTGTGTGGTCAAATACCACTTTCGTCAGTTTCGCAGATTTTCCCTTGTGAGACTGAATATGTGTTTTTTGCAGTGACAGAATTTTTTGCAGTGTTCTGTAATGGCATCTGATTCTCTTTCATAGATTGTCAGAAAAGCTTGACAAGAACAACTTCCAAGCATGGAAGTTTAGAATGACGAATTTCCTTATGGGAAAAGGATATTGGGAATTTGTGCAGGAAATGAGGAAATGAACCACATGAAGGTGAAGAAGATTGCAGATGCAGTTGCTTCCATTGGATCGCCAATGGAAGATGATGATTTAGTTTATGTGACCTTGGATGGTCTAGGAAAGGATTATGCACAGTTCCAAACATCCATTTCCGTCCGTGAAAGATTTCCTGATTTTGAGGAGTTGATTGCTCTTCTAATTTCTGAGGAGAAGAGAAATGGTGGTGCATCTTCTTCAGGAGGAACTTCAAAAGAAGTTGTCTTCTACTCAAATGCTAGAAGAGGTAGAGGCAGAGATAGAGGAGGCTGTCAAGAATCGCGTGGTGGGGGGACTTGCTCAAAATGCTGTGCCGAACACACATAGAATGCACAAGGAGAAGCTCACTCAAGAGATAAGAAGAGAGATGGAGGCCAAAACGTTTTCTTGCTAGTTTCTTCTTCATCTTCCTCACTCTTTTACAATGTACACAAAGTATAGATAAGATACAACATAAAGGAAAGTGGCCTACTAAGTCAAACAATGCATAACCGACTACACTAGTCGACTGGCGCCATAACTATGCCAGCTGTAAATAGGTGTAACAACCTGAATATAATAGGTAATGAGTCAGTGGTCATGTGAGAGTCATAATGACCACCGATGTGCTAAGTGTAGACATGTAGACCCATCTAACCAGGTGGTCCATCATCAATGTCCATATGTGTTGAGCTTGTCATCTCAACAGAGGCCGATCTGGAGGCCGTGGTAGAAATCAGAATATACAGCAAACTCAAGAAAACCAGTCCTATGGAGGAGGACGTGGTAACTCTAGAGGCAAGGGGAGCCAAAGAGTTCGTGGTGGATGGTAAAGAGGGAAAAATGCAAACAACAATGTTGAATGCTACTACTGTGGTAAAATGGGTCATATGGCTAAAGACTGCTATAAAAAGCAGAATGACATCACGAATGGAAAATTGCAACAAGGAAATTATGCATCTTTTAGTAGACAGGGTGATGACAGAAATGAGCATTTGTTTATGGTACAGCACATGACCAATTCTGTGACAAGTGCAGAAGAAAGCAACGATGTGTGGTATGTTGACTCAGGTGCATCAAACCACATGACAGGTCATGCAGAATAGATGTAGAATGTAAGGAAAATGAAAAAACCAGGATTTGTGGAGACTGGTGATGATACTGCACATCCTATTGTGCAGATTGAAAAATTTCCTTTGTCTATGCAGAATGGAAAAAAGAAATACATGTCGGATGTATTTCATGTCCCGAATATCACCAAGAACCTGGTTTCTGTTGGTCAAATGGTTGAGCAGGGCTTGCATGTCAAATTTGATCCTCATGGATGCTTTGTTGAGGATATGAAAAATAAAGGTCGCTTGATAGCAAAAGGAAAGAAGAAGGGCAGAATGTTTACGTTGGATGCAGACATGCCTGAATTGAGTGCAGCAATGTTTGCACATGGGACCGGTGTAGTTGCAGATATTGATATCTGGCATAAACGCATTGGTCATGTTAATGTACAGCGACTTAAATCAATGCAGGCCCAAAATATTGTTGCAGGATTGCCCAAATTCAAGGTTGCAGAAATGCATAAAGTATGTAAAGCCTGTCAGTTTGGAAAACAGGCAAGGAAACCATTTCCTAGACATGTTCAAGAGAGTGAGAAGCCATTGGAATTAATCCACTCTGATGTGTGGACTACTAAAGCTGCATCTCTTGGAGGCTGTCATTATTTTGTCACTTTTATTGATGACTATAGCAGAAAAGTTTGGGTGTATTTTATGAAAAATAAAAGTGAAGTTTTTGGGCATTTCAAAACTCTTAAAGCTATGGTTGAAAAAGAAACAGGCCTGCAGATAAAATGCCTAAGGTCAGATGGAGGGGGAGAGTACCTCTCAAATGAGTTTGCAAGGTTCCTGCAGGAGCATGGCATAAAGCAGCAATATTCATGCAGTCATACCCCACAACAAAATGGAATTGCAGAAAGGAAAAACAGGCATATTGGAGAGGTATCTCGTGCCATGCTCAATGAAAAAGACTTGCCAGATTTTTATTGGGCTGAAGCAGTTGCTACAGCAATCTACATAATGAACAGGACTCCCACTGCAGCAATACATGGAATGACTCCAGAGGAGAGGTATACTGGTAGGAAACCAGATATTTCTCATTTGAAAATTTTTGGTTGCATTGTCTATGTACATGTGCCAGATGAGTTGAGATCCAAGTTGGATCCAAAAGCTGAGAAGTGCATCTTTATTGGTTACTCTCTGTAGTAGAAAGGGTATAGATGCTATAACCCTTCTACTCATAAGTTTATAGTGAGTAGAGATGTTATTTTTTATGAGATGAGTAGCTGGTATAAACTAGTAAATGTGATTGATGATGTAGATGCACAAAATGGTAATGTTGCACAGAATTCACAGCAGCAGTCACAAAATATTAGTGGACTTGGAGTGTCCTCTAGCAGTGGTTCACATTCTTCGCCATGGACAGGTAGATTGAGATCAAGAGAATCTCCTCAAAGCAATGCAGATAGTGGTATGCAGGTTTCACGAATAGGAAAAGAGAAGGTAGATCAGCCCATGTTTGATGAGAATGCAGGTCACTCTTATGTGGATGGTGAATCCAATGGCTCAGAACAGAGCATTGATGATGAGTTGGGTATTCATTCTATTATTACACCTAGAGTAAGGAAGACCAGGGATGTTTTGAGAGCACCTGGGAGTGAACCTACTTTGCGCAGGTCTACCAGAGCTAGGTATCCTGTGGATAGGCTGAAATATGATGGATTTACAGCCATTCACTATGCCTATATAGTCAAAGTGATACAGGAACCAGAACCCACTTCTTTTGAGCAAGCCATGGGAAAAGAAAAATGGGAGAAAGCCATGGATGAAGAAATGGATGCCTTGGAAGCAAATGGATGCCTTGGATGAAGAAATGGATGCCTTGGAAGCAAATGCTACATGGGAATTCGTACCTTTGCCTAAAGGTAAGAATGCAATTGGCTGTAAGTGGGTTTATAAGGTGAAGCACAATGCAGATGGTTCTGTGAACAGATACAAGGCAAGATTAGTAGTCAAGGGGTATGCACAAACATATGGCACTGATCATGAAGAAACATTCAGTCTGGTTGCAAGGATGGCAACCGTAAGAGCAGTCATTGCTATGGCTGCATCAAAGGGATGGATGATGATTTGCAAGAAGAGGTCTATATGGAGCAGCCACTAGGTTATGTGCATACTGTTCATCCTGAGTTTGTTTGCAGGTTGAAGAAAGCCTTGTATGGCTTGAAGCAAGCACCTAGAGCATGGTCTGACAAGATAGGACAGCATCTTGTCACTATTGGCTTTCAAATTTCCAAGGCAGATTTCTCACTTTATGTGAGAAAAATAGAGAAATGTATTATGCTACTTGTCATTTATATTGATGATTTCATTATGACAGGTAATAATGATGAAGATATCCTTCATGTGAAAATGCTATTGAAGCAGAAGTTTGAGATGAAGGATTTGGGAGAGCTGCATTATTTCTTGGGCATTGAGGTGATTAGATCACTAAGTGGGATACAGCTCTTGCAGAGGCAGTATGGATTGGACATGCTGTCCAAATATGGGATGAGAGGCTGTAAGCCTATTTCAGTTCCTTTGGAGCAGAATGTGAAGCTGAGCGCAGATGCAGGTGAGCTTCTCGAAGACCCTACTATGTACAGACGCATAGTAGGAAGTTTGATTTATATGACTATTACCAGGCCAGATTTGAGCTATGCTATTGGATTGGTAAGTTAGTTTATGCAGGCTCGAAGAAAATCGCATTTGGATGCAGCTAGACGCATACTCAGGTATGTAAAGTCCACATTGCAGTATTGACTATTTTATGAGACTGGGGTTCAGATACAGTTGCATGGATACACTAATGCAGATTGGGCTGGTAGTATTTCCGATAGATGATCTACTAGTGGATATGTGTTCTCTTTTGGGAGTGCTGCAATCACTTGGAGCAGCAAGAAACAGCCTACAGTTGCCTTGTCGAGCACAGAGGCTGAGTACAGGGGTGCAGCAATGGCTGCATGTGAGGTAGCTTGGTTGCATAAGCTACTTTATGATATGCATCAGCCTACAAATGGGTTAGTTGTCATTTATTGTAACAACATGAGCAGTATACACTTGGAAAATAAACCAGTCTATGATGCTAGAACAAAGCACATTGAAGTGCATTATCACTATGTGCGGGAGAGGGTTTTACTAGGTCTTATTGATCTAGTTTATGTCAGCACAGAGGATCAGGTAGCTGACATATTCACGAAGGCATTGGGCACAAAGAAGCTGTGCAAGTTCAGAGACCTGCTTGGTGTGTGCAAGAATTGGGATTGAGCTCAATTCGTGATATGCCAGGGTGACGTTGAGATATCGAGCTCCACTCGTAATATGCCAGGGTGACCGTTGTGCATTTATGTCACTGACTTGTTAGCTGCAGATGCGGTTGGTACACCGCCGATGAATAATAGCTAGATGACAGCTATCCTTATCTACTCTAGTTTGTGGCTCAGTTAGTATGCCACCTTAGTTAGTTGAGTTTGGTTTGAGACCCATATATAGGGTTCTTCTATTTCTCTGTAATAGTGTTCTTTTTGGCTTACACAACTAAGAAGAGGAAAACTGTTTTCAGCCTCCACCTTTGTGTGTATTCCCGCATTCTGCAAGTGAGAAAGCTACAAGTGAGACTCCTTCTTTCTCTCCCACAATCTTGATAGGGTGGTTAGTCAAAGTGCAACATGTTTACATGGCCAAGGATATGCACTTGTCTCCTAACGAATGAGTTTGCCAGCAGACACATTGTAAGTCTTAAGTTGATAACATAGATAATATATGTGATATTTTTTTACATTTAAGCAAGTATTAATATCGAATTCTTAGTTATAGATATATTTCCATCCAACAAGTACTGAATGGCAACCTGTGGAGAGTTTGAGTGGTAATTTCAATGCGATTCATAAGGTGTTGCAAATATTATCTATGCTGATGGGACCATCGGTTCTTTTAGTGAGAGAAGAATTTTAATATATTATGCATGGTATGTAGTTCCATCTAGAGAGGTTACATATGGACATATCGAGGATTTTCCATTGCCAAGTCTCTCACTCTAATTGGGAGGTTTCTAATGATAAGGTAATGATGCATAGATTTAAATTCAAAATATGTCAAGATATTCAAAAGTCCATGATAGTTGAAAGGATCTCAAGAAGAATACGCCTGTCATGGTTTATCCCCTTACATATCTTTGTGGGCTGCTTCAAAATAGTAAACTTACAAAGAACAAAAGTATCTTGGCTAAGTAGAAATTTTGCAGAAGTAGAACTAGATAACATTATAGGAAGGCTTTGGAAATCTAGAGAGGTTGATCATAAGGGCGACACCATGAGGTGTATTGTATGCCCCCAATCCTTGTCTTTGTGTTATAATATAGCACGACAAACTCTTGCTTTGGGCTTTGATTATAGGATATACAAACTTAAACTAGGCATCTAGATTCCCTTGTATTCTAATATAGATTGCACGCCCTTCAAACTTAAGGTGCAAGTTATAAAAAAGGAGGTAAATATCACTTCCAATTGGAGTCTTAAAGATGTAAGGGATACCTTGAAGATGCTAGATTGTACATCCCCTGAATATAAGTTCAAAGTATATGATAAAATAGTTGGGAAAAGAGCTGAACGCACTTTCTCTTGTATGAGTTGCTTGCCTCCCACAATTGTAAGCTTCGAGTCATAAATATGAAAACATTGATGACATTTACATTTGACAAAAAGCTTTTCATTGAATCAAGAGTTACGAAATTGAAATGTAAATATACAAGAATCTTGCTTCATTTACATCTATTTGTCTTCTTTTAGCTTTGTAAATTCTTCATTGCTTTTTGTAAAGATATCTAATCTCCTTACAATGGCTTTTTTCTTTGGTTTGGTTGCTTGAAGAATTTGACTTGGACAAGGAACCTCTTCTCTTCAAGGATGATGAGGAGATAGATGAGAAAGTGTTAGCATTTTTTTCTTTTTGGAGTTTACCTTACTTGTCTTTCCAGATGACTTGCCCTTCGCCTTACTCTTACTCTTAGTTGAGGATTTTAGTGGAGGGGAGTTGGGGGTTTGACTGGCGTGATTTCCCTATCCAAAATCAACTTATTACATCTCTCTCTTATCCACCATGTGTACGAATTGGGGCACTACGAGGAAAATTGTAATAAGTTGGAAACTGTACACAACGTGTCTCTTAAAAAATTGGAAGTTGTTAGGGCAATGATAGTTCATACTCGTAGGGAGTTAAAATGAAGAAATGGAATGATTATAAAATTTGATGATAATGTAGCAATTGTTGTGAAAACTCAAAGACATGTTGCTCAAAAAACAATGTGAAAGATATTACATTAACCCCATCTATTTGAGAATCTTTGAATCTATTGTCCTAGAAATATTTGAAATCACTCTCCATCCACAAGAATGCGCATCATTTTGCAAGGGCACTTCTTGTTAGAGAAAGCTATATGGTTTTTGAGGATCAGCAATATCCTCATATGTGGTGTCCAAAAAGGTATCCACCAGCTTGCTAGCATTGTAAATGAAAACATGTTACTAAAAAGACAATCAAATGAAATAAACAATAAACCAAAAAGTGAGCATTATTGTATTCAACACACATTTTTGCTTGGCCGTGGATACCACTAAGAGAGTTCATAAGGATAATTTCTCTAGTGAGAATATCAATATATATTAGGCTCCAATGTCCTCTGCAAAGTGAAATGTTATTAAGAAATGCATACTATAAAGAAGTATACATTAAGCCCTTTGCAAAATTGCATACCTTTTGATGTAAGGAAAAAAACTATGGTATTTTGTGATTGGATCAAATGTTTTGAAAAATATTTCTATGTTTGAACAAGATCTTGAAAACAATTCTACTTATAAAAATGAATCAACAATAAATATAGTTTTAGAGATTTCTTGGTTGAGAGAAGCAATAAATACCCTAAAACTAATAGCAAAAACAAAGGAATGTCATTTGCAACGAGCAACACCATCATTCCATATAGTAAAGATTTTGAGTCAAAATGCCTTACCTTATGCAACAAAAGACTACAGAATCCAACAATTGAATATCTTTCTTAACAAGCATGGATTTGTCCTCAGGGTAAATACTTAGATAGTCCTCTTTTAAAGAAGTGCAAGAGACATTCACAACCATTTGCCCGTATACCTCTCCCATTCGCTTCATATTGACAGGGCCAAGGACAGTGATTTTCCTCTTGCAAACTTCATCCTCCGACTCTATAACCTCTTGTAGTCCTTCTTACTGGGCAAATAGACGTGGTCTTTGTTGGGTATAAATGTGTCACCTCCTCGATCATTGGACCTTTTACTCTCCTAGAAAAATTTGGAGGAACATTAAGGATCTCAAAGGCTTTTTTATCAGTAGTGGGCAAGGGCCTCAATGCCTTGTCAATTTACTTGACCATACTAAAGTCTTTGTTCGTCAAATTCACTCTATGAGCATGAGCAGTAGCAATGTAAGCATTGTTCATAAAATCAATAACAAAGCCTTCAGCAGCCTCTTGAAGGCAAAGAATGGCTACAAGCTGCCATTTCTTTAGCATGCCAACTTCAGTGGACACCCTTGATAATCTATAAGAAATGTCTTTGACAACTCTGATAAATATTGTCTTTGAAATCACATGTTGTGTAGCTCTTTGTGCCTTCCTTATCTCACTAAAACATTTCTAAACATGATAAAATCTGGACTTTCTCTTTGTCTTGGACTTGGAAGGCTCTTCTCCATGGGCATAAGAGGGTCCAGGTTGCTCTGTTTATTGAATAGGGGCTCTAAGGGAGGTTGAAAACTTGGCAGTTGTAGGGGACGACTATACATAATGAAGCTTACTATGGGCAGGAGAAGACACTGTCTCTGAACTAGATTGCTTAGATTGCATGGCAAGAGATTGAGGGAAACCAGTGGTAGGAGGGATCTCAAGATGAAAAGATTGAGGAACCACCGATGGCCTTGTCTCTTCCTCACTATCTTTGCTATCCATATACACCTTCCTTGCAATCTGCTTTGTCCTAGCCATGACCTGCTAGAAAATGAGACAAGTTAGAAAATTTAAACTCAATTTAAAAACCTTAGACACAAATCAAAAATTGAAAACATAAATCAAAAACCATAAACACAAATCAAAAACATTAAACCCTAATCAGAAACTTAAAACATCAGATATGGCACGAAAGGAGGGAAGCCCAAGATGGAAGGTGATTCATTCACGCCATATCTATGAAACAAAGATTTGGACAGAAAATATGGGCAAATGCATTCGAGTGCCAGATTGTAGGTAATATACTTGCATCATATTTGTGAATGACACATATAGCACAAACACACTCGAGGGGCATGAATAAGGTTTTGTCTTTTCACGTCGTTTGCAAAGAGGAGTTTGCGTGACCATTTTCGCATGACTAATACGATGCAAACACACTCAAGTGCTAGATTGAAATTCACCTTCTCGCACCATATTTGCAAATCGAACATCACTTAAAAGGCATAAACAAGGTTTGAATAGCAAATATGGTGAAAATGCACTCGAGCGTCAAATCGCAGGCAATATATTCGTGTCGTATTTGCGGACGATATATACAGCATGAATGCACTCAAGCGGCATGAATAAGCTTTTGTCTATTCACATTGTATCTATTGAGAGAAGCTTGCATGGTCTTTTTTACATGACCGATACGGCACGAATGTACTCAAGCGCTAGATTGAAATTCACCTACTGGCACCATATCTATAGGTAGAAATTGATTGGACATTGCTGGGTAGAAATTGACCAATACGGCACGAAGCGACAATCATTGGACTCGATGTTTCTAGGTATTTGAGCCATATCTGCAAATCAAAAGTCACTCAGAATCCACGCCGAGATCAAATGTCACTCACTCTATATCGTCTTTTGCGGTCATGGATGTGAAAAGTGAGCCATATAAGCTAGCATCAGTATTTTATACCTGTGGGGTAGGTGACACATGGCACTCTATTATTGGCTAGGGTTTGTGGGGGCCATCCACGTGGCTATCGATGTGGTTGTCCACATGGAAAATCATTTTTCTTTTTTATATATACACGTAATTAGACATTTATGATTTTTTTGCCAAATTATCAATCCTAGCTAGATTTGAGCTCCTCTTGCAGTTTTTCATCTATCGATTCGTGCCATTACATGCACTCCTTGATACAAAGTGAGGAGACATTGTTTGTGAGGTCAAGTGCACACTTTCGTGCCATATCGTGGATCCACAAATACGAAGCGAGGAGGCATTGTTCATGAGGTTGCTTGCACACTTTCGTGTCGTATCGTGCTTTCACTCATGTCTGAACCAAAGGATATTGCAGGCTCCCAAGAGAGCAAGTCACCCCTAATAAGAAAAGAAGAAGATTGTCACTAGAGTCAAGGGCTTCTGGTTGTTCTGCCTTCTCCCCTGAAATTTCCATTGCTTCCTCCCTAACTGTGGGAATGCCTAGGAAGTCTCTAGTGAAAGGCAAGAAACCATTGAGGGTTTCTAGATTGTCTCGAATCACAGAGATTTCTCCATCCGAAAGGCTCCTAGACTTTCTTCTTCAGAATGGAATGGAGTTATCTTACTACAGGACTACAAAGGATATTTTCAACCCTGACTGGGATATTGACCATGTATTGAACCCATGAAAGAATTTTTTCATGGAGGAGTTTGATGAGTTTGAAAGTCTTACATTTTCGATAGTTGAAAAGGATGCAAACGAATGTGTTCACATATCTATTGGGAGCTCACCTTCAGAGAAGGCTTTGTTTTCAAGAAAGTGTACATCTCATTCTCTTGATACGTTTTGTACCTCAGATTTGTTTTGTTTTGTTCATTCTAGGAAATGCAAGGTAATGTCAAAATCAGTTGCATTCAGTGTGTATACCCTTGTTAAATATCCAGTTAAATCTAATGAACAACAATTAGAGGGTCCAAAATGTTCCAACTTCTACCTTTTGGATGAGGTAGCAAATGATAAGGATGCAGAGGAATGTTTGGACCTTGAGCAAGAAGCATATATTGCTAGCAAAGTAGATGTTGCCCAATTCAAAGCTGAGACCATTATTGAAGAAAACCATGCAAATACAAATCTTGTATATGACTCTTCTTTTTATATTGTTGCTTCACTTCCAATTTCCCCTATCAAGGACAAGGAATACATACTACTATCAGGCATCCAAAGGCTCTTCAATCTTAGGGAGGATTATTGTCTAGCAATCATTGCAAAGGCTTCTGATGCTGCAAATGGCATTGTTGACATAAAAAATGAATCGAAAGAAGAGTTACTTAAACTTGACACTGAAATTATGGACAACAAGTTTATTGAAGCAAGGGATGCCCTTTCTCTTTGTTTTCATAAGGCAAAGAATACTGAGAAAGAGTATGGGATTACTAAAGAGGAGTTCTATAACCTTCAAGACTTGGAATTTCCAATTTTGGAAGAGAAAAGTCGCAATATCTTAAAGAATTGGAAGATACCAATGAGGCACAATTATCAATTAACATATGGAATCCAATTAAGCTAGAGAATGATGAAAATCATTTGGTACTATTATCTCAAATTCTGTAAGATATGCATTAATATGTTTGATTTCAACATTCATTTGACATTTATCTTTTTTTACAATTGGAGATTTGATAACTGTTTGGGACAAGGTAAAGGGACAAGAACTAGTATTAGTTTGCTGAAAGATGTTGCACTTGGCCATTACTTAGCAAGGATTGATCTGCATGTTTTCTTGGTATTTCATAACATCTTCTTAGAGGAAGCAACATGGCCTATACTATGTATCAAGGCACTTACAAGGCTACTTGGTTTCTCTAGGTTACAGTATAATGCACACAAGGTGATATTTTTAGAGAAGACTGTGGCAATTAGGATTTTTGGTTACATTCCTGGTTTCTTTGCTTCTAGAGCAAGATACTTTCTAGCCCTCTCATCTTATGCTTTGGCAACAAATCGAATTGATATAAAATCAATAATTGGCTACAAGAGAAGAAAATTTCTCCATTATAGAGGAAATATCCAGAAGGGGGAGGATGATGTAAAGGCTCCTGAGAGCTAGCTTTGTACTTTTCTTTCTTGAAAAATACTATGAATTCTCAAGTTAAAGTATTCATTCTTTGAAGATGTTGTTGAAAAAAACAATTGAATAGCTCCTCAAGAGTTTGCTTTTTGTAACTCCTCCTCCATGTCTTGTGCTTTGAAAAAAACTTGTACATGCTTGATAGTGAGATTTTTCCATGCCTTTGCCACTATAAATTGCTAGGGGGCCTTGCTCCTCCACAAAGTAAGGCCCATAGATATGAAGGATATGCTGCAAATTCAAAAGAGTAACAATCATTTTATGCCATTGGAAGTTCTATCAAAGAAAGCTTGGATTAAATATTCTCTCTTACCAAATAAAATGTGATATCCTTTTCTCCCCATGCCTCTTTTATCGCTTGAACAAGATTTGTAATCGAACAGTTGAACTCTTCTGGATATGTGTAGGTTTTCATTTATTACTTGAGGAGATTTAGGAAGACATCAAGGTGTCTCCAAACCTCCATCCTTAGAAATGCAAGTCGTGGTGTGCTTGCAACATTTGTCATTAACCCACACTGCTCTCTCCAATGCTCCCAAGTAATGCTCACTTGTTTTCCTGTATGGTTTCCTAAAAAACGTAGCTTTTGAGCCTCCCATTCAAACATCAGCCAAGATATCTATTGTTTTCCCTGAAAGTGTTGGATCTTTTCTTAAGTGAACTTGACCTCCATGAAAATCCATTTTGGAGAGTAATGCCTCACATTTGTCAATACACTCATCCAATAAAGACAAAGGCTTAATTGAGTATGCATAGTCAAGATTAAACCTGAGAAGTTAATTGAGTATGCATAGTCAAGATTAAACTTGGTTTGAGACCCATATATAGGATTCTTCTATTTCTTTGTACTAGAGTTCTTTTTGGTTTACACAACTAAGAAGAGGAAAATTGTTTTCAGCCTCCACCTTTGTGTGTATTCCCCCATTGTGTAAGTGAGAAAGCTACAAGTGAAACTCCTTCCTTCTCTCCCACAATCTTGACATTTATTGCATGGAAAGTGTTGGGTTTAAAGATTGGAGCAACTTGCGCCCTGCAAGAAGAGCCCCAACTAAAGACTCTATAGATCTGAGTAAAAATAAAAACAAGGAAGATATATGGGATCCAATTCTTTCAATTCCTCTTACAAATGTTCATATATATACCTTGCATATAGAGATTAGAATTATTGATAAAGTGCATGTCTCTCATGTGGGAGATTCTATGGTTGCGGTTATGCAGATATCACATGCATTGTTATGGCATTGTCGCCTAGGCCATGTACAACACACTGAGATGGATGCTTTATGTGATATGGGCTTATTGCCTATGCTTTCCCATGCTACTTGCCCTCATTGTACTCATGGTTCGTGCAGAGCCTCTTTGGCTTATGGCGATCGTGTGAGGCATGCTCCTCTAGATCTAATCCATGTTGCAGTATATGGACCTATGCCTTCCCAGTCACTTGGTGGAGTGTCCTATTTTGTGACCTTCATGCTTGAAACCCAGATTTCAGGTCGATCCTAGTGGGTTCGACTGTGAATGTTCTGTTGCGAGGCAGACTTAGGAAACCCTAGGCAAGAAACAAACCCCGGAACATTCCATGGGGGTGCCGGGGTGGCGGCGCTTAGATTTGTTTCTCGATGGACCGCTAAAACATGCTTGGACAATCGAGCACGTTACAATATTCATTTAGTGAAGGCCTATATTTGTAACTTCATGCGCTTTATAGGATAATTGAAAAGCTTGTTCATCTTTATATAGGATTTGCATGGAAGCTGAAGCCATTATCAGCTACAACAGATGCTATAACAAAGATTGAAAAAGTCTTATCTGCAATTGGTTTGCATGGTGGTAATGTTGTTATTGAACCGAATCTTCAAAAGTCTAAGGATGGCAATTGTGTCCCCAAAAAGCCATCTATTGGTAGAGTGAAAGCTAAAAGGTTCCTAGACTTTCATGGGAGAAGGTAAATTCTAGGAATTGTGGCTTAACTATTAGATACAATCAATGGAAGTGCCTACATAATGCAGTTAAGGATCGTGTTGATAATGAACAAGCTCAGAATAGAAAAGCCAATGTTTGGAAAACACTAGATAAAATATTCTTTTATTGTGATAAAATAGAGTGGAATGATGATTATCTCAACAACTTCAAAAACCAATTGAACCTTTTTGAAAAAGCAATGATAGAAGCTTGGGGTAATCAACACTTCACTCACTATATGATAAGAAGTTTGCATATGTATGTTTCTTTATTCCCTAACTCGTATAGGGTTTTCTAATTGAATTTCTATTTAGTCAACCCAAGGTATGGAAAAATCACATTATCAAGCAAGAACAAAATACTTTAGACACACAAGACATGGAGGTGGAAGATACAAAGCAAACAGATTATTAGAGGTCTTTTAATGATTCTACAGACAAATTTGGCACAAATTCAAGTTTAAAGGCACAATCACATCATATAATACATCATCTTTGGCAAGGACTATATCCACTATTACCCAAAGAAGAAAAGAGGGATATTCAAACTCTTGTGCAAAGCAAAGATATTCTGAATGGTTACAAACTAGACAAAGAGATGAAAAAAAGATGGGTTTCAAGAAACCCTTAACATCTTTTAGTCTAACTCTATTGCATAAGAGTCTTTAGTTTCAAGGAATTCACTAGGTCCTCTAAAGGAATCTTTTGTTTCATCCCACTCAATGAGACCTCTACATTTCAGGAACTCTTGTTTCCTATAACCTAGAAGGAGCTTCAAATTCTTGGCAACTCCTACATGGGAGAGAAAATAAGAGGCAAGAACTCCAAAGCATCCTACCCTTGATCCACTATATCCCGACATGAAGCCAAAAACTCTTACATCCTCTTCCTTCTCCACCAAAATTATCTTGTCCAAACCTGTATTGAAAGCTTGGGACCCAATCACCTTGGAGATAGCTTTCAAAGCCATTATTGGTAAGCTTGGAGAGCTTGAAAACTTGCTATGATAAATTGCAATTGTTTGATTATTTAAGCTTCCAATATAATGACCAAACGGCCTTAACTTTTGCTAAGCTTCAATGGCCTTTAGCCCTTAGCTCTTCCAAGAAAGTTGTTTGCATCTTCAATTACTATCTGCACAATAAACCACAATAGTATAAGATGTCAGTAGGTATGCATAGCATAGTCTAATGTAAATCACAATGGATATCTTAGAATTATCTTTCATACCTTAGGGTTTTCATCTTCTTCAAGAAGACTATCATCATATAGATTTATTGAACTTTTGGGTTTCTCCTCTAATGGAAACTTCAGTATCTCTTCATACCCCATGTTATCAATACCAAGTCTCTAGTGAATTTGTAAGAACTCTTCCTTTGTAGGCATCCGCCCCTTTTCATATTCCACGATCTGATTAATACACATGAATGCAAGGCTACAGAGCTGTCTTACAAATTCTCTCCCTCAACATCAAGACTTGCTAGCAATTCATGTTTATAATCTATAAAATTCTTATCATTTTGATCCCATGCTACAAGGATTGCCAAGTATTAATCTTCTCCAAGATCAAAAAGGTGTTGAATATTATTTAGCAATACATATACCTTTTTGTTGATGAGATAATTGGGAAATGTTGGGACACATTCACATTAGGGGAGTTTTGAGGTCTCGAAAATGCCTTTCAGGATGTGAAGAGAGAGTGCTCTAGACCAATAGGAGCAAGCCTTCGTAACGGAACTTCTATTTTTAAAAAATTAAAAAATAATTTTATAAAAATATATAAATATAATAATATTACGAATTTGTATTTTTATTATCTATTTTTAGTCTCTTATATTCGTGATTATGACATCTTTTGCATTAATGGCATATAGTCTCGGCTACTTTTATTTAATGATATATCTAGATTAATGATAATGACTGATGTAATCTGAATTCAAATTAGTAAAAAGCATGGCACTCAGTTTTTTTCCTCCTTTCTTTTATTCTTCTATTGTTTTTCCCTCCGTTGTGGTAGCCTAGTCCTCTCTCTCTCTCTCTCTCTCTCTCTCTCTCTTCTACCATGGATACAAAAATTCGACCTTCAACAAGGCGTCCAAGATCCCAAATCACATCCATATCAATGTTTAACTCATTCCAAACTAATGGAAGATGGATTCCTACTATCATTAGCAAAGGTAGTTGGATCACCATGCAACAAGCAAAACGTGGAAAAAGGAAAAGACATAAGAGCTCGTTTATCTCTGCTTGGAAGGGTAGAATCTGAGATTTTAAGCTTGGAGCAAATAAGAATAGCATCAAAGAGGTACTAGTGCAATATGTGTTCATGTATAGAGATCTATGTTTGGAACCTAGATCTTCAAAGCTTCCAATGCATAGACCAAATTGTAAGAATTTGATTCTTAAAGTTTTTCCTTTCTTAAACATGGTTTAGGTTTTTTCATTATAATATTGGTTTGTCTTGTAGATGTCTATCCCTCTAATCTTGAGGAATGGCAATTAGTGGAGTCTATTGTTAATGTTATTGATGTTATACATGGTTCAATTGGAGAAGAAATGTATAGAGGCAGAAAGAAGACAGAGCTTGCAGAGAATGGAATATTCTTTTATGACCATTCTTATGTTATTCCTATGCGGCGTTGCCAACGGGATCAATAAACCTCCTTCCTTTGCCAGATTTTTCAAGCTTTGAGTGGCCTTTGCCAAGTCCAACTACTAGTGAGGGCTATAGATGTAAGATATTTTCCGAGATCTAGAAAGCATTAAAATCTAATATCTCAAGTAGGCTAAGCAAAGTTACTTTTTTTATGCCTATTAATATATTTATGATTTCTTCTCTAATATGGAGATAAGAAGAACAAAAACCATGCTTTCAGTGAAGAGACTAACATATGATCATGTCATGCAATTTGTTGATGAAGGATGGGATACAAGGGCAGAAGGAAAAATTATATGTAAGATAGATCAAGACTCTATAGTTTGTAAATATATGATTGCTACTCAAAATTTTATCCTTAGCTTTTACTATAGTCGATGGCATTTTGTTGGTAGTAGTCTAGTTGCTTTAGACCAGAATCTTGATGATTTCAGCAAAGATCCTATAGTGGATCTTGATATTTGGTTCAACGAGGATATTACTGCAATCTTAAATATCAAAAAATCATGTACGCTACATCAAGTGAGGATGGATTTACAAAATCAAGACTTTGAACTACCATGCTCCTTTGTATTCCAACTTGACAAGAAACGAGTAAGTTTTCACATCATATTATATCTACTTAGGTGTATATCAAGATCTCACTTTCTAACTAACAAACATTTGTAATTTATTTTTTGCAGATATCGAAAAGGAGAGAAAAGAATATACACTGCAAGGACATTCAAGAAAATATATCTTTACTGTCAATATAAAATATATGTACAAATTTTGTAGCAAATGTCTATCTGCCATCTTTATGAGATATACAAGGGCTAAAGGGAAAATTTCTATATATGAAGGCTTACAAGGCGATTTGGCAAAGCTATTTCTTTTTTCGAGAACTATCCTTTCTAGGAGTCCTTTTTCCTTTTGAGAACCGAATTTTGGTGCCGAAAATTGCTTAAAAATAGCTAAAAATTATGAATATCAAGGGAAAAATATTCAATGTCAAAGGCGACGGCTCGATTTTAAGCATCAAAGTGCTCTAAGGACGCCAGGGCAACACTTGCGGATTTTTAGTAATTTTTCCATGCACCTGTGCCAGTCAGTGGAGCTATCAGTCAGCGCGGGATGCCGAGACGAGCTCACAGAAATTTTCAGACTGCGATTTGGACACCGTATGCGCGAGAGGCAAGGAAAAGGCCAAAAGGCTGGTCAAGAATTGGGAGGTGCCCAAAAAATTGAGAAATGAGGGGGTGCCTTTGTGAAGGGGCACCCCCCCATTAAAAAAAAATCGCGATTTAGGAGGGGGGCAGCGGCTAATCAGCGCCGCCGAAAAAAACGCCCCCCCCCCCCCCCCCCCTCCCCCACAAATCGATATGCAGGCTGCAAGTAAGCCATGGATCCAATCACAGAAGGCAACCATACTCGATCTCCGCTCCGCATCGCTCCGGTTTACGCAGTCAATGGCAACCTATAGAGGGAGAGAGAAAATCAATCTTTCTCTCTCCTCCCTCTCTCTCTTCTAAAGGCAAGTTCATGTGGGAAGAGAAAAGAAGAAGAAAGAATGGTGGAGGCTTGTCCGGCATTGATCGGATTGCTCCACGGGCTAGAAATGGTGATTTGTGATCCTCATGAGCATGAAGTGCTGCTGATTTTCAGATTTACAGCCATGGACATGAAACCCGAAACACGCAAATAAGTGGTAATTCAATTTTTTCAAAGGAAATTTGAGATTTCATGGCTTTTGATTGATAAAATGTTGTTCATGTGGGCTAAAAATTGTTTATCGTGCTGTTTTCCATGAGTACTTGTTGATCATAATCAGAAAATCAGAAAAATATACATCTTGTGACTCAAAATAATACACTAAAACACATAAAATATGAAAAATCAAGGGAGAATGATGGTTTTGGGTATAAAAATGGAAGAATAAATAGGAACACCAACTAAATTTTCATTTTTGCTGCAAGAAGGAACTAAGGGCCACAGCCCATAACCTATTTTGAATTTTTAGTAATAAAATAATGCAAAAAATAAGGGAAATACAAGTAAAATAGAGAAAAACCACAAAAAATAGGGAAAAAATGCATTTTGGATGCGGAAAATTAATGAAAATTAAGAAAAATGTTCGTGAATGTTTGTGGGGACTGAAGCATGAGGATTTGCCTCAGTTCAGCTCCACCTTCTTGTTCTAGTGTGTTTTTCCCGCTTTTTACACATAAAATGATGGCAAAATGCCTTATAAATCTATACACCAATGCAACATTTGATCGATGGGAGGGGAGAGTGGTTAAAATATGTCTAAATGCGGAGTAAAATGATGAAAAGACTGTTGTTTTTGTTTGCATGCCATATAGGTCAGTGAATAATTATAAAATAAGGGCCTAGTAGCACGAGGGTTTCCTTGGTGCTAGGTTCGTGCAACGTCGCATAAGAACGGTAGTTGAAAATCATTGAAATGATGTTTTCCACATGTGCACAACATTGATTTTATAATTGTTTGAGCACTTAGCATCCACAATATGCATAAATCATGGAAATATTTAAAGGTATCAGAAATCCTGGATGCACAGCAATTGCTTTCATTAGGACCTTGACCCACGTTGAGTGAGAGACAGGACACCCTAAGCCATAGGCTAGTCGTGGGGTCTAGGGAAAAGAGAAGTAAGGACAAGGGTACATTCCTATATACGATTAAATGGTACCTTGAGTGGATTTTGTGCGACATGTTTATATGTTGAGCGACGCACCGAGGGGCCAATCCCCAAGGTGTAGGAGAGTCGCAGAGGGGTGGCAGCATTTAGCCGTTGGAGGACCCCCTATGGCTGTGCTTCGTGCCATTAGGCAATGTGTAAGGGACTCCCTCTGAGGAGTAGTGGGTGAGAGAAGAGTGGACTACAAACGACGTAATACAAATGCAAGACATTTAGGAAGGCAATGTATGTGTCATCAGCGCTCCTGGCCGTGAGGCCATGGGGTTGTTGAGTGCGTGAGATAGAGGTCCGGCTAGTGCACGAGCCAGTGCCGGCCCGTTGTAGGTTCCATCAGTGGTGCGTCTGTCGGGAGCCGCTTAAAAGTGGCGGTCCTCGAATCCTGGTTATCTAGGGACCAACTTGCAGTTTATGCCAAAGGATACTGAGATTGATCCGTTATTTAACGATAAGCATCGTCTAGCAGAAATCCAAAAGCAAGAAAGAGACGAAAGAGCTAGGCGGCGTGCTGAAATTTTTAGGAGATATTCCCCTAAGCGTAGCGGTGCTGAACCCTTACGGGGGAGTGGATCTAGTGGTCTATGGGCCACAAGCAGTAAGTTAGGAGAAGGTGGAAGCTCTAGTGCTCCCCTTTCTTCCATAAGCCAGTCTACATCAAGTGCGGGAGGTGTAACCCCACCGCCCCCTATTCCTAGTGCAAATCCAATCCTCGTCATGGCGCAGCCTATTGCAATTCCAGCAGGAACGACGGATTTGCCGGCTCTAGGTTACCCGCTACCTATTTTTAATGGGTTAGTTGAGGAAGATGCGGAACTCCACATTAGGGAGTTTTAAAAGCTGATGTTTAACTGTCGCATTCAAGAAGAAGGACATTTAATGATGTTCTTCAATATGACTCTCAAAGGAAGATCTGCCATATGGTATCATGGTTTAGAAGCTGGAACCATATTGAATATTGATTCATTTTATGGAGCTTTTCGAAGGGAGTTTGCCCCTGAAAGGGGTGGGCAATATTGGTTGCGTGTACTCAACGTGACCCACCAAGAACCACATGAGGATATTCGTGCGTATGCGAAGAAAATAAAAGAGGTTTTCCGTAAGTTGGACACCTCTATTCCTATCCCCGCAGCTACCCAATTGCAATATTTCCTACATGGTTTGGACTTTAATATCCAATTGCAGTTGAGTAGTGTCCCCTTGGGGGATATAGACACTGCCATTACACGAGCACAAGAAGTGGAATCCCGACTACAAGCAGCCTATGCTTCTCGAGGCAATTCGAATATGGGTTTAGTATTGGGAAACAATATGGCGATGGCCAATGGTAGTAGTGGCCAAGGGATAGCGGCGGCTAACCCTAATGGGAGAGGGAACATGATGCAGAATGTGCCTTTATTACCAGCTCCCCCTAGCATGTCGATGCCTACGGGCAGTCAAATGGCTCCAAATGGTGGAGGCCAGGCGGTCAATTCTAATACCATGCCTATGGCTCAATAACCAGTGCCTAATCGAATTGTTAGGCCGATGGAACAACATGGTCATGACCAAGGCTATGAGTCAAGTGCTTCCAATGTTCTTGGCGAGGTTAAGGACATGATGAAGCATTATACCGACATGATTACGGAGCAGTATCGACAAATAGCCGTTGATGTCAACTTCCTTAAAAAACAACAAAATTTGATAGGAGGTAGATACCCAGATGAGGGTGCACCTTCGAGGTTTAGTTGCAAATGGTGTGGTGGGTAGCACTATCCAAGAAATTGCCCAAATGTTAAGTGTGACATTTGTGAAAAATCCGGCCATTTAGCAGCTACTTGCTGGAGTAAGATCAGTTCCCTCCAGCGAGGTAGTCGGCAGCCAGGGCCTGTTAATCATCGTGCCCAAGGAAATGATTCCCAGTGAGAAGATGGGCCTAAACAAATACTTCAACGACCAAAGACTACAGTGGAGGAGCTACCTAGTGGTAGTGGGGTTAGTTTGATTGAGGCTGTACGCGTTAATGATGCTGAAACCTCTAATCTGCGAGCTGTTCTTACAAGAGGTCAAAAGGGTAGAGAAGTCGACAAGGATAAGCCTGTCGACGAAAACCCTAAACAAGGCGACAAAGGAACGCAAGTTTTGGATCCTGCCATGGAAGGGGGACCTTTGAAGCCCGTAGAAAGTAAAGCCGATAAGGAACCACCAAAGAAGAAGGTGAAAGTTAAGAAAGAGGCAATAAAGCCGGTTCAGCGACCTAAAGAGCGGATGGTTTGGCATGAAAAGCGAACTCTATCGAACTATCATGAATTCGATTTGGCGAGCTCTCTTTGCGAAGTCAAGCCGGATGTGAATCTTCTGCAGCTTATTAAGCTTTCCCCAGGAGTACGCAAGGAATTTAGAAAGATCCTACGTACCGGGTATATCATAGAACCTTTGGGTATTGCGCGAGTTGGTGATGACTGGTTCGAGCATGCTGAGAAGCATTGCCCAAGGGTTGCAGCCTATGTCAATGGGATATTAGTAGATTATGCCATTGTCGACACGGGATCATCTGTTAACATTATGAGTTCTGAACTAATGGAAAGGTTGGGTCTTGCGATCCAGAAGGATACCTCCATAATCCTCAGAATGGCAGATGATAGTTTGAGGCAGCAAGAAGGCTGCATTACTAAGGTCCATGTCACTGTTGCAAATGTAGAATGCCTGTTGGACTTTAGGGTGATTCGTTTTGCAGGCCGGCCAAGTTACCAAGTATTACTCGAACGACCTTGGATCTTGCAAGCGGACTGCCAAGTGGATATACCCGCCGGTCGACTAATATTTGGTAGAGGTGCCCAGCGTATGGTGGTTGATGCTTATCCTGAGTCTCCGCAGAGTGAGAGAGCTTCTCTATCTTCTACAGAATTGGAGACATTAGAAGATTTATCTGCCAGTGAGACATCATCGAGTGATGAGTCCAAAGAGGGATCCACCACGGAAGACATCTATCAGATCACTTTGAACGAGCCGATAGAGGGCCAAGATCATATAAGAGATGTAGATGTTATCGAGCTAGACCTTGGTATGCCTGATGATTCGCGGCCAATCAAATTAGGTTCTATGCTTAGCACAGCAGAAAGGAAGGACTATGTGGCCCTGATCCAGGAATTCCGTGATATCTTTGCCTGGAGTTATGATGAGTTGAGAGGCATTCCTCCTAGTCTTGATGTTCATACAATTCCGTTGAAAGAGGGCAGTCGTCCTCTACGGCAGAAAGTAAGGCGTATGCCTTTCGAACTGAGGGACGGTCTGTTTGAAGAGTTACAGAAGCTTCAGAAAGAGGGTTTGATTTTTCCTGTGCAACACACGGAATGGTGTTCGCCGGTTGTGATAAGAAAGAAGAATAATAATCAAATCCGATTATGTGTAGACTTTAGGGAGCTGAATAAGCAGACAGTTAAGGACTACTACCCGTTGCCATCTATTGACCAGATTTTGGATCAATTAGCGGGTAGGGAGATATATTCGTTTATGGATTGCTTTGCAGGATATAACCAGATGGCAATTGCAGAAGAGGACAAGTTGAAAATAACTTTTATCACTGTATTTGGTACTTTTGCATACCATGTGATGGCCTTTGGTTTATGCAATGCGCCTGGTTCGTGGCAACGAACAGCAGATAAGACATTTGGTGACATATCCCCTGAAGAGTTGAAGGTGTTTATTGATGACTTAGGGCCGCCACCGTGAGAGGAAGGCAGTTGATCATTTTAAGAAAATGCTTTGAGCGCTGTAGACAATTCTGCATCGCCCTAAACCCACGGAAGTGTGTTTTGGGAGTACCTTATGGGCTATTGCTGGGTCATGTGGTCAGTTCGATTGGAATTGCGACAGACCTCGAGAAGGTCAAAGTTATAGTTGCCATGGGTCCATCACGCACTCCGAAAGAAGTTCATAGCTTTCTGTCTTCGGTTGGTTATTATTGTAGATTCATAAACGCCTTGGCAGAAAGAACGTTGCCGCTTACAAATTTATTGTCCTTTAGCTATTTGTTTGAATGGGGTGACCCTTGTAAGGTAGCATTTGAGGATGTGAAACAAGAGCTGGCAAGAGCTCCCGTTTTAAAAGCACCTAAAAGAGGTGAGGTGTTCAATATATTCTCAATAGCCACCATGTATAGTATCAGCTGTTGTTTAGCCGAAATTTGGGAAGAGAAGTGGTACCACCCGATTGCTTTTTCTAGCCGGAAGCTGGGGGTATCCAAAAGCAATTATACCTACATGGAGAAGTTGTGTCTAGCGATGGTCTTTGGGACCAAGAAATTCAGGCATTATATTCTCTATGAGAAAGTCGTGCTTTATACGAAGGCAGAGGGACTTCGACTATTGATGAATAAGCTACAGCCACTTGATCGTCTAGCGAAGTGGTTGATCACTTTGCAGGAATTTGATTATGAAATCCGTAGTAAGCCACCAAGGTTGCCTTGCAAGGCATCGTGGAATGTCTTGTGGACTTTGGGGAGCTGAAAGAATCTGTGGCAGAAGGTAGTGACATGGAATTGTTATTTAAAATAGATACGGCATCTATTCCCTCCTGGTATGCTGCAATAATGCATTATTTATCGACAGGAGAGGTAGGATCCGAATTATCTAAAGCTGAGAGAAGGAAAATTAAGCAGCAAGCGTTAAAGTTTGCCCTGATCGCAGGTACATTATATCGGCAAGGGGTTGATGACATCTATCGCCGATGTGTGATGCCTGACGAGGTGCCATTCATTTTGGAAGAGTGCCATGATTCTGCTTGCGGAGGCCATTTTGCAGGACGGCTTACAGCACAAAAGGCTTTAAGAGCAGGTTATTGGTGGCCTGCCATCTTCCAGGATGCGTTTGCATATGTTAAGAGATGCGATATTTGTCAACGACATGATAGTCGAGAGAATAGGAAACGACCACTTACCCCTATTATGGTGATACTTCCATTTGAGAAGTGGGGAATAGACTTTGTGGATCCTATTACTCCGTCGTCGACCACGCAAAAGAGGTACATCATTGTAGCAATTGACTACTTCACAAAGTGGTAAGAAGCACGTGCAACAAGGAAAGATGATGCTAAAGAAACTGCTAGTTTCCTTTTAGAGCAGATAATATGCCGTTTTGGTCCGCCGAAAGAATTAGTGTCGGACCGCGGAACCCATTTCCTGAATAAGGTGATCAAAGGCTTGACAGAGACTTGGCAAATCAAGCATAACAAGACAACCCCATATAACCCGCAAGCCAATGGGCAAGTTGAGAGCACCAACAAGTAGCTTGTGGGCATCCTATCCAAAATTGTGTCAAAAAAGAAACGGGATTGGGACAAAAAGTTATACGTAGCAGTGTGGGCCTATAATACGACCTTCAAACGAGCCACTGGCCATACCCCGTTCAAGTTAGTATATGGGGAGGAGTGTGTCTTGCCTTTAGAGATTGAGCTGCCGACTATTCGGTTTGCCATCAATCATTCTTTGAGTGATGAAGACGCACTTTTTGAGCGCTTGACGACACTAGCACATTTAGATGAGCTTAAGCTGCAGAGCTTATTGCACCAAGAAATGGCGAAGCGCCGAATGAAGGAGCTACATGACCTCAAAGCCAAGAAATACGCCTTCAAGAAAGGACAGCTTGTTCTGTATTATGACGCACGACATGAATTATTTCCAGGCAAGCTAGAGCCCAAATGGGATGGGCCCTATAGGATCGTTAGAATAGGAAAGAATAAGTCCACAGTCTTGTTAGCTGACCTTGAGGGGGTAGAATTTAAAAATAAGGTTAATCTTAATAAGATTAAACCTTATTTTTTTTATTGCACTAATACTATGACTGCCTTGCAGGTCTAGGCGATATCGATCAAACATCTGCAAGGAAATCGTGATAGAGGTTGATGGGTCGTCTGATCCCTTATTTAGAACACCCGTATTTAGAACAGAGATATCATCAGGGAAAGCTCATTTGGTGGAGCAAAGGATATAAGGTGACTGAGCAAGAAGGCGGGACATTTATTTGGGAGATCAAGGTCTTCTGCCATCACTGCCTACAAGTTTTGACGAGCATCCCTGTTGAATTCAATGATGATGGAGGGATGGAGCCTACAGTCCACCCGTTGAATATGCTGAATTTCGATTACCATAATTACGAGTAGAGTTCAGGATGGCGGGATATGTAAACCCTTTATGGACGTACACCTTGTACTTTGATGGGGCGTCCAGGGGTGCATGCAAAAAAGGAAGTGTAGGAGTTGTCATCCGAGACCCCCGACGATGCATTGTTATGAAGTTAGCTGCTTATCTCGGGGCGAATTTTACCAATAATATGGCAGAATACAAAGCCCTGATTATGGGTTTGAATATTGCAAAGAAGTGTGGTATCCGCTAGTTATTGGTAAAAGGGGACTCTCAGTTGGTTTTAATCAACTCAATGGGACGTACATGGTACGAAACCCCATCCTTTGCATGTACCATCATACTGCCATAGCCTTGCTAGACGAATTTGATAGAGTGTCTTTTCAACTGATTCCACGAAACTGGAATCGGTTTGCCGATTCATTGGCTAATTTTGCGTATGAAGAAGACCTCTTCTTTAATTGTGGCCCTTGTCCCGATATATCTATTGATGGTGAGACAGGACTTGGTCGTTTGTGGGGTATGCTTTCTGAACATGCCCTCTTTGGCAGACGATGGTTGATCTGGGTGATGCAGAGGGTAAGCGAGACTCATCTGCCTTTATTATCTTGGACCCATAGACTGATTAGACAACATGTGATGCGAACACCTCTTGCGATATACGCAGGAGGGATGGGTCATAATTTAATGCACCTAGTTTAGGGCTACGAGCCTCTGTTCCCCTGGGAATGATATGCTTTGATGTCTATCATAGTTGTTTCCAAGAGGATGTTATGCGAAGTCATGTTTTATTTCATTAGGCCAAGAGGGCCGATTCAGTTTTGTAGCAAAGTCATGTTTGATTTCATTAGGCCAAGAGGGTCATTTCCCTGTCTAGTGCGGGTGCGTTTAATTGGGTTTTTGTTTTAAGTGTTGTACTGGAGAGGTTTTGTGATTCGTGGAATTTGGTGGAGCCTGGAGGAGCCTTTGCTGCGATGGAAGCTTCTTGTGGCCAATCCAGGTGATACCTCTCCTTTACAAGTACATTTCTTTCCTATTATATGTGTTTTTGTACTTGTCAAGGGGATACATTTTTGTTGGGGACCGGCAACCAAGGCATGAAGTCCCCGGTTTAGGCTAAGTATGTTTGAGGGAGGTCGGAGTAGTCATTGCCTCCTGTAAAGACATTGTCAAGCATCGAAAGACCTGTTTTAGAAGGGAGTTCTAGTGACCCTGTTCTGCTAGCCTGCTAGGCAACCGTTCTAGGAGTTCTTGTTAGTTGTGAGGCAGTTAGAGAAGCCTGCCAGAAGATAATAATGATGATGCCAAGAAACCCTGGACATCCTAAAAGATGAATATAAATACGAAGGTGTGTAAAAAGGGGTTCTAACCCCTATCAAAGAAACGAAAAAAAAATGAAAATATATAAGCAGTTGATCATTGCCTTGCGAAGGCCTGGTAGGTTCCTGGGGACGAATCAGACCTGGGGCCGATACCTTGTCTTCCTAGGGGTGGCTTCTTGCTGAAGAATGAATGACAAAACAAGGAAGGTTGGAGCGAAAATAAAAGTGAGCGTTAGAAAAGGATTAAGTGTCGCCTTGCGAGGGCTTGGTAGGTTCTTGGGTGCCGAGACAGGTCCTGATGCTGATGCCCTGTTCTCCTTGGGTCACTACGCTCAGCTCCCTCCTTTTTACATGCCCAAGTATGTTGCTAAAATAAAAACCCTAAAAGAAGAAATGTACTGAAAGAAAATACTCCTTGATTAGGCTATAGGAGTCCTCGCCTTGTAGGAGCTCCTAGTTGTGTTGTCTTTAGTTGGTAAGTAGTTCAGACTACCATTTAGGGCAACCTCTTTGATAGGGTTTTTAGTTTGGCTCTGTTGGAGCAGTTGGTCAGTGACTCGCTTCGGATCTTCTATTAGATGATGCTAGGCCTATTCCTTGTGGATGTCATGCCTTGGTTCTGTCGAGGGGTAGGGGGAGCATTGTGCTATGTTTTATTATATATTTGTTTTGTATCAGTTTGATGCTTCTTTGGTTGTTTATGTGCATATATGTTCGTGGATTCGACGGGCTGAGTCGCCCTCTCCCGTGGTTGCCAATGAGAGCGGAATTTTGGTGCCGAAAATTGCTTAAAAATAGCTAAAAATTATGAATATAAAGGGAAAAATATTCAATGTCAAAGGCGGCGGCTCGATTTTAAGCATCAAAGTGCTCTAAGGATGCCCGGGCAACACTTGTGGATTTTTAGTAATTTTTTCATGCGTCTGTGCCGGTCAGTGGAGCTATCAGTCAGTGCAGGATGCCGAGACGAGCTCACAGAAATTTTCAGACTGCGATTTGGACACCGTATGCGCGAGAGGCAGGGAAAAGGCCAAAAGGCTGGTCAAGAATTGGGAGGTGCCCAAAAAATTGAGAAATGAGGGGGTGCCTTTGTGAAGGGGCACCCCCCATTTAAAAAAATCGTGATTTAGGAGGGGGGCGGCGGCTGATCAGTGCCGCCGAAAAAAACGCCCCCCCCCCACAAATCGATATGCAGGCTGCAAGTAAGCCATGGATCCAATCACAGAAGGCAACCACACTCAATCTCCGCTCCGCATCGCTCCGGTTTACGCAGTCAATGGCAACCTGTAGAGGGAGAGAGAAAATCAGTCTTTCTCTCTCCTCCCTCTCTCTCTTCTAAAGGCAAGTTCATGTGGGAAGAGAAAAGAAGAAGAAAGAATGGTGGAGGCTTGTCCGGCATTGATCGGATTGCTCCACGGGCTGGAAATGGTGATTTGTGATCGTCATGAGCATGAAGTGTTGCTGATTTTCAGATTTACAGCCATGGACATGAAACCCGAAACACGCAAATAAGCGGTAATTCAATTTTTTCAAAGGAAATTTGAGATTTCATGGCTTTTGATTGATAAAATGTTGTTCATGTGGGCTAAAATTGTTTATCGTGCTGTTTTCCATGAGTACTTGTTGATCATAATCAGAAAATCAGAAAAATATGCATCTTGTGACTCAAAATAATACACTAAAACACATAAAATATGAAAAATCAAGGGAGAATGATGGTTTTGGGTATAAAAATGGAAGAATAAATAGGAACACCAACTAAATTTTCATTTTTGCTGCAAGAAGGAACTAAGGGCCACAGCCCATAACCTATTTTGAATTTTTAGTAATAAAATAATGCAGAAAATAAGGGAAAATACAAGTAAAATAGAGAAAACCCACAAAAAATAGGAGAAAAATACATTTTGGATGCGGAAAATTAATGAAAATTAAGAACAATGTTCGTGAATGTTTGTGGGGACTGAAGCATGAGGATTTGCCTCAGTTCAGCCCCACCTTCTTGTTCTAGTGTGTTTTTTCCGCTTTTTACACATAAAATGATGGCAAAATGCCTTATAAATCTATACAGCAATGCAACATTTGATCGATGGGAGGATAGAGTGGTTAAAATGTGTCTAAATGCGGAGTAAAATGATGAAAAGACTGTTGTTTTTGTTTGCATGCCATATAGGTCAGTGAATAATTATAAAATAAGGGCCTAGTAGCACGAGGGCTTCCTTGGTGCTAGGTTCGTGCAACGCCGCATAAGAACGGTAGTTGAAAATCATTGAAAGGATGTTTTCCACATGTGCACAACATTGATTTTATAATTGTTTGAGCACTTAGCATCCACAATATGCATAAATCATGGAAATATTTAAAGGTATCAGAAATCCTGGATGCACAGCAATTGCTTTCATTAGGACCTTGACCCACGTTGAGTGAGAGACAGGACACCCTAAGCCATAGGCTAGTCGTGGGGTCTAGGGAAAAGAGAAGTAAGGACAAGGGTACATTCCTGTATACGATTAAATGGTACCTTGAGTGGATTTTGTGAGACATGTTTATATGTTGAGCGACGCACCGAGGGGCCAATCCCCAAGGTGTAGGAGAGTCGCAGAGGGGTGGTGGCATTCAGCCGTTGGAGGACCCCCTATGTCTGTGCTTCATGCCATTAGGCAATGTGTAAGGGACTCCCTATGAGGAGTAGTGGGTGAGAGAAGAGTGGACTACAAACGACGTAATACAAACGCAAGACATTTAGGAAGGCAATGTATGTGTCATCAGCGCTCCTGGCCGCGAGGCCGTGGGGTTGTTGAGCGCGTGAGATAGAGGTCCGGCTAGTGCACGAGCCAGTGCCGGCCCGTTGTAGGTTCCATCACCTTTCTTTGATGCCTTGGGTATAGAAGGTGTGGGTAAAGGTGTTGAAGCTGTGGCTTCACCTTCCGTGGTTATAGGCACTGCATCTCCTTCATCGTGTAAATCCCCACCAATCTTTGTTGTTGGTTGTACACAATTGACCATTATATACTTCAAGAGCTTTGCTCTAACGTACCAAACATGCTCAGATGTATAGCAATCGTTTGAAAACTATCACACATTTATAGGTAAAAGAATTTTAGCTCATTATTGTTCTTATAATAGACTATATTTTTATCATCAATGGACTATTTGCAATGAATATCTATCTTAAAGTTTAGCATCTTTCATATTACCTTTACATGTTTATCATCATTAAGATAAACAAAGTTAACCATTCTTCTAGCATTTGCAATCACTCTACAGCCACAAGAATGGCTATCATCCTGATGAGGACACTGCAACCACCAACACAAAGTAAAACTATGAAATTTACAGATGGTAGTTCATAGAATAAACTTATGTTTCAATTATTTTAATCAATAACTTACCGCAACTTGTCTATATGGCATTGTTGCAAGCAAATCAGACGGCATAGGGGGCCTTTTCTCTAGCTCTTCAATTAATCTTTTTGCACCTCTATATATAAAATATATTGAAATTTAGAGTACTTACAAAAAAAAAAAGAATTGAAATATCAAGGAGCCCTTGGATAATATAACTTACAATTTAGCATTTCCATGGCTTCCTTTCATAGAGTTGATTAAAAAACATTGCTTATCCACACAGTCTATTGCAATCAAGCTCCAACGAGAGCTGAAAGCAATCATATCTCAACAAATTAGTAGGATAAAATCTCAAAAGCCCTAATAGAATATTGAATCACTTACTTTTCATTATATGGAATTATAAGGAGCTTCAAAGTATCGAAGTCAATCAGATTGAACCACTGCTCAACAAAACTTGTATCAAGCTTGTTCATCATAAAGTATGAGATAGATGGATCAAGAACCTTAATTTTTTGTTGCATATTCAAAGGAAACTCATGCATTACACACCTAGAAAAGGCATAGAAATAGTAAGTATAAACAAGAAAAATCTTATTGTTAAAAAAATATCAAAAAGTAGAAGTAATTATGGGTGGATATACCTTAGGCTAGCAAGAATAATATTGTCATTTATTTCTCTTCTTTTATCCTTAAGAATCTAAACACATATAGCATTAAAGAAGATAATCTCAGCTATTTTGCCTAAGTCACCAGGTAAGAAACAAAACACATTGAATCCTTTTGGATTAGCTGCTTCAAGAAGAGTGGCCAGCTCATTTTCAAAGGGCTCTAGTTGCTCTGCTTCCCTTTCTTCAGCCGTTTGCCTCCTATACTCTCTCCCTTTATCTGCCTATTCCTCTTTAGCTTTCTCCTCTTTTTCATGTTGCCTTGTATCCCTCTCATGGGTGACATCCTCAACCTTGGGACCAGAATCATCTTTCTTTCTCCTAGGGCTGGGGGCACATTAAGGATATTAAATGTCTTCTCATCAGTGAGGGAAATTGGCTCAAGGACCTTTGAAAATCTATATCTTAGCCTCGTAAGAATTACCATGTCCTTGTCCATGAGTGTGAGCCTATGAGCATGAGCAGCACAAATATAGGAATCTTGAAAAGACTCAACTAAAAAATCCTCTGTGGCTTCCTGTATACAATTAAGGGCTACTCTTGTCCATTTGAAACTATCCAAACTATATTTGTCACAAATCTCCCTGACAAGCCTTTGAAAAGACAGCTTTGGAATTACATTGTTTAAAGCCTTTATTGCCTTCCTAATCTCCCTTAGGCACCTGACATTTTGAGAAAACTTTATCTTTGGCTTTGACTTTCTAGAGAGCTTCTGAGGCTTTGAAGATTGATGAATCTTTGATGCTAAACCCCTAGGATCAATCTTCTCCTTCCTTGTTGTTGCTTTAGTCCTAGCCATCTGCCAAAAAAAGACATATTACTTTTTGTCCAATGAAACGCGAGTTTAAGAAGAGAGACCTCCTTACAGCATGTTATTTCCGCGTTTCACCAGACAACACATAAATAAATAGCAAAACAATCAACAAAACTAAGGAAAACAAAACATTAACATAAGGAATACCATAACAATTACCTACAATCTCTACACCATTAAAGCCATAGAAGCAATGTTATAAAACATTAAGGGAAAGATAATTCTTTATACTACCACCAGGTTATATCATAGACATCAACTTTTTAAACGCAAGTCAAAGGAAAAGTGCAAAAAACCATACCTTGTCTCGCGCTTTGCTGGAAAAAGTCCATTTAAAATCAATTTTGTGAATAAACCCGGTGAAACGCGAATATATTCTTCACAACCACAGGTCGAAGACCTTGATCACAACCACAGCTCGATGACCACGAAAATGTGAAACAAATTTGGCCGTTGTTTCCCTTTATTGGGGGACTTTTCTAAAAATTGATAGTACATGCATTAATTGGCGGTGTGTTAAGTGGATCACGCGCGCACGTATTCTAAGATATTGTTATCTCCGAAAAAAGGGAGTGTGTACGTGTTCTGAGATATTTCATGCGGTGTGTTAAGTGGAACACGTGCGCACGTATTCTGGGATATTTCATGCGTGCGAAAATATTGGAAATTTTCTTGAAATTTGTGGTCGCCTTTATTTTGCCATCATTACGTTAACTCTTTTATTGGAACTATCAACACACGTTTGACAATTAATCAAACTCTAAACACACAATATTAATATAAAAGCTTTTCGAAATCATCTTCTCCGATATTTTCTTTCTTTCTCCCAAAATTTTGCTTCAATTTGTCTTCAAGGTCCTTGCTTCCTGTTTGAAGAGCACTTCAAAAATTTCTGATAAGTAACAAAATTTTGTTATTATAAGTATCTAAACAAAATTTCATTGATTAGTATAGAAAGAATTTTTAACAACACTTGAAAAATCACAGATGTCATGTGTTTTGTGTCTTTCAAAAGGAGCATGGCACTTCCAGAAATGATTTTATTCCAAATTTCTGTGTTGTAATAGAGTTAAGTCATAGTTCATTTTTCTCTTCTTGTTCTGAATCTATTTACCGAAGAAACACGAAATAATGTCTCTGGTTAGTGATGTCTTCCTAACTGTCGCGTTTCACCGGTTAAATGTTGAAATAACGCTTGTTTTCAAGTAGTGTCCGGTGAAATGCGAGTTCTTCACCGGCTTTGGCCTCTGGACACTTGTTTTCGCGTTTCATCGGTCACATAAAAAATTTTCTCCTTTTTCGATCTTTTTTCTTGTGAAATGCGATTTTGAGGCCTCTTTCCATGGTTCTATCGTGTTTGACTGGACATTGTTGCCATTCTGATTTGTTTGCAGGGATAAATCTTTTGTTGGTCAAGATGACAAAGAGAAAGCTATCTTTGGAAGGAATGGATGAGGAGGAGCTAATGGAGACTTCTGATGATAGGCTCTTTGATTTCTTACACACAACTGGAAATTCTTCCAAGTTTAGCTATATCAGGAAAATTTTCAATGTTCCTTTTTATTTCAAAGAGTTATTGGAGGATCTTGAAGATAAACTTAAGGAGTACATATATTTTTATGATAGACATGTGCAAGGTTTAGAAGTCAATGGATTTGTTCATTATAGTGATGTCATGGGAGCCACCAGTACAGCCAGATCAACTTTGCTAGGCAGGTTCAACCTCATTGATGAGGAATTCAGGAAGAGAGAAACATGTTGCCCTTTCCACAGGTATCAACACCAATGCCTTTTGATCCACAAGGATATTGGATTTATTGTGTATCTTCAGTACATGAAAAATTCTTCTCCAGATATAGCCCAACAGAGAAAGCTAGAGGATATTGCAAGTATGGATAAGGAGGTCGAAGAGAATGAGGAGATGTTCCAAGAAGATATTGAGAATCAACTTGTCCAACGTTTTGATGTAGGTTTGTTTAAGAGGGACAATATCACAATGGTGGAAGAAAATGAGATCGAGCCAAGTGCACATGTTGATGAAGAAGGTCCTGTTGCATGTATTCCAACATTTTTCACTTATCTTATCAACAAGAAGAGATATGTGTTGCTAAATGATATTCAACATCTTTTTTATCTTAGAGAAGATTATTGCTTAGCAATCCTTGCAGGTTGGGGCCAAAATGACATGAATTTTATAGGTTATGAACAAGAACCACTAGCAAGTCTTGATGTTGAGAGAGAGAATTTCCAAGACAGCTCTATAGCCTTACATACATGTATTAATTAGATCGTAGAATACGAAAAGGAGGGGCTACCTCAAAAGAAGAGTTCTTGCAGGTCCAGAAGAGACTTCGTATTGATGATATAGAGTATGAAGAGAGATTGAAGTCTCCATCAGATGAGAAACCCAAGAGTTCAATAAATCTTTATGATGATAGTCTTCTCGAAGAAGACGAACACCCTAAGGTATGAAATATAATTCTAAGTTACCCATTGAGTTTATGTTAGACTTTATTATGCATTATAGATAAATATCTTATATTTTATACTGTTGTGGTTTGTTGTGTAGATTGAGACTGAAGATCTGGACAACTTTCTTGGAAGAGCCAAGGGCTCTAGGCCAATGAAGCTTAGGAAAAATCAAAGCCTTGGTCATTATATTGGAAACTTAAACAATCAAACAATTGTAATATATCATAGTAGATTGTCAGGCTCTCCAAGTCTACCAATGATGGCTTTGAGAGTTATCTCAAAGGTAATTGGATCTCAAGTTTTCAGCAAAGGTTTGGACAAGATCATTTTGGCAGAGAAGAAAGAAGCCATAAGAGTTTTTTGCTTCATGCCTGGATACAGTGGATCTAGAGCTAGATATTTTGGAGTTCTTGGCTCCTATTTTCTCTCTTATGTAGGAGATAGTAAGAATTTGAAGCTTCTTCCAGGCTATCGAAAACTGGAGTTTTTGAAATACAGAGGTCTTATTGAGTGGGATGAAACAAAAGATTCCTCTAGAGGACCTGTCAAGCTACCTGAAACCAAGGTCTCCTCTAAAGGCCCTGTTGAGATGCCTGAAACTAAGAACTCCTCTGGAGGCCCTGTCGAGGTGCCTGAAACTAAGGACTCTTCTGCAACACAATCAGACTAGAAGATGCCAAAGATCAAGGGTTTCTTGAGACCCATCTTTTCCTAACTCTTTGTTTGGTTTGTAACCATTCTGTAAATCTTTGCTTTGCGCAAGAATTTAAATATCTATCTTTTCTTCTTTGGGTAACAATTTGTATAGTCCTTGCTAAAGATGATGTATTACTTGATGTGGTTGTATCTTTAAGCTTGAATTTATGCCAGATTTTTCAATAGAATCATTGAAAGACCTCTAATAAACTGTCGGCTTTGTGTCTTCCCCACCTCCATGTCTTGTGTGTCTGAAATATTTTGTTATTGCTTTATAATTTTATTTTTCCATACCTTGGGTTGACCAGATAGATAGAGATCCATATTGTTTAATAAAGTATGGAGCATGGTTTTATAAAATATGTTACATAGTCAACAAATAAAAAAAATTATTAAAAAACATTATATGAGTTCGACAATGAAGAAATAGACATATACAAACTTCTTACCATATAGTGAGTAAAGCGTTGATCACCCCAAGCTTCTGTCATCGCCTTTTTGAAAAGGTTCAATTGGTTTTTGAAGTCTTTGAGATCATCATCATTCCATTCAGTCTTATCACAATAAAAAAATACTTCGTCTAGTATTTCCCAAACTTTAGCTTTTCTATTCCGAGCTTGTCCATTATCAGTGTGATCCTTAACTGCATTATGTAGGGATTTCCACTTATTAAATGTAATAGTTGAGCCACCATTTCTCAAGTTTATCTTGCCAAGTCTCCCGTGAAAGCCTAGAAACCTTCTAGCCTTCACTCCACCAATAGATGGTTTTTTTGGGACACAATTACCATCCTTAGACTTCTGAAGATCTGGTTCAATAACAACATTTCCACCATGCAAACCAATTGCAATGAGAACTTTTTCAACCTTTGTTATAGCATCTGTTCTAGTTGATCATGGCTTCAGCTTCCATGCAAATCCTATATAGAGATGAACAAGCTTTTCAATTATCCTACAAAGTGCATGAAGTGTACAAATATGGGCATTCGCTAAAGGAATGTCCAAGACTGGTTTAAACTATGGATCCTTATTGTGCCTAGAGGAAGCTCTATTCCAATTGCTTGAGTTTAACTCTGTAGCTAGCGACATGCAGTATAAGCAAGGAGATCTTGAGTTGGCTCCCTTTGATACATTATACATACATTTGAGTGTCTTTAGGTCACTAGCTATGTGCCACTCAATCCTATAGTTCCCAAATCCTTCAACAAATAGCTCTTCTCCTACTTGTTGACTTTGAATAACATTAGGTATTGATGTTTGATTAAAAACCCAATATAATATATCAAAATTCTTAGTATCTACCTCAAATACTCCTAGCCACCAAATGTTATATTCAGATTGAACACTAAATGATGTTGAGTGATTGCAATGACCTGACGAAAGTGCTCTATTCATCAAGGTGATAGAGATTCTCTCCAATTTTTTACATTTCAGAATCTCACTTTCATCAAGCTTAATCACAAATCTAGCCACTCCCTGTGTCTCTGCTTATTGACAAGTCATAAAATTTTATCATCAAGCATTGTAGGGTGGGCAAGTCAAGGAAAATATTGTTAAATTCATTGAATGTAACCTCCTTTGTCTTGCCCTTGAAGGTAGCCTTGATATGAAAAGGCTCACCTAGAATCCCCATCACTTTGTTATTAACTCTCTGTCTGATAGTCCTAACCACAAATGGCTTCGGAAGTATGCAATTGCGTACCTGTCCTTGCTTCATATTTGATTGTAAAAGCTAGAAAAGTTACATATAAGCATCTTGACTAATACCAATACTATCCAGTGTCTTCTGTACTAACTCAGAATCCAAAGAATGATCCTTTACAAATGACTCCAAGCATTGTTTCTTTGCCTTTTTACATTTCTTCTTCTCCAAAATATCCTTTGAAACTACTGAAGGAAGAAGATGATAATAAAACTGAGCTGCTTTTAAAGGATCTCTTTCACTTGCATTTGGTTGTAGAAGAGATCTAAGCAAAATTAACATCACAAATCAATACAAGTAATTTAAATAAAGCCATATTTAGGATTTTCAAAGTGAAAAAAAATATACCTTGCTACTTGGATTCTTTTACCACAACCTCCTCCTCCTCGTTTGAGATTCTCAATATATTTAAGAGCTCTTTGTCGATTTAGAAGGCCTAATAAAGTTTTCTTTCGTTGATAAGCTTTGATACTCTTTTCTAATGAATGAATTTTTTGTTGACAATCCTCTAGCTTCTGCAACAACTCTATATTGTGTTTCATCAAAAGATGATTCTCTAGTCCAAGGATATCCTTTTCTGCAACAAGGTTAAGTGTATAACCTAAAAATACATTGTAGCCATCACCAATAAACCTCATTAATGATGAGCTATTATAGAAAGGAGGAGTGCTATTTCTGCTAGGATCTTTGGGATATAGCTTTCCATCTAACCAAAGATCAATATTCTTCTTTCCTTCAAACCTCAGTATATGTTTCATAGACTCTGTAACCATGATAGATTTTGTTATCTTTCTTATTGGTTCATAGTCATTATCCAACTCAATATGAAGATGATAGAGAGGTCTTTTATAAGAGCTACAAAGATCATTGGATGATTGATCCATAGCTGAGTTACAGATATCATTGGGTGATTGATCCATAGCTAAGGATATGATTAGAAGCAAGAACGAAAACAAAGAAGAGACTACTAAGGAGGAGAAAAAAAGAAGAGAGAAACGATGGAGGGAGGCAATCGAGTATCCATCAACAAAATTCAAATTGAATATTAGTTTTCACTTTAATGAGGAGAGGTAAGATCTTCATTATGACAACCTTTGCCAACTTTATGGCAACCTAGATTTCTAGGTTTGATGTGACCACGAGAATATCACGACAATGACTTATTAACGAATTTTGATATTTTAACTTACCAAAATATAAACCTTTTAAAATTTCTATAAAATGATTTTATTTATTAAATTGTTTTCTCTCTCCAGGATCTCTTACAGGGCATTTTCGAGACCTCAAAACTCCCCTAATGAGAGGATCTATTTCAATCTCTACACTCAACTATGTCTCCTTTTCTTCCACTTTTGTAATGTTCTCACTTTTAAACAAAGCAACATAAAATCCCTACACTAACTGATTCTCAATATCCTCTTGAAACATTTCCCCATTCTCTTCAACCTCTTTATCTTTCCTTGCAATATCGTCTATCTTATTCTCTTGTATTGTATACAAAAAATCCAACATCCTTCTGTACAAGAAGACATTGATGTTGATTCCGATGAAAAGGGCAATCTGCTTCCCATTTCTTGAATTCCTCATCAATAAGGCTAAACCTTGTTTGCAAAGTTATTCTAGCAGCATTAGTATATATTTGATTTACTCTTGGCTTTATAGTTTACCCTCCTGATAGATTTTTCAAACAAGGTTACCCTTTGGTATATATTTGATTTACTCTTTGGCTTTACAATTCCACACAGATTTTTGACTTACTCTTGGCTTTACAATTTACCCTCCTGATATATGACATGCTCACTAACAAATTCTGAGTAAGGGTTCAATGTTATCTTCCTCCTCTTAAACCAACAAACACAAAACAATATGAAACAATGATACTTTACTTCATTCATTTTGCATGTCTAAATCCCTAAGATATAACACATGCTAAATTGGTCAAAATATAATAATAAGCCTTATAAAAAGTGAAGTGGCCCTTTGGGACAGAAAGAAAGCATGCAATTTTGCATCCCATCAATCGAGTTTTGTTTTACATTCAAGACTCATGAAACGTAATAACAATTATCCAAAACGCTTTGTAGTTGATAAAATCATATTCCATACATCAATCAAGATTACTAGAAAAATTTAGTCAAATCCTTCATAGAATTTCTAACTTCTTGATGTATCTTTCTCCTCTTAAACCAACAAACACAGAACAGTGTGCAACAATGACACCTTGCTTCATTCATCTTGCATGTCCAAATCCCTAAGATATCACACATATTAAATTGGTCAAAATACAATAGCAGTGCATTATGAAAAGTAAGTTGACTCTTTTTGCAGTAGAGGGGGCATGCAATTTCGCATCTCATTGATCAATTTTTATTTTACATTCAGGACTCATGAAACGCTATAGTAATGACCCAAAACCCTTTGCAAATGATAAAATCATGTTTCATACAACAGTTAATCGTTTCGTAGAAAAACTAACAAATGTGATCATCTTTAGTGCCTCGAAATAGCTCATTCAACTCTTTTTTTAAGGATTGCAAAAAAAAAGTGACAAACAAAAGTTTGGTACCTGAGAATTGTATTCCTTACTGAGAACAAATGGGTTTTTGTAGGAATACCCACGGTTTGGATTTGTGATGCACATTAGATAAATGGTTTGAAAGAGAAAACAAAATGCATGGAAGAAAAATTTACATAAATCTGACCCTGAGTTGTTGTATATAGTTGTTGTATATATGGCCAAAACCTATAATATACAAGATGAAATGATTGAAATGAATGAATGAAATTAAATTTAGTCAAAACCTATAATATACATCATGAATGAAATGAATGAAAACTTTATACATCAAAGAAAGCATGAAATATTCACGACTCATGAAACGCAAAAACAATGATTCAGACAGCCTCATAGCTCACAAAATTGTGTTTCATACATCACTTTGACAAAAAAACTTGATGAATTCGCATATTACACAATCAAAAATTTTGAACAAAACAATGCATCAAGAACATCAAAACCCCATCGTTTAACATGTGTACTAGACCAATATTAATAGAAAAACAAATTAAAACCGTTACAGAACTTCCAAGTCCCTGATGTAACATTATCCTCTTAAACCAACTAACATCTTTAATGCCACGAAATTCAGAATTGCAGAGAAAAATATTAAGAAAAGTGTGATACCTAATATTTGCAGGCCTTGCTCTTGAGAATAAATGGTTTTTGATAAGAATGTGCTTAGTATTGCTTGTGATGCTTACAAGATAAATAGTTGGTTGAAGACAAGAGAAGATACGTGAAAGAAATAGTAACCAAAACTCGAACCTAAGTGTTCATATATATATGTCAACAATCACCGCACGTTTGATCAAAAAGTACATTGCACTAATTCAGAGGAGGTACGCTTAAAAAGAAAATGGTAAAAACTTTAAAATCAGAGCAAGAAAAGTGCTATCATGCCAAAAAAATTAAGTGACACATGGCACAACTTCCTAGGCAAAAACGGTCCGCAGTCGCATATGTGAAATTAACTACGTATTGCAACAGTCACACGTGTAAACAAACATCCTTATAAATCCAATTTCTAAAACTTAAAATAGTTTTTTTGAAGACAAAGCTCTCTCTCTGCTCAAGCACACCAACACAACGCTAATTTGATCATAGTATAAAATTAAGACTACTAAAGAAGGCTTCATTGCCCAACATACACATCGAACACTCGAGAATGTAAGTTTTCTGCTCAAATATAAGTTACCTCTGAATCACTTGAGAATTTCTACTAAACCATCCCCAAAAATGCCAAAAGTATGAAACGCGACAAGCCATGGCTCTTCACATTGGCAAGAGCTATTTCGTGATTCATACATTTTAAATGTGAGATTTTGTTGGTTTCTCTTCTCCATGTAAGGCCTCCTCACATTTCATGTGACTTAGGCATGCATTTATCCTTTTGTGATGTATGAAACGTGATGGGTGTGAGATTTCTCTTTTCCATGTGAGGGCTCCTCGTGTTTCATATGACTCAGGTGTGCATCATTTCTCTACTGACGTATGAAAAGTGATATGGTTTTAAGTACTCTGGTCAAAAGTTCCCTCATGTTCCATATGACTTAGGCATGCATCGTTTCTCCTTTAACGTATGAGTCGTGACATGGTGTTTAGTTCGCTGGTTCAAAAGGCCTCCTCGCATTTTATAGGTCTTGTGCATTGTTTTATTGAAATTGGATTTAGACTATGTGATTAGTGTTTTCTTGCTTTATACTGATTGGGTATCTTTTCTAATTTATTTTTCTTATTTATTTTTTTGGATGTTTCAGATGGCTAGAACTAAGGCCACTACAAGGAAGCAGAAAGTTGATCCTAGAGGTCTTGCTTCAAAGATCCATCAGTACTCCAAGCCTTCCAAGCTTACAAGGAAATCAAAGCCAAGAAGAAGGGTCTCACAGCATGTGAGGTGCCTTAAGGAGATTAGAAGTGCAATGAAGGCTCTAAATAATGCAATTCCAAAGCTATCTTTTTAGAGGCTTTTCAAAGAAATTTATACAAGCATAGTCTACACAATTTTAGATGGACTAGGGCAACTCTCAACTGTATTCAAGAGGCTACATAAGATTTTTTGATTGAGTTTTTTCAAGATCCTTATATCTATGCTACTCATACACATAGGCTTACGCGTATGGATAAAGACATGATAATTCTTAGGAGATTGAGATACAAGTTTTCAAATGTCCTTGAGCCAGTCTCTCTTTCTGATGTGAAGGCTTTCAATATTTTAAATGTGCCTCCATATAGAAAGAAAGAAAAAAATGATATTGGTCTAAAGGTTGATGAAGATGTTACATATGTAAAGGACACAAGACAACATGAGAAAGAGGAAAAGGCCATAGAAGAGCATGTAAATAAATGGAGAGAGTATAAAAGAAAGAAGCAAGAAGAAAAGGAAGCAGAACAACTCCCATCTTTTGAAGAGGAGTTATTTACCCTACTTGAAAGGGCTAACCCTAAGGGATTCAATGTTTGTTACTTTTTGCCTAGTGATATTAACCAAAGATCTAATATGGTATTTTTGGACTCTGATTGTGTTCAAATTCTCAAGAATAAAGTGAGAGAAGTAAATGACTCGATTCTTCTTGTTGGGATGAGGTATAGTATACCGAAATTTATTTTTACTCACCATATTTTTCTAGCAATAGACTTTCATGTTGATGCTTACTATCTCCATTCCTTTGCTAGGTGTGTAATACATGAGCTCCCCTTTGATATACAACAAAAGATTGAGGTTCTTGATCCATCCATCTCATTCTATATGAGGAGTGAGCTTGATGCAAGGGCTTTTGACCATAAGCTCAATTCAATTGACTTTGAATCTTTGGAGCTTCTTCTAATCCCATACAATGAAAAGTAAGTAATTTGATATTTTGTTAGATTTTATGAGATTTTGTTTTGCTAGATTATTGAAAAAAAAAATTAGTTCTCATTGGAGCCTAATTGGAATAGACTGTGTGGAGAGACAATGTTTCCTCATCAATTCTATAAAAGGAAGCCATGAAAATGCCCAAGTTGTAAGTTATATAATCTAGGGTCTTCTTAATATTTTTTATCTTTCTATTACATGTACTCTAAATATTTTTATCTTTCTTTTGTAATAACTCTAAATTTTATTGTCTTTTTTGTACAAAGTTGTAAAAAGATTGATTGAAGTGCTAGAGAAAAGGCCTCCTGTGCCTTCTGACTTACTTGCAACAATGCAATATAGACAAGTTGCAGTAATGTCTTGATTAATATGGTTGGAAAATACTAAGAAACTTTATTCTAAAAACTACCATAAACAAGTTTCATAGTTTTACTTTATATTGTTGATTGCAGTATCCTCATCAAGATGATAATTACTCTTGTGGTTGGAGAGTAATTGTAAATGCCAGAAGATTGGTTTAGTTTATTTATATCAATGATTATAAACTTATAAAGATAATGTGAAACATACTAAACTTTAAGATAGAGTTTTATTGAAAAATTGTCCATTGTAAAAAATAACAATGAACTAAAAATATTTTCTTACAAATGTATGACAGTTTACAAGGGATTGTTGTGCAAGTAAGCACGTTTGGTGTATAAGAGCAAAGCTCATGAAGTACATGATAGCCAATTGTATACAACCAACAAGAATAGACAATAGTGGGGGCTTGGACATTGAAGGAAAGGAGGTGCATGTAACTACAATAGATGAAGCTATGACTTCAACACCCAAGGCAACCAAAGCATCAAAGATAGGCAAAAGGACTCCTAGAAATGATGTCCCTTCTCCTAAGAGAATTTCTCAAAAAAAGTAGCTTTCCCTCAGATTGAAAGCCCTTATGTATAAGCCATGGAGATGGCTGACAAAAATTTGTACATGTATTTTATATTGATAGTAAAGAGATATTTTCTTCAATATCCTTGCATTGTACATTCTTCTCTCTCCTCGTTGATATCTATAAAAAGAAATTATGTTACAAATGTTTATTAATCATGAAATGAAATCAAATATACACCTAAGTGGATATAATATAATATAAAAACTTACTCGTTTGTTATTAAGTTAAAACACAAATGAGTATGGTAGTTCAATATCTTCATTCTTTAAATCCATCCTCACTTGATGTAGTGTACATGATGATCTAACCTTTAGGATTGCAATAATGTCCTCATTGAACCAAACATCAAGATCCACTATAGGATCTTTGCTAAAATTATTAAGATTTTGTTCTAAAGCAACCAGACTACCACCAACATAATGCTATCTACTATAATAAAAGCTAAGGATGAAATTTTGAGTAGCAATCATATATTTACGATCTATAGAGTCTTGATATATCTTACATATAATTTTTCCTTCTATCCTAGTGTCCCATCCGTCATCAAACAAATGTATGACATGATCATATTTTAGTCTCTTCACTGAAAGTTGGCCTTTGATCTTCTTATCTCAGCATTAGAAAAGAAGTTAACAAATATATTAATAGACACGAACAAAGTAACTTTGCTTAGCCTACTTGAGATACTGGATTTTAATGCTCTTTGTATCTCACTAGTAGCTGGACTTGGCAAAGGCCACTCAAAGCTTGAAAAATCTAGCAAATGAAGGGGGAATATTGATCCCCATTGGCTATGCTGCATGGGGACAATATAAAAATGGTCATAGAAGAATATTCCATACTCTGCAAGCTCTGTCTTCTTTCTACCGTTGTACATCTCTTCTCCAATCAAGTCATGCATCACATCAATCACATCAACAATAGACTAGACCGGTTGCCATTCCTCAAGATTAGAGGAATAGACATCTGCAAGACAAATGAACAAATGTTATAATGGAAAACCTTAAACCAAGTTCAAGAAAAGAAAGACTTTAAGAATCAAATCCTTACAATTTGGTTTATGCATTGGTGTTGGGGGTAAAGGCACCTCCGACTAGCCGCCCGTGTATTACTACATTGACAATCACCGCCACTGTTGCACACTACAGGTGGTGGGTACCCGTCACCGTCACTTTATTCTTTATTCTTTCAGTGATAGTTTGAATAAAGGAAGGTCCGCTCACACATTGTGATTGTTGAAGTTCCCATTTCGTGTCTCTCTCTTTCTTGCTCTTGCTCTCCTGCCATAGCTCTCGCGTGTAAGCTTCGATCCTTCTCACCTTTCAACTAGTATCAGATCTCGGCTTCCCAACTCTTGAGATTGGCTCGTGGCATTCTCAGCTTCTCATCGACTCCCCACTTGCATTGGGTCTCCTTCCCGGTGGCAGCCATAGCTCATTCTCTTGAGCTTCCCTCACACCCCGGCTTCTCGAGCTTCTTCCCGGCCTATTGAGGCACCATCAAGGCATTGACATTGAGGTATTGCTTCATTATTTCATAGATTTATTTCAGTCCACATGTCTAGGTAAATAGGGCAGCCACCATTGAAGCTCCCAATATTCATATCTCTTTGCCACTGGTTGTGGGCTGTTAGAGGCTTGTTCCAAGGCCTCTTTGGCTCATGTTTGAGCCCTCCAATCTCTCCAAACCTGCCACATGGACCAACAAGAGCAGCAGCATCATCACGCTGATCTACGACTAATTTTGGACAGATTTCATTTAGCCACACACTAGTTACTTCAGCTCCAACTCCAGCTTGGCATTAAGCACTTGTTTGGGCTCCATTTCAGGCTTTTTACACATGTATTGATACTTGGCATTGATCCTTTGAGATTAGGCATTGGTTTGGTGGCTGAAAATAGTGTTTTAGGACTATTATAAATAGTCTACAGGCATTTGACTCTAGTGCTACATTCATAGTTTATGGCTATGCTTGATTGGGCATGACTACATAACCGGTTTGATGCCTATTGCATCCCAATTGATTGGGGGATTGAAGCTACATGTCATGCTATGATTTTGGCCTGATTGTCGGGCTGAAAATACATAGTTTATAATAGCAAATGCATACTGAATACTCTTGGGCTGAAGCTATCTTTCATGCTTTGACATATGTCTATTGGTTCCGGTGTATGTCTTGGGTTATGCTATGATGTATTGATCATCGAGGGATGACTTTGAGCTTGTCATTAGATCTGGATGCTTTTGAAAGCTTGAGCTTATTTCAGCCCGCACTTATCGACATCGATCTATGCTTGACAGTGGTTGGTGCTTTGACAATTATATGCTCTTTGGGTACATGCTTACTCGACGCCTACGGCTTGATGCATTTGTCTTGGCACAATGTACCATGTACTTGTTGAGCTTTAGTGCTCTCTGAAGACTTGGCTTGGATTCTCATTTGCTATTTTTGAATTTTGTATTGGATGTCATTTTGGTTGTCAAATATCTTTATTTGATGCCAGGAGGCATATTACACAGTGGATTCCGTGCCACGGTGGATTCCGTGAGGTTTTACGGTGGATTCCAAAAACTTTTATTACCGGGGCTCATACACAAAGTGGATTCTTTGTGCGAGAAGTCAATGGGGATGCCTATCCTTTTCGAACGTTTTGTTAATTTAGTGTGTACATGGGTGATTCCATAGCAGGTGATTCCGCAAAATACATATTTAAATTAATAAACGTTTATGAGTTTAGAGTGCGTACTCGTGATAAATTAAGGTTAGGATTGATTTCTAACCAATTGATTTATTTATGTAGCTGAAGACTGCTAGGTATTCACTTTTGTCGGTTTAATTGTATTATTTTACTAACGATTGTGAATGCTTCAGTTGATGTGTAGAGATAGCAGCAGTGGCCGTGGAAAGTATTGGAGGATAGCGTGTATTCAAGTTATCATCTATATTTTGATGGGCGCATACCTTAGGCATGGAGCCTATATTTTGTCGCGCCTATTTATCAAGGCGTTGGATATTTATTTATTATTTATGTATGCGCATGGGCGCACGATTTAGATATTTGTATTTGGACATTGTATTGGGTATACCTGACTTATTGGGTGCCCATCCATTAGCTTTAATTCTATTTGGCACAAAAGCAAACTCAAAAGCCAAAAGCGTGCTATTTTGTAATTTGGGCTATTATTTGAGCTCGAAGATTATTAATACATAAAATACATGCTTTGTGGAGCACTCACACAAGGCATGGGGGGAGATTGCACCCAATTGGTCTCTGGTTCATGTCATGCAAGTCTTCTACATTGATTTGTGTACAAAAAGTAGAGTTCTTTTGTTCTTGGGGACCTTCTGACACTCACTACACGTGCTTACGGCATCCGATCTGTGCACCATTATTGGAATGTATGTCTTACTCATGGATGCTACCTATAGTTCCTTTGTAGTCGTCATGCTCTTGGGATGCTATTGAGACATTGTCTTGGTTACCTGTCTTTGGAACTTTGACTTGGTTTGATTGAGTTGTTGAGCTCGTTTATCTGCCTTTTGTGCCAATGGGAGCATCTTGTATGCTTGACCGACATTGAGCAGGAGGTTTATGCTATTTGAGCATTTTGCAGATACTTGAGACTTTGGGATCTCTTACACTTAAATATTGCATGGTTCATGCACTGATATCTTGGAGTTTCTTTTGACCTGAGCTTGGGCTTTGCACTCTTGTGAGCATACACCTACTGGTATCAGGTCTTGCCAGTGTTATGTATACTTTGCCCTACTGTCCAGGGGGTATGCCTACTCACTAATGGCTACTTTGGTGACATATTTGGGTGTTTGCTCAGGGTCTTGATGACTATTTGGTGCTAATTTATGCCCGTTTATGGCTAGTCATGTCTTAGCTGTCATTTATTGACTTGGTGCAGTGATTTGGTCAACAATTGACTCTCACAGTACCCTGCTATCATTTATTACAGCAAGCATATAACTCCGGACTAACATGGATTCTTCATGCTAAAATATTCTAAAATGATGTACTTTCACTAGTACTTTGTGGATAGCAGCTTTGGTTACACTTTTCTCGTCGTTTTCTCTCGATTTTGATGATTTTTTGGTCATTTTCTGCAGTAAACAACAAGCAATTTTTGAACTGTCTACAGTCTTCTAGCCTGCATTATGGCGAGTTCGTCCACTGACCATGCTATTTTCAACATCACTAAGCTTGATGGTATGAATTACTCTTATTGGAAGAGCCAAATTTGACAGGTGTTGGTGTAGAAATCGCAGATCAAACCATTGAGGTTGAGCGGGCACCTGCCGTCTGAAACTATGCCAGATAAGGAATGGCTTGAGCTTGATGAGTTATGCAAGTCCATTATTGTATTATCTCTCACAGAACAAGTTCATTACAATGTATTTGAGGAAGAACAGAGTGCATGGCAGTTGTGGGATAAAATCAAGAATCTCTATGCAAGAAAAGTCCAGCGAGTCAGATGTATTGGCTAAAGCAGCTTATGGATCTGCACATGAAGGAGAATGTGACTATGTCTGCTCACTTGAGCCAGTTCCATGCTATACTCAAGAACTTGACTTCGCAGGACATCACTTTTGTAGAGGATGTCACTCCTCTTTTCTTGCTTGGTACTCTTAATGAGTCATGGAATGTATTCCGCACTGCATTATGTGCCTCTACTACTACCTTGAAATTATCTGATGTTGAGAGTGCTCTTCTACAAGAAGAGGTTAACCGTAAGAATTTGGATGCCTCTCGTGTGTTGCATGCTATGACAATTAGAGGCAGGATGATGGATATGGAAAGCATGGCAATGGTAGTGGTCATGGACGGGATTCTCAGAAATCTCGATCCAAGTCTCGTGGGAAGTCACGTAGCAAATCCCGTGGCAGGAATGCAGATGTTACTTGTCACCATTGTGGGAAAAAGGGCCATATTAGGCCACAATGCCATGAACTGTGCAATGAAAGGCACAAAGATAAGGGGAAAGACAAAGTGCAGGATAAGTCTTCTGATCGCAGCATAGTGCCTGCAAAGTCCAGTGTTAAAATTGAAGAGATCAATGTTATGCAACCTGAGGATGTTGATGATGATTATATCCTTGCAGCTTCTTCTAGTGCTTTGCAGATGACAGAGATACACTCTATGTATGCACAGTGTTGGCTCTTGGACTCAGGTGCGTCCTTTCATGTGACACCTTGCCGAGAGTGGTTTCATTCATATCGTACTGTTTCAAGTTCAGTGCACTGGAGTGATGACAAGTCTCTTGATATTCTGGGCGTTGGTAATGTTAGACTGCAGTTTCCTTCTGGCAGCAGTTTTGTTATGTAGGATATACGTCATGTACCTTCTTTGACATGCAGTCTCATGTCAACTGGACAAGTTGATGACACATGTTATCATGTATGTTTTGGAGACTCTGTATGGAAGATCACTCGTGGCAGACTTATGATTGCGAGAGGTGCCAAGGCTGGCAGCCTCTATCCCTTGATTGTATTTGCTTCTTCCCTTGATCATGTTTTGTCTGTGGGTTTTATCCCACATGTATATCTTTGGCATGCCCATTTGGGCCATATGTCTTTGAAGGGAATGAAAATGCTTTCTGGTTTGCAGTACTTACCGCCCCTTGATTATGCATATTTTGATTCATGTGAGCATTGTCTTTATGGTAGGCAGACTAGGTCTACACATAAGAAGTTTGGTAGGCCACGCATGAGTGAGCCCTTGGCATTGGTACATTCGGATGCCTGTGGGCCCGTGCAAAGTATTTTGTTACTTTCATAGATGATTTTTCATGAAAAGTTTGGGCTTATCCCATTAAGCTGAAATTCGATGTCATGGATGTGTTTCAGAGATGGCTTGCATTGGTTGAGAACCAGTCTAGATATAGGCTAAAATGCCTAAGGACAGATAATGGGGGTGAGTATGTCTCATGTGCTTTTGAGAAATTATGTGATGAGAGGGGTATTAAGTGTCAGTTGATCGCCCCCTACACCCCCCTCCCAGAATGGCTTGGCTGAGTGGATGAATAGAACCATCCAGAAGCGTGTACGCAGTATGCTTAGCCATGCAGGCCTACCACAGAGCTTTTGGACTGAGGCAATTAGTACAGCTGTGCATATCATAAACAGATCACCTTCTAGTGGTTTGGATTTCCAGGTTGCAGAGGAGGTATGGGCTGGAAAACCTCCATCTTATGCGCATCTTCGTGTCTTTGGATGTGAGGCATTTTGCCATGTGCCCAGGGACAAGGGAAGTAAGCTGGATCCTAAGAGTGTCAAATGCATTTTCCTTGGTTATGGGGATGCAGGCGAGATGGGTTATCGTCTCTGGGATCCACATGCGCAGAAAGTCATCCGCAGTCATGATGTAGTCTTCCATGAAGACAAGATGCATAGGCAACCTGAGAGAGTTGTTGAGATCCGCAAGGTCATATTTCAGGAGGAGCCGAGAGCTCCCGCATTGCCAGTTGGACAGCCTAGAGCTGCACCAGATACTCGTGGTCAGGGTGTTGGACAGGCAGCTGGGCAGGCAGCAGAGCCTGCTGTGAGACGGTCTGCTAGAGATAGACATCCACCTGATAAATTTCAGCCCTCGATGCATTATGTCTTGGTTACAAATGCAAGAGAGTCTTTCACTTATGATGAGGCTATGCGCAGGGGTGGCAGTCACTCCTGCGAAAGGGCTATGCAGTCTGCGATAGACTCCTTGCATAAGAATGAGACTTGGGATTTGGTTTCCTTGCCTAAGGGCAAGAAGGCTTGGCCATGCAAGGGTATGTACAAGATGAAAAATATCCCTAGACACCCCAAGCCAGCATATAAGGCTAGATTGGTAGCAAAGGGTTTTAAGCAGGAGTATGGTGTGGACTTTGATGAGGTCTTTTCTCCTATGGTTAAGATGACCACCCTGCACTTAGTCTTTGCTTTGGTTGCTCAGCTTGACTTGGATTTATACTAGATGGATGTCAAGACGACTTTCTTACATGGAGACTTGCATGATGAGATTTATATGGAGCAACCTAAGGGCTTTGTAGAACCTGGCAGGGAGCACTTAGTGTGTGAATTGAAGAAAAGTATTTATGGCTTGAAGCACGCACCTAGGGAGTGGTATCATAAGTTTGATGCCTTTATGCACCGCAGGGCTACAGTAGGAGTGCTATGCATCCATGTCTTTACACCAAGAAAGCCCGTGATGGTTCTTTATTGATTTTGGTACTCTATGTGGATGATATGTTGATAGCAGGGAAAGCTCATGATGAGCTAGGTGCTCTTAAGGCTCAGCTCAAGAAGAGCTTTGAGATGAAAGATCTGGGATAGGCCTCTCACATACTTGGTACGCGCATTAGATGCGATAGGCATCAAGGACTCCTCTACTTATCACAGAGGGAGTACATTCATAAAGTCCTTGAGCGTTTCCTCATGCAGGACGTAAAGTCTATTAGTTTTCCATTGCCTTCTTATGTGAAGGTATCACAGGCTGATTATCCGCAGACAGATGAGTAGAGGGCCGAGATAGCCAAGGTTCCCTATGCATCCACAATAAGCAATATTATGTATGCCATGATAGCCACTCGTCCAGATATTGCCTTTGCAGTTAGTGTTGTGGCATGCTATATGGCTACACTTGGCAAGAAGCATTGGGATGCCGTGAAGGGTATCGTGAGATACCTGAAGGGCACTGCAGATATATGCATATGCTATGGTAGCCAGGATACAGGAGTCATGGGGTACACTGACTCTGATTATGGAGGACATGCAGATAGTAGGAAGTCCACTTCCGGCTATGTAAGAATCCGGTCTTCCATGCGAAGACGAAACACATTGAGGTGAGGTATCACTTCATACATGGGGTCGTTGAGGACAAGTCTGTTGACCTTCTCAAGATCTCGACTGACCAGAATCCTACAGATGTGCTCACGAAAAGCCTCTCTACAGAGCGCTTTGCCTTCCTCAAGAGGTTGATGGGCGTGGGATGAGATGATGTCTTTCCTCATCCTATTGTACATGTGTACATGTTGTACTGTCTTTTTCCTTTTTTCTTTTCACTCCTCACTAAGGCAGATTCGCCTTTAAGTGGGAGGTTGTTGGGGGTAAAGGCGCCTCTGCCTAGCCGCCCATGTATTACTACACTGACAATCACTGCCACTGCACACTACATGTGGCGAGCGCCCGTCATCACCGTTACTTTATTCTTTATTCTTTCAGTGACAAATTGAATAAAGGAAGGCCCGATCACACATTGTGACTATTGGAGTTTCCATTTCTTGTCTCTCTCTTTCTTGCTCTTGCTCTCCTGCCATAGCTCTCACGTGCAAGCTGCGATCCTTCTCACCTTTCAATTAGAAGATTTGAACTTCCAAGTTCCAAATATAGCTCTCTATGCATAAACACATGTTGCACCAGAACCTCTTATATATTATTATTATTTACTTGAAGCTTGAAATCTCAAACTCTTCCCTTCAAGTAGAGATAAACGAGCTCTCATATATTCGCCTTTTTCCACATCTTGCCTATTGCATGGTGATCCAACTGCCTTTGCTAATGATTGTAGGAGTCCATCTTCCATCTTTTTGGAATGAGTTAAACATTGATATGGATATGACTTGGGAGCTTGGATGCCTTGTTGAAGCTCGAATTTCTGTATCCATGGCACTGAGAGAGAGAGAGAGAGAGAGAGAGAGAGAGAGAGAGAGAGAGAGAGAGAGAGAGAGGACTAAGCTACCACAAGAAAGGACAGAAAAACACAAGAGGGATAAAAGAAAGGAGGGAAAAAAATAAGTGCCAAGATCTTTATTAATTTGAATTTAGATTAAACATGTCATTATCATTAATCTAAATATAGCATTAAATAAAAGTGGCGGGAGTTGTATATCATTAATGCAAAGAATGTCATAATCACGAATATAAGAGGCTAAAAATAGATATTGAAAATACAAAGTCGTAATATTTTATTTATTTATATTTTGTAAAATTATTTTTTTTTATTTTTTTAAAATAGAACTTCCGTTACGAAGGCTCTGCTCCTATTGGTCTAGTGCACTCTCTCTCTCTCTCTCTATCTCCTAAAATGCATTTTCAAGACCTCAAAACTCCCCTAATGGACTTTGTCCATTGATCTATTTCGGAAGTGCTTGCCACCTAGTATGCTAAAGTTCACTCAAACCAAGTGAAAATCGTCTTTGTTGTTGCCACGTGCCGTCGCACTTGGCTTGTCCGTCCCGGCCACTCCCCAGAATTGGCCCTCGACCATTCATCCCAATCACATTTGGATGCTTCACTTGGATATTTGACCCACTCGGACCATCATATTCGGCCCATCCAAATCGGACGAGTGGCCATTCTACCCACCTTGCCACGTGGCATTTGGACACGGCCCTACATTCAACAACCCTTAGACAGTCAGCCCTCAAATTCAGTCTTGATATCATTCAACCACCCTAGGCTACTCAAACGGGTTGAATCTGACACTTGGACCCTACAATTTGGACCAACATTGTGGACTGAATCTAGAATATGTCAGATTTGACATCTATAGACCCTGACTAACCAAGACCATAGTGGGACAAACCTGTGATAGCAATAAAGATGAACATAACACCTTTCTAGTGCAAGAAACAAGAAAACCAATGAATTGCAGATTTGGCAATGAGATGCTAGCCAACTTACTAGCTGTCCACCCCACTGAGAGTGCCAAATGAGCCGTAGATCCTTAATTAGACCTTAACTGAGTGGAAAGATGCAGGCAGACCCTAGAGACCAACGAGAATGGTTAGCAATTGAGCTTAAAGCCCTATCAAGGCGAGAACATAGACGGGAGTGTTGAAGCTGCATTTACCATTATGCATTGCATCCCACATTGTTTTTTTACACTTGAAATGCACCTGAAGAACAGCTAGAAGCCCAATTTTGCACAGTGTATGGAAAATATCACATGCACACACACACTGATGAGTGACCGTTAATTGAGGACTGTTTGCAAATAATAAGGAACTCACTCAGACCTAAGAAACTAAACAAATCCACCAATAGGAGAACACCCTAAAACTTAGACATGTAATCAAGGACCCTAAATGAGAGTGCCCAAGAGGGATCCTACAATGCCACTCTGCATGATGGTTGGAGGTTCTTGCAATTGATCCAAACCTATCACATTCCATGTCCCTAACAATAGGCTAGAACTCCACAAGGTCTTGGAGTACATGACGAGCAACTTAGCCGACAACCCTGTTGCTAACTTGAAACCTCTCAAGGATCTCATGAACAAACCTAAGTGGAAGTGGACTAAGGTGCACGACCTAAACTTGATGTATAATTGGGCCCTAGTCACCGATGAGAGTGAGGCTAGAGATGAGAACCTAGGAGATGATGAGCAATCAGAGGAAAATAGTTCGGATGATGAGTACGAAGATTGATATTCTACCAACAAGGAAACCGAAAGGGAAATTCACAAGATAGAATACGATACTGAGGGTCAAGAAGAACACTTTTAGAATCGAGAGAGGAGTCATGCGCATGGATTGTGATCGCACATGGTTGGAGCACATAGGTGCAATTGTCTATGAGCAAGCAAGCCTTACCCAACCAAGTGTCGTTTCATTATTCAGGAGAGAGTCACCATCCAAGCTTCAACCACCAGGAGAGACTCCCTCTTCTAGCGAAGACAGAGAGTTCGATTCCAAGTTGGAGGTAAGCTCAAACAGTGATCCTAAGATACCTCAACCACCTAAGACCAGACGTACCAAGGGGGATCTACTAGTCCATCTAAGGCATAGAAGGTTGAAGGAGAAATGAAGGGGACAGTCGAAGGAACCGTAAACTAAGGACCAAAGAACGTTGCAAGACCTACCCAAACGATTCACGAAGTTTAAGAAAGGCAATAGGATAGTGATCTTACTAGGAGCCAAATGACATGGGCAAATGACTGAACCAATAGAAGGGCCAACCAAATTCAAGGAGGTTAATCTAGCTAAGGAGGAAGAGGAGACGCCTCGACCTGTCTTTATAGCCGATGACTTGACTGAGGAGGAGGAAGCCAGTCTCATTGTTCTCTTATGGGAGTACATAGATGTCTTTTCTTGATCTATCAATGAGCTAAAAAGGGTAGATTCGATTGTAGTGACTCACAATATACCCATGACCCCCGATGCAATGCCGGTCAAGCAGCGACCGTAACCTATGAATCCCAATCACGCTCACGTTGTCAAAGAAGAAATCAATAAACTGTTGAGAGCAGGATTCATTTATGAGACTGAGCACACTGACTGGATCTCACCCATAGTGATCGTACTGAAGAAAAACGGAACGATCAGAGTGTGCATCAACTACAAGAAAGTCAGTGCGGCTATCAAGAAAGAGAATTACTCATTGTTGTACACTAAGCATATGCTCAAGTGAGTAGCTAGTAAAGAGGCCCAAAATTTTCTAGATGGCTTCTCAGGGTACAATCAAGTGCAAGTACATCCTGACGATAGGCACAAGCCTGCATTCACCACTGAGTGGGGGGTCTTTGTCTACATAGTCATGCCCTTCGGGTTGACAAATGTGTCAACCACATTCCAAAGACTCATGTGTGCCATATTCAAAGACATGCTTAGAAAAGAGTTAGAAGTATTCGTTAATGATATGTGTGTTCACTCTAATTGGAAGAAACACTAAGATAAACTCCGAGCGGTCTTTGAACGATGTTGATTATATCGTCTCTCGTTGAACCCCTTGAAGTGCCAGTTCTTTGGGTAAAACATGGATGCATCCTAGGGCACGTGGTGTCAAAGAATGGCATTGCCACGAACTTTTTGAAAGTCAAGGTTATTGTCGATCTACCACCACCATATCTAAATACAAGGGAGTTCAATGCTTCCTAGGCCATTTAAGGGTATTATTAGAGATTTGTATTGCTTCCTAGGCCATGTATTGCTAGACCTCTGTACAAGTTGCTGATAATATTCAAATGGACCAAGGAATGCCAATGCGCATACAAGGAATTGAAGAAGGCTCTAACCACAGCACCAATCCTACGAGCCCCTGACTCAACCATAATCTTTCACATTCACATTGATGCTTCAAAGTTTGCCATGGGAGCTATGTTGTGCCAGCCTAGTGAACACAATCTAGACTATCCAGTGAGCTTTGCTAGCAAGCAACTCATGGATGTGGAAATGAACTACTTGAAGACAGAGAGAGAGAGGGTTTAGCCATGGTGTTTACTATAAAGGAATTTCAGCATTATCTATTGGCTACGCCTTTTTCCTTCTTTATTGACCATCAAGCATTGCTTTATCTCGTGAATAAACCGTGCACTACAAGACGCATTGCTCGATGGTTATTGTTGCTCTTAGAATTTGACTTCTTTGTGGTTGTACGCAAAGGGAAGCAACATTACATGGCTGACCATATGTCTCGCATACTCACTAGAGAAGCCATTGGACAGGGCATTAAATATATCATTAAATAAAAGTAATCGAGAGATTGTATATCATTAATGCAAAGAATATCATAATCATGAATATAAGAGGCTAAAAATAGATATTGATAATACAAATTCGTAATATTATTTTATATATATAACTTTTTGCAAAGTTATTTTTGTATTTTTTAAAATAGAACTTCAGTTACGAAGGCTCTACTCCTATTGGTCTAGAGCATCTCTCTCTATCTTCGAAAAAATGCATTTTTGAGACCTCAAAACTCCCCTAATGGAGTCTTTATGGATTAAAAGTGGTTCCACTGGAATGGTACAATAAGTTTAATGCCTTTATAAAGTCTCATGGCTACAAGTCAAGTCAAACAAACAATCGCTTATACACTAGAAAGGCTAAAGATGATAGCTTGATAGTATTGATCCTTTATGTGGATGATATGTTGATAGCTAGGAAAAACAAGTATAAGATTGATGCCCTAAAGAAAAGATGAATTAAAACCTTTGAAATGAAAGATCTAGGGTGTGCAAATCATATTCTTGGTATTCGCATAATGAGGGACAAGACACAAAGATTGCTCTATTTGTTCCAAAAGAATTATATCAGCAAAGTGTTGTAGCATTTCAATATGGAGAGGGGAAAGAGAATTAGTCATACATTATCTCCATATATAACACTTAATACTAATGATTGTCCCATATCTAATGAGGAGAGGATTGAAATGGCCAAGGTTCCATATTCATCATGTATGGGTAGTCTCACATACGTTATGATTGCCACTCACTTAGATATTGCTTTTGCAATGGGAGTAGTAAGGATGTACATATTAAATCCTAGCAAGAAGCATTGGGAAGTAGTGAAAGGCATCTTGAGGTACTTAAGTGGTACAAGAGATATGTGTGTATGATTTAGGAGAAATATCAGTGGTATACTTGGGTACACAGGTGCATACTATGTATGAAATGTTGATAACAAAAAATCAACCATGGGATATGCTTTTGCCTTGTATGGTGGTGCAATCTCATGAATGTCTCATTTGCAAAAATGTGTGCCATTATCCACCATTGAATTTGAGTATGTTACAACCAGAAAGGTATGAAAAGAAGCCATAATGCTTACTCATTTAGTGGGAGACTTGGATCTTACATAATCATTGTTACACACTAATAGCCAAAGTGCCATCATGTTTGCAAAGAATCACGTGTTTCATCCAAAAACCAAGCATATAGAAGTGAATCATCACTTTGTTCATTAGGTTCTTGAGGAAAATCAAGTTGGGCATGTCAAAGTTCATACTAATTATAACCCTCTCTAAAAAGTTTGCACATTGCAAGGAGTTAATGGCCATTGGGTGAGGGTAACTGGCATATATTTACCTAATATATTCTCTCATTCTTTTGTTCCCCTTAAAGGCACATTAGTCTTTAAGTGGGAGGTTGTTGCGATAAAGGCCAATATGGCCAACCACCCATCTTACTCATTAACCTTAACTATATATGTATATACTCATCCTCTATCCTTTTAATGATAAGAGAATAAGGTGTTGCTCACAAGAGAGCTATTGGAGGCACCACAAATATAATGTGAAAAATAACAATAAACTATTAAGTGAAAGCAACAAAAATCAATAAAATACACCACCAGATTGGTAGAATTTTTGCAACAGCTACTCAATATCACCAAAGCTAAGAGAAGATAGAAAATGAATCATTGCTTAGCCATAATGGAAATATTAGTGCCCAAGCATTATGAAAATCATTGTATATAGTTAAAACAATTACTGCATCAATACTTCCTCATAAATATAATAGCACAACATCATCCAACTTTGTAAAACCAAACATGTGTGGATAATATGACAATATATATAGCCCACAATATTGCTACAAGATATACATTAAACTTTCTACTTCAATAACACTTGTTCTATACAACTATAGTCAATAGAAAAATTGTAATACCTATAATAAACACCTCTGTCAAACAACCTGCAATCTGAAATTGCTCATTTTAGCAATTTGTCTCACTAGTTACCAATGCTCGGTAACCTGTATACAATGTGTTGAGATATCAAGCTCCACTCGTGATATGCCAGGGTGACCATTGTGCATTTATGTCACCAACTTGTTAGTTGCAGATGCGGTTGGTACACTGCCCATGAATAATAGCTAGATAACATCTATCCTTATCTACTCTCGTTCGTGGCTCAGTTAGTATACCACCTTAGTTAGTTGAGTTTGGTTTGAGACCCATATATAGGGTTCTTCTATTTCTCTGTACGTGTGTTCTTTTTGGCTTACACAACTAAGAAGAGGAAATTTGTTTTCAGTCTCCACCTTTGTGTGTATTCCCCCATTGTGTAAGTGAGAAAGCTACAAGTGAGACTCATTCCTTCTCTCCCACAATCTTAACATGGTATCAGAGCCTAGTTCGTGGTAAGAAGCTCAAGAAAGCAAACCAAGTTCGTGATGTTTTGGTAAGAAGACTAGTGTTGCTTTCATTTTTCGAGTTTGGGAGCAAGTCTCACTAGTTACCAATGCTCGGTAACCTGTATACAATGTCCCTACAATGGACATTGTAATCATTGACTTGTTTTGTAGGTTCTAAATGGTCTGTGTAGATTTGCAAAAAAAGAAAAAACAACTTGTGCAATACTTGCAAGTCAAAAATGGAGCTCGAAATAGCCTCAAATCAAAAAATTGAGTAGAATGAGCCTTTATGAGTCCTCTCAAAGAATTTATTAACATCTTCGCATATATCAAATGCCATCCAGAATGGAGACTCTAAAGATTTCTATTGGTGGCAATGGATGGAGACTCCCTTTTACTTTAATATTAGTTGTTTGAGCTACAAGGGAAAACTGGAGATGGCACATATATGGATGTAGAGAGAGAGAGAGATGATGATGATGATGTTATGTTTGTGGTACTTACAATATATTTCTTATAAGCAACACATTATTGTCTTATCACTCAAAGAATAAAGAATGAGGTGTTCGTATTTAGCTTTAAAAATAATAACCCATGATTAAAACATAATTTTGATAACTTCTTATTAGCTACTACTCTTTATATAATCTTAAACTAGTTCTCATTGCTTAGATACTTATTTCCCTCCAAAGTAGATCTCCGAACTAACCCAAACTCGATTTGATTTCCAAGTTCAAACCTCCATAGAGATCTAGCTTGCTAACAAAGTAATTTCCAATCCATTTAGACTTTGAACGTAATACAAAAAGAAATGTTGCAACTATTGGATATACCTACACCTTGTATAAGAGATGATTTTTTATAAATGCGTATACTTCAAGCTACTTTTGTTCAAAGATAGCCTTGAAGTCCAATTGTGCCATTCTGTGCAAAAATTAGTGCTCTCATCATTTTTAAGCACTATTTTAGTATAGCTACAGACGAGAGAGGAAAACTAAATTTGAGCTTTTTCACAACGCCTATGATTCACATTTGATTCTACGCAATACTTCTACCTAACTTCATCTATGTAAATCTTTTCTAATTACATCTCTTCTAGTTCATCATCTTCCTCTTCTTCTTTCTATATTTTGATCACTTTCAAACCATGATATTCATCAATGAAAAATCAAATAAATGAGAATAAATACAAAATGTAAATGTAAGTGTCACTTTTTATATCCCTTCTTATTTGTGTGTTATCACAACTTTCTAGATGCAACATTTATTGACAAATCATGATTCAATTATTATATTCTTTTACAATCATAATTGTTGTAGAGTGATGCATGTCTCATGTCTACCTCTAACGAAAACTAACACAATTTTGCTCTTCGAAGATCATGTGTGCATTTCGTCAAGAGTCTCCCTTCCCAACAAGATAGGAAAGTGATCATCTCAATCATAGAAGGGTCGATGCTCTCTCTCTCTCTCTCTCTCTCTCTCTCTCTCTCTCTCTCTCTCTCTCTCTCTCGTTTAAACTAAGTTTAACAACTTTCCTTATCACTTATTTTGCCATGTCTAAAACACATGGCCACAACTTATTACACTCAAGTATCCTTTACATACTTGTCTTTAATTATTTGAGACAAACAACACCATTAATGTGCATTTCAAAATTCATAGATTTGTTTATAAGAACATGTTGATTTCTATTCCAAAATCCCTTCATAGATTACAATTAAGTACCAAACTAATTTTAAAAGTGTCATGATAAGCGTGTTGATGCAAAAGTATTCTTATGTGGGGTGAAATTGGTGATCAATAGGGATCCACTTGAGAGAAAATTGGGATGTTAGTCATGTGTATTTGTTAATAGCTTTTAATGAAACATAATGCACATAGAATGTAGAAACCCATTCCATTAGAGATTTTATCATTCCAATCAAATTGTTACCATTATTTGTATATCACTTAGTGGGAAAATTTTAACAAAGCTAAATTGAATGAAGGGATTCAAAAAAAGTAATGCTACACTAACAACAAATCCACAATGTAATGGCTTCCATTGCATGTAGATAGTAGCCTCATTGATTTCTCCATTGCATGTAGATAGTAGCCTCGTTGATTTCTCCATATTGGGTTTTACTTCAATGTCCATTTAATGTATTGCCTATTACAAGGGGTTGACAAAATAGGAGATTAGACAAGTAAAGAATCAATGTAGTGTTATACTTACAAGTCCTTTCATCCTTGAGATGTGGTTGAGTGCACACTTGGCATAATTAACCAACCCTCCACCATGACATTGTCCATGCTACCAAAGATTCTCTCTCTCTCTCTCTCTCTCTCTCTCTCTCTCTCTCTCTCTCTCTCTCTCTCTCTCTCTCTCTCGTTTTTGTTAAGATTCTAAGAGACAAAAGATTGAGACATGGTTGTTTTATTATTTAGTCACATGTCCAAGTGAAAGATTAAGCCAAGACATTGGTTCTTTTGATAAAATTAAGAATGGCCAATACTTCAATTTAATTGATTAGTATAGTTGGAATCATTTAAGCATCCTTTTTAGTTATCTACCAAAAACCATAGCTTGACATAAGAGCTTGACCAATGTGCCTAACTATAATAGTAATAAGGATCTTCTAACATCCTACCAAGAACTATAATTTACCCCAATGTATGTCATGAGAAGAAAAAGCATGAGAGAGAGTGTCCTATTCAATAAACAATAAAAGAGAGAGAGCAAGAACTTCCTTTCTCGCTCAAAAATAGCATACATGGGCCTACAATTAAACAAGCACTCGTAGTTTGTCAAGTAAGTTGTACACATCACTTCTCTCACATTACCTCTCCTTTGAGTCTTAGTTGTCAAGGTATTGTGAACATGCTTTTGTGTACATATATTAAAAAATGAGCTTATGTTTAGTCCCCACACACAAGATTTAATTAGAAGACCTAGCTGTGTCAAGAAACAACATAACGTTCACATGACGCTCGCACATGTATTCATGCAACAAATCTAACTTGTTAAAAAAACCACTGAAGTGACAAATGATATAATACACTAGGTGAAATTATAAAGGGCCTAACAATAAAGTTTAACTTAAACAATAAAAACTTCAAATTGACAAATATAGTTTCAATTTGTTACTTGAGTAATTAATTTTCAAAAACATATCCCAAGTTTTGTACTAACCACTTAGAGCAAGGAATACCTATAGAGCACTAAACATAGCTTGCACCATAACTCCCACATGTGCATCTATAGGTGCATACAAATATACCTCATAAAGGAAATTGTCTAGCCACATATGTATAATATACCACATGAATTTCTAAAAGGCCTTCGCATATATCTTACCATTTAACTTGTAAGATAAAAGTTTGGGGTTTGATAGCAAAGTCCTTGTATGTTATTCACTTTGGAGACCCAAGAAAGGGCCCAAAAGATTGAGCACGAAGTGACTATGGCCTACAAGTGAGATTATCATGGGTAGCAAGGTTGGAATTGGGATGGGTAGCGAGACTTGATTGGATTTGCGATAGGGAGGCTTGACGTCTCGCATCCACCTCAACAAGCCCTTGTGATCACATCACCACATTTCTTTTGGTATTTATCCTCAAAATTCATCTTCAAATGATTCCTTCACCTTGACTAAGCCTTTGAATTTAGCCTCTATTCTTTCCTTCACAAGCCCTTCTAATCACATCACCTTGTTTCTTTTGGTTACCACTATTCCTCTCCCACTATCATTATTCCTCTCTAGTCAAGAGTATTTTAAAGTATCATGAACATTTAGTCTTGGAAGACCTTATATATATTATTTATTTATTTATTTATTTATTTTTCTATTTACACTTGATTACATTGCTCTCACAACTAACTTCATTTTGAAACAATCAAAGACCGCAGTTAGATCAATGTTAGTGGAAAATCGAGGTGAGCTTCTCCAAGCGAATTGCAACACTCTGTAAAAGATTTGAAGTGTTAAAACATGAGTGACATTAAAGTTGTAGATTTGGTAAACGCTGAACGAATCACCAACTTTACAAAGAAGGGAATTATTTGTGCGATTCAAACATACATCTTTGTATTAATTCTTGGATCCTTTACAAATGAGCCTGTGTGAGTGGAGTGTGATCACAGGGTAAGTGATGAAAATGTATGTTACCCCAGACCTAAATAAAAAATGTGTTATAAAGTTAAGTGATAAAAATGTATGGCATACTAAATGTATATAGAAAATTGTGTTGCAATAAATCTTACAAAATCTGCTATCAACAGAAAACACCTCTGACTTGGAAATTCACGCACGCACGCCTTCGGTAGACACTCGCTGATCAAATCATTGTTGCTGGAAACATATATACGCACGATGAGGAATTAGTTGATTTATTAATAAACCTTATTGAAAAGGTTCATATACTTCGTGTACACTTCTTATAGTGTTGTCATTTTCGAGCGGATATTACACCACTATATTTATATTTATATTTATATTTATAATCTCTCACACACATATCTATATATTAGTTCTATACAGTCCTATATATGCGGGACACAGCGGGCATAGTTGCACAGGAACAATACATTATTATGATCATTCTATCAAGGTAAGCTGTAACCATGATTCAAAAAATACATACTTTGGGGGCTTACTGTGATTGTGAGGCAGAAACTTCTACAAAATCAAGTGGCAGGAATCAGCACTGGTGAGAAACCAGTCGCCACAAGCATGCATGCATAAGAGCATGAAGGGAAAGGAGGACCGCCACTTTTTCAACCTTCCTATTTGGCTGAAAAGCTGAGCAACCGTGTGTCTAAGCTATAATCATAACGAGGCTCTGAAATTAAAAGCCACAAGGGAATTGGTGTAAGAATATAACAATCAATCAATCGGAGAGGAGAATCTGCTAGATACAGAAGGGTCTCAACTTCATGAACAAGGAACAACATAACAATCAATCAATCGGAGGGGAGAATCTGCTAGATACAGAAGAGTCCCAACTTCATGTACAAGGAAGAACACAAGCACAGACAGGGTCAGTCTCTTGAGCTTGACTTGAGACTAATGGATGAGATTTTTATGTGTTTGGTGTGTTTTGGTTGGGGTTTTTTTTTTTGGGTGGGGGTGGGGCGGGGCGGGGTTGGGTTGGGTGGTGGTGGTGGTGGTGGTGGTGGTGGTGGTGGTGGTGGTGGTGGTATGTACAGTCAATGCCATCTTCTGGGCACATGCCCATTACCATGTGGCTGTCGAGGGTGTATGGTGGCTTTCTCAATGAACTCCACGGCCTCCCCTCCTTCGTCCGGAACTGGGAATGATGATTAATAACACGGTAATGATATGACAAGTTAGGGTCGGAAATACAGTAGTACCGGCACGGCTAGCTAACAAGAGATTCGATAAGGGAGAGAATAAAAAAGGCAGCAGTGCCTATGATAATTATTAGTGTCTTTGGCTGATCGTGTCAAAGAACAGAGTGACATTGCAATCGGTGGAGGCTCTTACCAGGAATAAGCTTGGCGTCCAAGTTGGCTTTTGCAGCCTGACCCGGTCTTTTCGAATCCGCGCCAAAAGTAGCCGACCCTACTAAGGAGTAGCTTCTTGAACGCCGATGAGCTAGCCCATCAGCAGGAGACGCCACATCCTTCCCATCTGTTTTGGAGGCGAGTGGGACCGCCTGCTGTTGATGGCTGTTCAATTCAAAAAGAGAAAGTGAGCGCAAAAGGAAGAGAACGATTTGACTTCCTTCTACATCAAAGCACGAAGTACGCCTCTCAAGATGGGGAGACGGCTGAAGCCTGAGACTGCTGAGTGCGATGATAGATTCGTTCTGGTGTGTTGTAAGGATCAAACAAGTACAATGAGTGACAACTGCGTATAAATACGTCGTGTAACAATTGACAGTACTTCAAGCGTCGGTTCACACCTGCAAACATGTACTGAAAAGAAAGTCTACATGCTTCTCAAATGTTTCCAGGATCCTATAAATAGCTGGTGTCTAAACGTAAAAGCTTGAATCCCCATTATCCCGAACTCCAATCTTCCACCCATGAACCTGCATGCAGGAGCTCACGAAGTTGACGCTCGATGGAATTAAGACAGAGTTTCACACAACTCTTGGGAGCTTGAGCCTCTGCAGAGGCTCTCCAAAGAATGCGTTTTATAAGCTGATGATTAGCCTCCTGCCCGCAATGGGCAAATTCGTCGACAATACGAAAATCCAGGTTCGTCGATAAAACTTTGGCACGTGGGCACACGCAGTCCCTTCTGATATTACATTCATCACATACTGCAAACGTAATATCACATACCCCAGACTGGGGACACAGAGGAGATAGAGACAGACAGACAGACGGAGGAAGAAAAAGAGACATAGAAAAGCAAAAGCACACTCACATGTAGCGCCGCTCAGCGTCTGAGCTTCTCACCACGCCGTTAGGGAGCACCTTGCCGTGCTCCAAAAGATGCGGCGGCCCCGCATCCGTGTCCTTATTGTTGTGCCACACCACTTCAGCCTCGGAGTAGTCGCTCTCTTCCTCGAAATCCTCCATCCTCCCGGTCGATTCCCCAGTCGAATACTCCCCACTGTCAGCCTCCCTGGGGACATGGAACGACCTCTTCAGCTGGGCATCACGCCTGCTGGCCTGCAATCTGGGAGGAGGGTGGTGGGCCGCGCCGCCCCCTGCAGCCGCCGCAGAGTAAGGCACTGTAGGTGGGGTGTGGAGATGGTGATGAGCGGAGGAAAGAGGAGACATCTTGGGCTCTTTAGCCTTCCTCTCAGCATGCTTGATGGACAGGAGGCCGTTCTCCGCATGCTTGCTGTTGCTGTGGCCATTCTGCAGCAGCCTCAGGGGCCCGCCCCCCTGGCGATCACTTCTTCTGTCACTGCTGTCACTCCTATCGCTGTCGAATCGGGATGCATCCATGCCGTTCGCATGCGGTGGTGGCGATTGATGCGCGTTGCTCTGCACAGTGAAACTCCGGGTGGCGCGCAACCTGTCGTGAAGCTGCAGCCTCTCTCGGTCTTCTGGGCTCCCGTGCCTGATCTTGTTTTTGGAATTGGCAGTGCTGCCTCGGGCGGAAGGAGGTGGTGGTGTTGGATGACAAGAAATCTCCGAGTTTGAATTAGAGGACCTGCTGTCCGGCGATATCGCTTGTCGGGGTCTTCTCCTTGTCACATCCTCCTCGGCGAAACCATAGAAAGCCGACGAAGCATCAGGAGAATGGGGTTCTGATGAGTGTCCCGATCGGTAATCCGAGCTAGGGACATGACGCGCCTGACAACCACGACGAACCCACATGTCAGCAGTGACCAATTCAGAAAAAGTGTGAGACTCCAAGAGTTTGACCTCAAGACTTTAGTCATTATACCTCTACATTTCGCACCTCTTCTAAGGGCTGCCTCCTGAGGCCATGTCCATGATGCGCTCCTGCTACAAAATGACTTGGACTCCTCGTTTTCACCTTTTCGTGGGCGCTGTCTAGAGCCTTGGCTGCCCTTGACTCTTTGATAACCCGTTCTAGTTCTCCATCTTTCTTGGCTAATGCATCCTTCAAGAAGGTTATCTGCAGAAACCAAGCATTCGTATCCTATTAAACTTCGGGCGAAGTCCAGGAATATACAAATCCTTCAAGAAGACTAACTTCAGAAATCAACAATTGAATGTGTCAGAAAAATAAGAAAATGAACGCTTTAAATAACCTCGTTTCCTTTCTCTTCTGTTAGGACTTGAGCTAAGCCACTTAATTTTCAAAAACAGAGCTTCACCTGGTCCTTAAGATCTCTAACTTCACCACTCTCTTTGTTCGATTGAGCAGCACCAAGCTCCACTACAGCCACTCTTTCCGCAAACTTTAGAGTACTGATGGTCTCTCCATACGATTCCTCGTCAGGACTAATATGCACAAACATTAGAGTTTTTGCTTGGCCCCCTGATTCGAAACAAAATGAGACATTTTCAAAATGAAATTAAATTCTCAAAGACCGAAAGTAGCATGGCATCCTTGATGATTAGTCGCCAAGTAAAACAATACATTGGGTAAACAACATACCCAAGGAATCTTGAAGCAGCTGGGTAAGTTTGCTGTTTCTGTAGGGGACGTGACTGCTTTTCTGTGCCAATGCTGCAATCACATCTCCCAGAGCTGAAAGGGATTTGTTGATGTGCTGGGCTTCTTTTAATCTATCCCCTGTAGCTTCAGATTTGTCTACTCTTTCACTCCCAGCAAGATCAACCAAATGAAGGCAGCCACGAAGAACTGCTCCAGTTGCTTGATCAGCACCTTTAACATGGACCGTAAGCACGCTGCAGAGGATAGTGTCAGCTATCTGACGGGATGTCCCCAGTTGGAAGAAGGAAGAGGTGCAAAATCCATTACCTGTGAGAACGACTGCTTCTGTCATTGAGAGCAGTGGCCCCAACAGCACGGTTTCTATGTCCTAAGGTCATGAGGTGTAAAACATCCTCCGTGGAATTGACAGGCACCATATTGGCATCAGGAACATTAAGCCCATTTTGTTGAGAATTATTCCGGATCTCTAGTGTTTGACAAAGTTAAGGATATACCATGTCCTGTAGGTCCTCCATACATTAACTGCTACAGTTAACCACCACCTCAATAAACTACTTAGATTCACACACATGACATTAGCATCACGAACACTCAATTTCATTACAGTTACCCATTATCGCGCACTAGGTTGACAAATAACACACGCAGCATCTCTACACAAGAAAAAGGATATTTCTTGTTTGAACCATCTGTGCAAAGGAGATCCCGTACTTGCTCATTGTAAATCTCAATCATTTGGACTCCCACTTCGTATTTGATTAAGTCTTTCCTAGTTTGAGATATTTGAAACAGGTCGTGCAGAGCCCGAAAGTTCACACCCCAGTCCTTTGGCGATGGGTTGTTGGGTCCAGTCTGAAGCATTAAAAAGTTAAATTCTTCTACGCTCCCAGAGACATTGTCTTCTTTACATCAAAGAGTTCATAACCTAAGACAGATTGCCAATTTGAGACGGTTTAAGTGGCATGTTCTACAAATGTGAATAAAATGACGGTCTGAATTACCATTGTATAAGTCTTCCCAGATCCAGTTTGCCCATAAGCAAAGATGCAAACATTGAAACCATCCAGAACTGATCTGATAAGTGGCTGGGTATCAAGGAAAACTTCCTCTGCAAAAGTCGAACCAAACACTTAAGTTGGAGGAAGCCCTGAAACGAGTAACATGCAACCTTAATCATTTCAATAGAATCTTGCCTTGGGCACAGGCTGGTCTAAATACTTTGTTGAAATTGAAAGCTTTCCTGTGTTCTTTTCCCTGCTTGACGGGGTTAGAAATCACTATCGATCCCTTTTCCCCAATAAAATCAACCGTACTGTTGCGGTTGATTTGACCCTCCAAAAATGGTCGTACTCTGCAGTAAACTCTGATGTTCCCTGCAGACAGATAAGAAAAACAATACCACAGATTGTATGTCAAGACTACCAATTGCAAACCATTTATGCAACTACATGCCACTAGAAGACAAGAATATACAAAAAGAAACCACTTAGCTAACTAGTAAGGATAGCAACCTTTCAAATCTTGCACTTGGTTATAAAGTTCTCGGTTTTCAGCAGCAACCTTGTGATACTCTGCTGCAGCTTGAGCAAGCCCATGAAGCCTCATGTCTGCATTAGACAGACGATGTTGGCTTAGTAAGATGAGGCATACTATAGCAACAGCAGAAGATGTCTCACTAGGAGTAGGTCTTACTTAGCCCTTCAAGCTCCCTCTCCCAAGCATATTGCATGTCTTGAAAGTCAAGCCTAGTATTCTCCAATTCACTTTTTAACTCCTGCAATAAAGGCAGAGTTGTAAGATTTAGTTATATACCACCAAAAACTGAGTTAAGACGATCACCTCATAAATGCAGATAAACAGATTTACCTTCAGCTCATTACTCTGCATCTCCAAGCATGAGGCCCGATGTTGATCCATACTATGCATTTGCTGTAACTCCCTGAGAAGAACTTGCACCTTGTCCTGATTCTGTGGACAGTTGGTTAGATCACTAAGATCTTCCATGATCTTCAAGTGACTTCTTTTCTGTTACCAGAGTATTGCACCTCTTAGCTTCCATTGAGACTACACAGAACGGTTATGTACGTGATCATTTACAGTAATAATACACTATTGTGTAGCAAGGCAATTGCCTCATACAATTTTTTAAATAGACAGCTCCCCAGAAGATAGTATTTGGGACTAAAACAAGCCAGCAGAGACGAAAGATCCTCCAACGGCTAGAAAGCAAGAGACACCATCGAGAATACTTTGAGGGTAGAATAGTCGAATGAGATTAGAGACTACATTTTGTGCAAAGGAACAGAGGCTGGTGGTGGCAAGACCTGTGCTTCTGTTGGGATTGCCAGACTTACCTTTCCGAGTTGTGGGTTTTTCTTGGCAATGACTGCTTCTGGGTGCTAGCATTCTTGGCTTGTATAAAGTAGTTGCTGGGATGGTCTAACATCCGGAAGCAGTCATTGCCATTTTATTGTTCAGCTGAGCATTACACAGTTGAAACATCAGCAGTAGGATTGCTTGAAGAAGAGAAACAATTGGGCTACAAAAACTGTAATTACTGTACAATTCTGCATAGCTCAATAATATTCGGTACGAGGGTTACAAAAATAAAAGTATGCACTCTCAAATTCAATACAGCTTGACCATATCATGAGAGGGATCCATATTCATACATAAATAAACGTTAATAGCAAGTAGCCCAGGCCAGTGTTGTTGCACAACACCTTTAACCAAGGAAAAACCAGGCTTCAGCACTCTGGGGTTATACAATGACAGACATTTCAGCAGATAGATTGGATATGCGAATGGCTAAGGGGAATATGAACATGGGAAAGAAATGTAAGTAAAGCACAGATAAGGTAGTGAGTATTAGTGGCTACCAGTTAAACATTGCACAGATAAAGTAGTGAGTATTAGTGGCTGTCATAAAATTTTGATGAAGCAAAAACAATTGGGCTACAAAAGACCATAAGTCCTTTGCATTCAGACTTTGTCATCTGGTGTGACAGATCCATGGTCAAACAATAACACATGGTAATAGCACTTAGTGGTCCCAGCCTGGGCATGCTATAGTTGGCCCTCTGGAGTTACACTGTGTGCAATTAAGTGTGTCCCCAAGGTTAGTTTTCAGCCCATGCAATAGCCCACTTGGTAAAAAGCACTTCAATGCTTACAGCACAGATAAGAACCTAAGCAGGGAGGTCTACAACTTTCAGCCAAACTAATCGCAGACTTCATGTGAAACTTGCTTGCATGCTTTGTATACATTCAAGACAACAAGGTACAACCCAAGCCTGGAAAATGTCATCCGTAAGACTCTCCGAACACATGTACATTAGGAATTATGTATGAATAATCATTATGTGTAAAGCAACAACATTTGCAGAGAAATATCAACCATTACCGAGCAACTCAAGAACTTCAGTAAAGACACAATGTTAGGCAAATTTATCAGATCCCTCACAAAAGCCTAAATAAGAATCACACCTGCCCTTCTTGGGAATACAGTCGTTGCTCACATTCTTCAATAACCTTCTTGAGCATGAATTCAACAAGCTGGCAAGAGCAAATTAAAGTAAGAAATAAAGGGGAAGAAGCAGAAATGGACTCGTATCAGCTCATGGGAAACAAAGCCTACACACCATAGGAACTTCTTCAGGTGTTCTGTCATCGAGTACTACCATCACCAACTTTAGAAGAGACTCACATGGCAAACTCTGCAGATCCACGAGAGAAATCCAAATTCGTAAAGTGCCTATTCAAATGATCTAATTGCCAGACATGCAATTTGGGAGTATAAATCGTCGCAACTCACTGTATCATAAGAGTTATTGTTTCTCGAAAAAAAGACATCTACAAATTTTTGGCACACATGCTGTACCCATGCTGCAGCATTGGCATCTGTTGGACACATAAGGCAAGACAGACCATTAATTCTAATACCAGAGACTCCCAATAAGACAGTCGCAACCAAAAAAGAGCTATGTGTCGAACAAATATACCAAAACTAGACCATGCATTTTCAGTTTCTTCAAGCAGATCATTGAGGCAATGACCCTTCCACAGCCCATTCAGCTGGTCAAGCTTTTCCCCATGGCCGTTAGAGGCGCACAGCCCATCAGGCCTGTTCAACTTTGATGAAGATAAAGGCGAAGGTTCTGTGAATTTGTGAGAAACACTCAAGGCCTTCGCTGATGATTTGGTGGGCCACGGGTATTTGATCGGAGCCCCAAACTTCAAACCACCATGTCCGCCAGACTGCTGCCATTCGTGATATGCCTTGAGTGTTAAAATGCAATCGACTACTTTGGTTAACAGTCCGGCATGTAAGCTCCCCTAAATGTCCGAACGTTCAAGGGAGAAATATCTGTTAGCTTGCCTTCAACAGTAAACAGCTCTTAGACATAAAAGGAGCTGTTCCGTACCTTCTCTAGATCAGACGCTTCAAATGATGGCAGCTTTAGCTCCTCAACTGCCACGAGGAAGTTCCTAACGTTCTCAAAATATTGATATGCAGAAAGTGCCGCCCCTTCTGGAGGCGGGCTTGAGAGTGTAGGATTCTCCACAATCTACAGACAGCAAGTAGCAAGCTGAATTGTGAACAGCTGCTCAGACAAGAAGGAAGAACGATTTGGGAGTTTTTCTCAAAAAAAAAGAACCCCCGGCAGCTACCTTCGGTACAGCACCCGGATGGATTTTGTTCATGAGATTGCAAAGAACCAAACCATTCCTCAAACACAACCGTAGCTCCTCCTCCGTAGGTTCCAACGCTAGGTCCAAAGGACCGACCATTGTGTGCAGCCATTCTGCGGCCTGATATCTTCTTCGAGCTGCAATGAAGGATGATGCACAGACGGTGAGACGGGAAACAAAGCATCGACGCGTTTGTCTCAGAATACCCGAGAATGACGTTGTCACTTCTCACACGCATGTTCTACCGAACATGGGACTCCAAATGTACCTGTTTCATTAGCTTTTCTAGAGGCCAAGTGTGTGTCGCTCAATCGTGCCGAATGCGAAGGAACTGGTTCTGTACGTGCATCGTTTGCTGCGTCAATCCTGCCTGCATCTGTGGTGGACAGTCCCTTGGATGTGTAGTGGTACAGAGGCGATCCATCTGCACCGAAGAAGGGGGAGCCGCCATGGAACTTCCCATTTGACATTGCAGATAGGCAGCTGGCTGCCTCGGGGGACAAAACGGCTGGCTCGTACTGCTGCAGCATCGCCTTCCACGAAGCCTACCTACAGGGTAGTAGACCACGCAGGCACAAAGCACAGGGTACACGCGCCTGGTGTGCGGTCTGCGAAGCAAACGTCGGGTAGGCCAACGCCGGGCGTGCGGTAAGTGGTGTAAATCCTTGCTTTCTTCGCCGGGCGTGCTCCCAAACGTAAATCCTTGCTTTCTTCGCTCCTATAGCTGAGCTTCTCTCTCTCTCTCTCTCTCTCTCTCTCTCTCTCTCTCTCTCTCTCTCTCTGCGCCCCACAAGGTCGCTATAAAAAAGCTTTATTAGCAGCTTACTGAACGATTCCTTCAGCTTGAGTATTAAAACCGAGAAAACAACAAAATGGCAGGCCTTGCAAACGGGAAAGATATAGCAACCTTGACAAAAGATCGAAGTTCTGGCTTAGACCAGCAATAAAGCGCGCTGTTCAAAGCTTTCAGCGCCTTTACTGGCGATTGAGTGTCAATTTTGATGAATGAATACGCCAATCAAAAAACTCAGAGCTAACCGTTAAAAAAACGGAGGAGTGCGGACATGGAGGAAACAACAAAAGCATGCGAAATGGAGGAAGGTTATAATGTGGAATGGAGAAAACGGATGAAGCAGCAAAGATATGAGAAATGGAAAGAAGTATGTAATGTGAAATGGAGGAAACAGACAAACCAGAGAAGCATGTCAAATGGAGACTCCTGGCAAAGAAATCGATCAATAATGGTTAGAGAAAAGTTTGCTTAACCTTTTCATTGTAGCGCTCGAGACTCTTCTCTGCTCGAGGGGAATAAGGAGGCAGCAATGGAAACAGAAACTTTATCAAGAGCACGAAAAGAATGGAATGGAAGATAAAGCTTTACAGATGATGAGGACTTTGGCTATCAGGATGAAGGCAGATGAAGGAGAAGGGGGAGGCGAGGGAGGTGGAGGTGGAGATGAAGATGGAGGGGGAGGGGGAGGGGGAGGTGGAAGGAGGAGAAGATGGAGAAGATGAAGAGTCGCTGTGCCTCGCTTGCTTGCAAGGGCGGAGATGGTAGTAGTTGAGCTTGCACTTCCGTCCTCGCGCCCCGCCTCGCTGTGTGTGTGTGTGTGTGTGTGTGTGTGTGTGTGTGTGTGTGTTTCGATGGTCGGTGGATGAGTCAAACGAGGAGAAAGCGCGCAAACACAGGCGCAAGCGAGACCCTGAGAGAGAGAGAGAGAGAGAGAAGAGACAGAAGTGACAAGTGTTAATCAGAAGGCGACAGAATTGAAAGAAGGGAAGAAACTCTCTTCTTCGGCAATGGGGAGGGAGGGGGGCGGGGGTTTGCGAGTTGGACAGAAAAATAGTCTCGCCTCCGCGTCTTTTTTGGTTATTTCACTTTGGTTTCATTCGTTTTGATTGGTTATTTTTTAGGGAAAGAACTTGAAAGGCTTCTCATGTGTTTCTTTTGTTGTTGCCTAGCTGATTAGTAGGGTCTGTGCTGCCCCCGGGGGGGGCGGGTGGGGGGGGCGCCCCTCCCTGGCCAGCTGAGCTGCGCCCACCACCACTCTCAGCCTATCATGAGCTGAATTTCCTTCCCCTTTAGTTTTGTTGCCTCAATTTCAATGCGCAACCTGGTTCTTCAAAGTTCACATCCATTTCATTAACGTATCAACCACCCGCTTCCTTCATATGCACTAGTCAGCGTTCACACACACATGCATGTCAAAGGCTCTTTCTTTTAATGAGAATCCATTAAATTGTATTATAATAGGTAAAGATATTTGCATCATAGGGGCACTGCATATTCCATATCCTTCAAAATGCAAGACCCAAGAGAAAATCCCTATATTATCTACTAGGCTATTATCATAGGCTATGCGTAGATGACAAATCATAGTGGATCAATTTAGTTTAACCAATCGTTAACTATGGTACTTTACCTACTCAAAGCAATGCACATGAAGAGCTGGTCTTTCCAGGTTACTATATCTCAAAATAGCTCTTTCAGCATGGCTTTTTGAAAACTATGAATGAAAAAGCTCCACGTGGTCGTATTAGTTTAACAATCTAGTTTCTAATGAACATAGCTTTTCCTTGTGTTTATAGGAGAGACCTTGGTTGAACTAGAAACTGTGTGCCACATCATTACAGTATTAGCTATGGTGACCTTTTCATGAATGTAGTACCTCATGTGAGGGATTTCCACTAGCTAAGGTGTGGTAGCTACAGTAATTTGTAAGGACCCGAATGAGCTAACCTTAGGGGTGTTCCACAGTGGGGGAACCAATCTCTTGACTCTAGATATGTAAGGCATATGCGTGTGTGTTGGAGTTGGAATCCTCAATTACCCAAATATCTTTCCATCGACCTCCTAATATTTCCATAAAGCTATGTCCCACAAGAAGAACCTCATGGTTGGAGCGTGCTCTTCCTTTGTGAGCCAATTTGGAAGGGGCCTCATTTCTCATTTGATTTAGAGGATCAAAAGCAAGCCTTAGATTCAATTGTGGCATGTGATTCTTCTGTTTCCTACTTTTCTTATTCCAAGAGGTGCCTCATTCTACTCCTTCCTATGCTCACGAGGCTAGATTTTAGACCTTCTCTTCTGGCTGACTAGTGGCTTGGGAGACTACCAAAGGATAGGTTCTCCTGATTTTTTCACCTCAAAGAAGATTGTGTTTATCTCTGCTTCTTTATCTCTCAACTCTTTGTCCCAAGTCCTGATTTCTTATGTTGTATGACTCGGGGGCACTCCTCCATAGGCCAAATGCTCTATGTTGGAGAGGGTTGCAACAAGTTCTTCTATCTTCTAGTGAAAACCTCCTCTCTCTCCTCCTTGCTAAATCATTCATGTAGTCTTCCTAGTTCCATTTGTGCTTCTTGCTTTGCTATTCAGTCTACAATTCTCAATAATTGGGAGGATATTTCCAATGTTAGTAGCCCAATTCTATCATTGACCATCCCTAAGAAGATTTTATCATTTCTTGTTAGCAATAGATTGTTGGATTCCCCCAATAGGATTTCTTTGTAGCTTAGTTGATATGGATGGTAATGGATAATGATTGTAGAGCCATTTAAGGTACCTTCTATTCTCCTTGTAGCCAATGAACAAGTGGGAGATGGTTTCTTCTCCTTGCCACATCTCAAGTAGAGCCCATTCAGTAGTCCTATTTTCAAAGCTTTCTTGTGCATCCACACACTCTTGTGTAGGATTAGCCATAATAAACAATATATTTTGGGTTGGGACAACCACAAATCAGATTTGCAGGAATTTGTGTTCCCATTGGCTCATATTCCATGAGAGACTCCATCCATTGTTCAACCTATCAATTAATGTGGTGTTGGAGGATGGCAATTTGGGAATTGAGGATAGTTTAGCTTGAGTTTGCTAACAAAAAACATTAGTTTTAGCGGCTCATTTCAACATGCCTTCCTTTCAATTAAAAGTTGCACATCACTATTATTAGTTCTAAACTTTTATTTGAGCGCTATGTCACTTAGGCAAATTTTCCCTTGAAAATCCCTTATATCTCCCCATACCCTAATGCCTTTTCTATTGAGCTGAGTTGCACTTTTAAGGTGTCCCTCTATTGTAGGAGGTATAACTATGCCCAGCCCAATTGAGTCTGAGGTCACACAAGGTCTAGTTTTAATATTTATATGGATAGAAAAGTTGTGGTTTGTACTTTTGCTAGTACAACTATGCCCACCCCAATTGAGTTGAAGGTTGCCTAAGGTCTAGTTTTAGCATTTATCTAGATAGAGAAGGTGTGGTTTGTACTTTTGCAAGGTAGCTTATATTTGTTTTGTGAGAGGGGGGGAGGGGGGGGGGGGTGATCCTATGGGAGAGAATTCATTTCTAGGGAAAATCACATTATGGGTGGGGAGATTCGAGAGTCTTGGACATTCAATCTGTCTAAATTTGCTAAGGTTGTTGAAGGGGATGCAATGGCAGTGGAGAAGGAGAAGAGGAAGATGCGGGAGACAAGAGCACACACAATGTAGGTGCTATCAAGAATGATATGATAGCCTTATTGCACTTTCATATTATATATGAATAAAGAATGGGCGGTCTATGTACATGGGTAGGCCCAGTGGCCTTTTACCCCAACAACCTCCCATTAAAGGGCCAATAGGCTAGGGAGTGAAAAAACAAAGAAAAAGTAAAAGAGACAAGGTGAGGAATCATGACATCTCACCCAACACCCAATCAAAAAGCGAGCTATGCAACAAGCATCAGGAACCTCTGTAGAAGAGTGAAGCAGCCCCAAGTCCATGACATCCAGGAGACAAGCGATCCTACAACTCCATATAGTGGAGCAATCCAAGAGTGCTTCTCATGAAGCAAGCACAACTCATGAGTGCAAGGCTGTAATGCATAAACATTAGAGTAGCACATAGCATCAGCGTGGCGCATAAGAGACAGCTAAGAGCACATGGACTCTCCAAAGTCAATCCTAGAAGAAGGGCTAGCATCCCGGACACATGTTAGACGAGGTCTCAAGATAGTATGCGGCCTCAATGAAGTGGAAGACTAACATAGTAGATCAACCATAAAGCACACTGAACGTGCATCAAGAGGCTTGAGAGATGTTTGTGTCTCATAAAAGATAGCATGATGCCTGCATATAGCCTGCTGGGCATCCTGTTAACCTCGAGTCAAGATGGCGGAAAATGAAGGAAAAAGCAGAAAAAGCACGAAAAAGGAGCAAAGACACGCAGGTGACCGCTAAAGCTAAGCCGGGACAAAAAGCGCAATTTTAAATGAAAGGCGCCTCAAAAACTTGAAAGACTCTTGTAAAAGAGTGCCAAGCTCCCTCCTGTGCCAATTGTAAAATATTAGACGGGTGTAGGCTAAAGGCATAATGCTAGAAGAGTAAAATGGAAAAAGGACCTTGCCACAATTGTCGGTCATGTAAAAAAGGGGATGGGTGCCCATGGGATTTTAGGGCTTGTATATAAAGTTCAAAAAAATGAATGGAAGCTCATTCTTTGGTGTGTGGCTAACAAGAGCTCTTATCTTCTTCTCTTCTTCTCTTCCTTCTTGCTTGTACGTGCTCTTGAGAGAGGGAGTGTGAGAGTGTGAGTGTGTGGGAGTGAGGGATCAAGAGGGTGAAGCTCTTCACCATCTCCTCTTCTCTTCTTCTCTTCTCTTTTCTCGTGCACGTGGCTATAGAGGATGGAGCTTGGCGATGGAGGAGGCTTGAGCTTGCATCAAGAATCGTGGAGCTACCGAGGTGTGTGAGGGAGGAGGAGACTCACATCGACATCAAGGTAAGCTCACTACACTCGTAGGATCGACGGTGCGTTAGCTAGGTGAGAGATAGCCATTAGAGCTCGCTTGAAACACTTGAAGCAATAAGCGGTCCGTGGGTCTTGGCGGTTGAGCGTGAGCTCCCTCTACACATCCAAATCCCATAACCTGTAAGCCTGAAAGTCACCATCTCCATAACCAAGGAGGATACATCTATGTGACATAGGCATATCTGGCATATATACAAATGCCTGGCAGCCAAACATCCTCAAGTAATCATAGGAGGGTCTCATACCACTCCATGCCTCGTGTGGTGTAATACCATCCAAAGTCAGAGACAACGTCCTATTAAGCAAATAGATCGTCGTCATAAGGGCCTTAGTCCAAAAGCCATAAGATAACCCTACTGTGGTAAGCATAGAAGCAACTTTTGCCTGTAGAGTCAAGCACATGCCATGAGCAATCCCATAATACTGTGAGCATAGGAAATCAATGCCAGACTACTAACAATAGGACTAAAAACTGGGAGAGATAGCATAACTATCATCATCCATCTGCAAGCACGTTGGCCTGCAACTAGCAGAATCCATAAACCTATCAAGCATAACTTCGACATCCTCAATCCATACCAAGGGAAAATCCCAAACATAGTGGGTAGCACGATCCACGAAGGTCATAAAGTATGATGCTCCACCAAGAGACTGGGAAGGCATAGGTCTGTTGAGAAGTAAGCATGGGAACTCTCCTTATACTAGAGAGGATAAGGGTAGCTAGGTGTAAATGGATTGGAGGACGGGGGAGCAAGGGGAAACCCTAACCCTAACCTCTCCAGAGGCTATATAAACTACCTAAAGTACACACTCACAGTTGAGGAGACTGTACTAGTTGTACCTTGAACAACTAACTAAGCAAGATCTTATTCTTGTACTTGAGCTCTCTCTCTCGGCTTTCATAGCCCCCAGTGGGCCATCTCCCTCTAAGAGGGTTTGGAGAAATCCCCATCTCTCTGTGGTGCATATGGCCTAGGCGATAATGCCATAACAATGCATGTGGTATCCAGATAATTGCAACCACAGAATCTCCCACATGAGAGACATGCACTGGGTAATGAGAGCCAACTCTAGAACCTTTGGCCAAAACCAAGTAACCACAACAGATTGTCCATGACCTATCCTCCCAAAGAGAAACAGAGTAACCTGCATCATGCAACTAACTGACAAAAATCAAACTCTTACTGAGAATGGGAACATGTAAAACATCCCTGAGCATAAGAGAAGTTCCATTAGGCAAAGCTAGGTGTATGTCCCCTGTACCAACAATAGCATAAGACTGCTCAAGGCCCAAATCAATACATCCATCAACCTCCCTGTAAGAAGAGAACCATGTTCTATAAGGGGTAACATGACAAGAGGTTGAAGAATCCAACATCCAATCAAAGACATAGGCTTGATCATTGAGCAAGTAAGCTGTGGGGAAACTAGATGACAGGAGGACATGCTCAACTATATAATCATGGGTAACTGCATGTACGTCACCACTAGAAAGAGTGGTAACACCTACTGCATCGCTGACTCTCTGCTTATGTTGAGTCCGTCTCTGTCTCTACTGCTCTCTAATCCATCTAAAACATTTTCTTTTAACATGCCCAAGCTTTCCACAATGGAAGCATACAACATCTGTTAACTGGAGAACCTATAGAAGACGACAAGGAATCCAAGTAATCATGAATAGGGCTATCAATAGCATCCACGAAACTCAAGAAGTTGAGGGTTGTCCCAACAGAGGGAACCTGCTCATAAAGATAATCATCTGCAAGTACATCAGTGGTAGAAGCATGCTACAAAAGGCTCATGAAACCTCAACGGATGGGAGGACATAAAGACATCAACCAAGGATGCAAAAGCTCCCACATGAAGAAGAGTCATAGCCATCTACATGACATGACCAACCACATTACGGTAAAGCATAAGACAACTGTCATAAGAGCATATGATATTCAGCCATGAAATTAGCCCATAACCATATGCATATAGATAGCTCTGCAGTACATCATGCCAGCTAAGAACATCCAAGTCAAGTAAAGACCGACAAGTGCCAAAGCATCCTGCAAGAGTCAAGCTCCAAGAGAAGCCCAAACATATGTACAACAACATCCAAATAAGTGGCTTTGTAAGGTACAAGACAATAGACAAAGTGCATAGCCGGGTAAGCATGCATAGCATTTGCTCTCTAACATGCACGGGCAACAAGAGCCTAACTAGCATAAAGGCTAGGCAACAAAGAAGCAAGAAAACCATAACTGCATCCCAAGCACTGTAAAGTCCACTAATCGACCAAATAACCCGAAATAAATCCAAGCACCAATGAGCATACAAAGCTCAATAAAACTCTGCCAAGACAATGATGCAACTCTGCTCAATACACATCTATCTAGGGATTCATAACATCGGAGAATAAGATCAAGTAGCATCCAAGATCGTAACGGAAAAAGCCAAATCAATGTCCAAATGCTCCACAAAAGTCCTTAAATGCAAGTCTTGTCAAGCCCAAATATCTGCCATACTCCAAAAGTATCCACCAAGACATAAGCCCACATGGGTAGCCTAGGCATAAGCAGTCATAAGTGGAATGCCAGCTGTAAATAAAAAATGACAGTGAACCATAAAATTGAGCTCTACTTCTTGCTCAAAAGCATTCTGGGAGAAAAAAGAACCATGTGGCATCATCCAAATACATTAGTATATACCCCCAAATAGCCTGGAGCACCCTGTGACCAATAGGCATAACCTAACTGTAGCATAAATAGCTTCAGCCCAGTAGTTTCCACTAGTAAATAAAAATCCAAAAATGAGCAAACAGTGGCTCAATCCAAGCTCACAAACATAGGCATACTTTCCCATATGTATAAGCATCAACCAAGCATAATCAGGCATCAAATGACCATGTAACATAAGCATAAAATGTAATGATAGGGAGCTGCCCTATTTTGGGCTGCCTGTGGACTGTGTAAAATAGTCAATGGCTGAGAAAATTCAGCCCCAAAAGCATCTCACATCATAGGCATACATTCCCTGACATATAGGCATCATTTGGGGATAATTGGGCATCAAATGACCATCACATGTACCTGTATAGATCAATGATAGGGTGTTGCCCTGATTATGATAATCCTGGAACTGATGAAATAGTCCATGGCTAAGCTAAATTAGCTCCAAGCTCAATGCCAAACATAAATATCAATGCCCAAACCCAAAGCCAAGTGTCGGGGGGCTTCAACAAGCTATAACCAAGTGCTAGATAAAGTAAATGAGCTGGGGACTACTACAAATGTCAGGGACAGATCAAGCCTACTACTATTTATATAGCCAAGAGGAGCTCAAAATCAAAGCCCCAAGTCATGTGTAAGTGCCCAAGCTCAATACCAACCTGCTGGGGGGTCTCAATAGACCATAAACAAGTGCCACGTGGGTGAGGAGTTGCTATAGATCTCTATCATGTTGGAAAAAACGTCTGTCAACATGGCTGATTGCACCAGCTATAGATATGGGACTGGGGAATGCTACAAAGGTTGCAAGTGGTGGGGGGAGTCCCCAAGGGGCCAAAGAAGGCCACTAATCAAGCCAAAGGTGGAGAGGAAGCTTCAAGATTCACGGGCAAGCTCAACAATGGCTACCCTCTTCAAAACCTTGCATGTCCATGAAAATGGTTGAAGTGAAGATCTCATACCTCGTGTGGGAAAGGTCGGGAAGAGATCGGAAAGCACTCGCAAAGGACCGGCTCTGATACCAGTTGAAGGGGATGCAATGGCAGTGGAGAAGGAGAAGAGAAAGATGCGGGAGAGAAGAGCACACACAATGTAGGTGCTGTCAAGAATGATATGACAACCTTATTGCAATTTCATATTATATATGAATAAAGAATGGGCGGTCTATGTACATGGGTAGGCCCAAGTGGCCTTTTACCCCAACAGTTGTGCATGAATAAGATGTCCCATTCTTCTTACGATTGTTGTGAGAATCTAAGGATCCACTTGGCGTCAACTTTATTAGTCATTGCATGGATATCCATGATTCCTAAGGCCCCCCTATCTAAGGGTCCACTTGGCATCAACTATTGTTAGCCATTGTATGGATATCCATGATTCTCAGGTCCCCCCTTATTTTTTGGGGAGGGTACAAGTCACCCATGCCACTTTTGGTGTTTTGAACTTCTTAAAGTCCCCTCCCCAAAGGTAGTTACAACAACAAAGAGCTTCTACTTGAGTAAGGCAATATTTGGGGGGTCTCCAACATGCCAAAAAGTAAAGACGTGAGGAGAGGATAATGTGGTTTAGGATAACTATTCTAGAGGTGAGTCCTTGATGTAAATGATTCCATTTATTTAGATTTATCTCCAATCTACTTAGGACCTAGAACCATCTTTGTTTTAGGGATACTCCAAATCCCATTAGTATTCCTAATAATCTAAAGATTGTTCCCTCTTTAATTGGTTGGCAGCCAACATCCAATATCCATTTAGGAGATTCGTTTATCAAAGTTCTAATACATGTCTTCGCATGGTTTATCCTAGACCCTAAGGTGAGGCAGACTATCACTAGACATTCCCAAAAGGGGGCTTATGTGGTTGGGTCATTATTTAGTGTGGCATTGGTGTCATCCACAAATAGGTTAATGATCATATTCTTCACGCTAATTGGCATTTTGATGCCTCAAATATTTCCTTACCTCACTTGGTCTTCTACAAGCCAACCCAGTCCATTCACTACAATAGCATACAAGTGAGGAGCTAGGGGGCAATCTTGTCGAATATATATTGTAAGAGGAAAGGGTTAATAAGATACGATTGACTGATATTTTAGTAGACATTATCAAAGAGGATTGACACATATTTGATATTTTTCCTACCCAATCCCATGTCTAGAGGTGATTGGACCATAAGGTCCCAAGGTAGTCATAGGCTTTGTCAAAATCAATTTTTAGAGAGACATAGTTTTGGTTATTTTTCTACGCTAAGTCGTCCTTCCCGCATAGCATCTAAAATATATCTCCCCTTTATAAAACCCTTTTGTTCCTTTCTAATCCATCTGTCCAAGTGTATTGCAAGTCTATGTGCTAAGGTCTTAGGAGACACTTTGTATGTCATATTCAGACATGTAATTGGCCTCTAGTTTTTAAGGTTTTCCTTTTCATCCTTTTTATGGATAAGCTTTATCACACCTTTGTTAATGGCGGATGGGAGTGCTCCATAATAAAGAGCTTCCTTCCCCATAGCCATAAGGGGAGGGTTGAGAGTGTCATTGAAGGTTTGATAAAATTCATTTGGGAATCCATCTAAGCATGGTGACTAGCCCTTGGCCAAAGATCTAATGGTGTCAGCTAGCTCTACTTCATGGAAGTCAATATCAAATAGGGAGGGAATATCTTTAGGGACTACCTTCTGTCTACAAAGGGACACATAGGCTTGGCATCAATTTGTTGCTTTGTCAGTGTACTAGGGAGACTAAATATGTCAAAAAAGTGATCATGAGCTACTTTCATGTTTTCCTCCTGGTGGTCTTGGCCAAGGTCCCATCTTTACTCTTGGGGAGGGGGATTCTATACTTGTTTTGTTTCTGTTGTTTGGGAAAGTGAAAATTTTCTTGTGTAAATCAATCTATTTTGTCTAACCGCTAACATTTAAAGAATAGACTCCTCCATCTATTCTTTAAATAGATCATGCAATTTGGCCTATATAAATGTTGGATCTGGCCTATATAAGATTTTCCTAAAGGTGATTGTCTCCTCCATCTATTCTAAATCGACTACCTCCTAGTACACCTTTGCTCTACATTGTTGCCTAACTCTGTTGAGGGTTAGTTTGGTTTCTCTAAGGAAGTTCTAGGATCCTCTAATAGATTGTGACCATGCTTTTTACTTATCCAAGGCCTTATTACAAAGCAAATAAGGAAAGATAAAGAAATCATATGCACTCTTAAGATCAACTAGATCAAATCTTAAACAATTAACAACAAAATTATATTTAAACTTTGTCACTTACTCATGAACATTGTTATACACATATACAATATATTGGATATTGTGCATGCTCAAGCTTGAGCTACAAATATTCTCTCCTTGCATCAAATATGTTCCATTGTTCAAATTATTAGGGGATTTTTGTTCCACAATGAAAAAGGAGCGGGTACATGGAAATATGACTAGGAATATAGCATTCCAATTGGTTTGGTTGCAACCTCGCCTCCATCAAATGTAGGTGTGCCAAAGTGCTACTAAAATTACATAATTCTTTCCAATACTTATCAAAAACTACCAAAACAAGCATTTCCTTTTTAGATTCAACAAAGTGAATGGCCCTATTTTGGGGTTTCAAATTTGTAGGAGAAACAAAATATATTTGTTGGTTAATGCATTGAAAGGCTACAACAAGACAATAGTTGAAAGCATAAAAAATCATGTCACGTGCCACAAACTAACCTTATTGCGATCCATTATTATGTATTCTAGTCATCTACTATGTTGCTATCCACTCGACTACAACATGCCATATTGTTGCATTATCCTTGTAATAAAACTTGAAAACTTGTAAATTCTATGAATGTATCATTTCATAACCAACTTACATGATCGCTTCAATGCTTTTATTGAATAATTACCTCGATTACAACATGCCATATTGTTGCATTATCCTTGTAATAAAACTTGAAAACTTGTAAATTCTATGAATGTATCATTTCATAACCAACTTACATGATCGCTTCAATGCTTTTATTGAATAATTACCTTTGCTTGATAAGCTTAGAACACTTTGGAGTTCGCAATGTCATCTCTAACGTACATCCCCAAATCTCAATCATGTAACATTTACTTATTTTCTTGCTCTATTTGTTTAGACCCACTAGTGTATGTGACCTTACTTTAGGAATCTTAAAGTCATTACCAATAATTGTTGATTATGTAACAACTTTATGACTTGTCTCATTAACTTTTTATTAAGGGACCGTTCTAAAAAAGAAAGAGAATATGTGATGGACAATAGTGTCTATGTGCAAACTTGTTCCAAAGAAAGCAAATACTACTTGTGAAAAAGGAGGACGAGGAGATGAATTTTTCTATCTTCACTTTTTTATTATCTTAGTACCTTGTTTGTAAAGCATTCAAACGACTTGTCAAAATAGGCATGTCCACATTCTAAGTCTGTAAAATCATTTTAGAACAATCTAGCAGCTTACAACTATCACATATAGAAGAAAGTTGAGAGAGAGCTAAGGGAATTATAGCCCAAGCGATTTGAGCACGTGGGTGAGTACATGCATGCATGAGTTTCAATTCCTAATTTTGAATGGAGAGATACAAGAGCAAATGGAAAGCAAAAGTGCTCATATTGGCTTGTGTGCTTCTCCATGGTACATGTTGTGCATGAAAAATGCGAACGTTAATTAATATTGTAATGTCTAGCTTTATTATTTTCGTTGTAGGTTCGGAAGGCCTCGAACCTCCGAAGGACTTCTCGAACCTACCCCTTTTCCAAACCTCCCTTTTTCAATCAAAACCCCTTCCCTTCCCCTCTTTCTCATGTGTAATCTCTCATTTTCTCTTTCCCCTCTCTATTTTTATTAAAGCTCCCCCCGCTTCCCCTTTTTTAATTAAAACCCCCTCCCATCTCTCTCACTTATAATCTCTCTCTTCTCCCCTTCTTAATTAAATTCCTCCCCCCTCCTCCCTCTCTCTCTCATTTGTAGGGCCTAGGTTCTCTCTCTCTCTCTCTCCCTCCCTCCCTCCCTCCCTCCCTCCCTCCCTCTCTCTCTCTCTCTCTCTCTCCTTTAATTAGGCTCTCTCTTTTCTCTCTTAGATTAAACTTTTTAATTTCAAACTTTTCTTTTAATTAAATATATTTAAAAGATTTTTTAATTTAAAATTTTTCGAACATAGTTTTTCACACACTTTGAGAGAGAGATAGAAGAAGAGAGAGAGAAGAAGAAGGATAAAAAGAAGATGGAGAGAGAAGGGGAAAAAGAGGAAAGAGAATAGTATTTTTTAATTAAAATTTTTTCTTCTCCCCTCTCTATCTCTCTTTGATTAAACTTTTTAATTTAAATTTTTCTTTTAATTAAATATTTTCAAAAGTTTTTTTAATTTAAAATTTTTCGAACATAGTTTTTCACACACTTTGAGAGAGAGAGAGAGAGAGAGAGAGAGAGAGAGAGAGAGAGAGAGAAGAAGAAGAAGAAGAAGAAGAAGAAGATGGAGAGAGGGGGGGAAAGAGGAAATAGAATAGCCTTTCTTTTATTAAACATTTTTTCTCCCCCTTCCCCCCCTCTCTCATGTGTAGGGCCTAGGTTCTCTCTCTCTCTCTCTCTCTCTCTCAAATTAAAATTTTTAATTAAATATTTTAAAAACTTTTTTAAATTTAAAGTTTTTTTGACATAGTTTTTCACACACTTTAAGAAGAAGAAGAAGAAGAAGAAGAAGGAAGAGAAAAAGACGGAGAGACTGGGGAAAGAGAGAGGGGGAACATAGAGAGAGGAAATATAAAATTTGAGAGAGAGAGAGAGAGAGAGAGAGAGAGAGAGAGAGAGAGGAAAAGAGAGGAGAGAGGAGGGAGAGACAAAGAGAGAAAAGAAGAAGAGAGAGAATTTAAACCCAGACAAATTATAAAGAGAGGAAATATGAAATTAAAAGAAAGAGAAAAGAAAAAAATTTAAAGAGAGAAAAAGAAAAAAGAAGAAAAAAGAGGAAAGAGAAGGAAAAGAGAGGAGACAGAGGAGAGAAGAAAAGCTAGGAGGGAGAGAGAGAGAGAAGAAGAAGAAGAAGAAGAAGAGGGAGGAGGAGGAGGAGGAAGAGAGGAAGAGAGATGGGAAAAAAGAGAAAAGAGAAGTCTTTTTTAAATTTTAATATTTTTGAGAGAGAGGGAGGAAGAGAGAGAGAGAGAGAGAGAGAGAATAAATTTTAAAAGAGAGAGAGGGAGAGAAGAAAAAAAGGAAAATTAGGAGAAAGGGGAGGACAAGAAAAGGGGGTGGAGAGAGAGAGAGAGAGAGGAGAAGAAGAAGAGAGAGAATTATATATAGGGAAAAAATAAAATTTACATACTTTAAGAGAGACTGAGGGGGGAGAAGAAAGAAGAAGAAGAAGAGAAAGAGAGGGAGAGTAAAAAATAGAGGAGAAAGAGAGAAGGAAAAGAGAGGAGAGAGAGAGAGAAGAAAAATGCAGAGAGAAGAAAAGGGGAGAGAGAGAGAAAAAAAATATTTAAAAAGAAAATAAAGAGAGAGAGAGAGAGAGAGAGAGAGAGAGAGAGAGAGAGAGAGAGAGAGAGAGAGAGAATTAGACATAGGGAATTTGGTGTGGGGGGTGGGGGGGGGAGGGGGGGGGGGGGGGGGGGTGGGGGGGTGGGAGGGGAGAGTAAATAAAAGACTAGAAACATAGAGGGAAAAGAGGAGAGAGAACGATAAGAAATGGATTGTTGAGTGAAGCATCGCACGACAACTTTGCTTGCCGCGAAGTGGCCTAGCATTCCATGTACGCGAAGCATGTACGGAACTCTAGTATAAGTTAAAATAGGATCCAAGGCCAATCACACGTTCTACCGTGTTGAATTATTTTAGCGATTTTATTGTCAGTAAGGCTTTTACCATTCTCACGTTATTCATTAAATAATTTGGTTTATATACATATAGTCCCATGGGGAGGCGGCAAAGCCTACCCATTTAATAGAAGCTTTAACAATGACCATTCCCCCAACATCTAATGACAAGGACAGCTACAAGACTTGCTACAATGATTAATTAGTTTACTTAAGTATGCCCCAATTAGTGATGTCTATTAATGAAATTGCAAAGCTTCATTAAGCTTATCGATTTTCTTACTTTTATACCTTTGCTTTATAAAGTTATGGTCTTCTAGTATTTGATATAGAATCTACATCCAGCGAAGTGTATCACTGTTGAGCTAATAATTACTCGTTTATACTTTTCTGGACTTCATGTAGATGTCTACCTTCTTGAACTCAACCTTGCAGAGTTATGCAACACCTTCCATCAAATAAAGCATTTAATGTTCTTTTGAATAGATATCCACCAACTAAACTTCGTAATAGCATGGGAATGATGTAAAATTTCACAACATAATATTAAGGGTAGAGTTTAGAGCTCATTTTGTTTACCCAAGATATATAAAAAATAAGCATTGGCTTGCCTCAAGTCAACAAGAGAGGTCTTTTGTTGCCTTGTTTCTCTTGGGCCCTTTGATGAGCTCGAGGGCATAATCCATGTGTTCCTCAAAACTATAGACATGAGTGTGTTCACAAGCTTGTTCATGCACATTTTCAACATTGTATACTTGACAATGAGTAGGAGTGAGAATATCATGCTACACTTATTGGAAAAAAGGAATACCAATATAGATATACCTTCTCAATTCACACTTTAAATTACTAATAAATGTGCCACAATGTTCCTATGTTGAGTTGAAGTGAGTTAGTCAAAGAGACTAATTATGATTGTATGTTTAACTAGTTTTCTTTTTGCTGATAGTTGTTGCAGCACCTCTCGTATCCCGATCAATTACATAACCTTTGTGCTCTTGATGCAACCTTACGTGTGTGGTGGATCCAAGTCTCCAGGCTCAAATTCCCTACAAGATTGTCCAATAAAAAGCATGCCAAGTTGAATTGTTCAAGTGTGTAAATATGGATTGAAGTAGGAATGGATCATGCCATGTATAGGTCTTCTATCAAATTTGAAGTGGTGTAGTTGCACTCCTAGGAAGGGCATGTGATGTGGAACAACATGTCCTTATGGATGTTTTTCTTGACCCTAGTGTCAATTCTTGGCATCAAAACCATGCAAGTATGTGAATGAGCGTGTCTCCATTGCAATTTGGATGTATTTTGCATTGTTAATGACATTTTGCTACTAATGTTTGTTTATTGAGGAAGTTGAAACATCACAATGTTTTCCCTTAGTTCAAATCATAAAGTTGGATGCTAATGAGAGCTAATAGTGGGAGATTTCTGGTACCCCTATATCAAAATTTGAGTCATATCACATTTCATAAAAAGGAGAGTAGCAATTGATCACTCATTACATACATATTTTCTAGTTTATTGTGTGATGCAATATAGTGCTACTTTAGAATGATTTTAGCCAAGATCTTTGCTATTTTACTAAATATGTTGTTGTACCAACTTACTAGGAAACCAAGGGGGTTAGTACATGAATGTGTATTAAGTCAAGTAGTAGGAGTTATCTCATACGTGGGCAAAACCTCATAAGGATTTACTTGCACTTGATTAAGAGAGGAACGAATGAAGAAGGGAGATAAGACATGCTTCTTGAGCTGAAACAAGAATTGCAAGAAGAATGAGGAAAGATACTAGAGCATGTCATTTAATAATAAACATGTTCAAGTGATTATCTCATTACACCAAATCAAACATTGAGGAAAGTTGCCTATGCCTATTAGAGAAAACAAGCCTTTCCACCATACAATTATGCAAAGATAGAAGGATCTAGATGCCATATGTGATGTCTAAATGTACATGTTATCCTCCATGCAATGGAGGTATTATGAGAAAGGGCGAGTGAAAATCACACCTCAATACTAATATGCCAATAAAAACTTAAGGATGTGGAGCTACAAAGAGCATGAAGCTTGAGTGTCTAACTAGATTTGTTTAATTATAAAGAACCTTTAATGATTCACATGCGAAATTTCTTTTGTGAGGTAGTGAATCCTTTGTGGATTTCTACATGCAATATGTTTGTAGAGATGCAATAGTATAAGGAGGTTATATATGGGCCACCCTCTATTGGGACCTTACCTGGGAGTGAATATCCATGGGCTTGAACTAGGCAATATCAACTCCTAAATAAGGTAGGAAAAGAAGTGGTAGGAAATGTAGGAGGAATTGTTAAATGGGGGAGGAAAACTTCTATGGAGACCTTACATAGGAATGAATATCCATGTGCTTGAGTTAGGCAATATCAACTCCTAAATAAGGTAGGAAAATAAGTGATACACAATGTAGTAAGAACTATTAAATTGGGATTCGAGGAAAATGCTTTAATCTTCTTTAACTTCGCTATTGAGAGAAATTGCATGTGCTTGGCCTTCTCATTTAGGAAGAAAATACAATGACAACTCTAAATAAGGTAGGAAAAGAAGAGTTGTGTGGCATGAACTCATAGATTAGGAAGGAAAAGCTTTATCTTCCTTTAAGCTCCATGTATTATTCTTCTTCACCTCACTACATGGGAGGTGAAAAAGGGCTTTGGACTATCGAATAATCTCCACTTTGTAGCCTCACCTTAGAGGAGACACAACTATTGCATTGATCTATAATATTGTGATATTGATTATTTTAAAATACAAAAACCTTAGTATTAGTGAGTCTATGGGATTAAGACCATTGTATTTAGATCTAAATGAATCACCTAGTTGAGACAAGTGCATACCACATTTTTCATGAGGCTTGGATATCAATCAATTCAAGCTATACACAATTATAAATTTGAGAAGCTAGATTTTGTGAATATATCTAAAGTTTTTTATGTTTGCTATAAATTATGGGACTACCTTGCAAGAGAGGTAACTATCAAGTTTAGAGTAATCTAGCAATCTTTTTTTCTTTTGAGCAAAGTTTTCTCATCTCTTCTTTATGATAACCATTTGAGAGAAATTACCATGTTATTTTGTAAATGTGCGTTTCTCATCGGTCATATGATGAAAATTGTTCTATTTTAAGACTTATAGAGGCAATATTAAATTATCAATTGCCCTTGTCTTGTAGCAAAATGTGCTTACAAGAAAATAAATAAATGTCATAGCAAGGTGAATTCAAGGTATCCCTTGTTTTATCGACTTTTGATACTACAGAATTGGACCATGAAATTACAATAAATTTCTATATAATATTGTTAGTTACATGGCTGGTTGCTATAGGCAATGAACTATGGGGTTGGACACGTGACAAAAACATACGGTCTGTGAAGATGCTTGAGACTTGAAAGGCTCACCTACCTTTAGTTCTTCTTATGGAAAATGATTATAGGATAGAGCTAGTTTTCAAGAATATGGGATTCAAGGTGTTGTCTAAGAATCCATTACTTAAGTAAATTTTAGTAATAGTATCTAGAACTAAAGGAATCATGTTATCCTAATGGAGTAGCACTTCAATTAGGTTTGTGGACTCTATATATGCTATGATTAAGATCAAATGCTAAGATTTAATTGATTGACTATGTATTTGAAACTACTTATGCACTTGAATATTGAAGAAAGCAACATTGAGATACCAAACATTGTTATCTCAATTCTATGTCCAAAAAGTGGGTGTGGCATTTTAGAAACAAGGGATTTCTTTTATTCTTGCAAGTGTTGATGTGCGTGCAACCAAATGTTAATGTTTATTTGATTACATGTATTTTTAATTACAAATGTGTTATCATACTCGACAAAATCTTTGTTCAAAGCCAAAAAATGCATGCATAGGAACATCAGTGTCTTATTGCACTAGCTAGCAATGGTTGTTGCAAGGACAAGTATGAGTGATGCTTGAGGTATCCCTCCTCTTCATCCTTTCAAAGAAAGCTTGTATGAAATTGTTGAGGCATGTGCATAACTCATTATGCTAGCCTATAATCCACTCAATATTTCATATAGATACTTTTACTAGGCACATAATTTATTGGCATGGTTCATGTCTAGAGTTGCTACAGAATAGCATGCATAACCTTCGATTAGGAAAAATGAACAAAGCCATGATTATCAATGTTTGTTATCATGGCAAAAGATGATGATGCAAAAGGATGCAAGATATTGAAACATGAAATTGCATAGGGAGATAAATGCCTGCAATTGTTGCGGTAGAAAGCTTGATAGAAGCATGTGTAAACATGGGGACAAGCATCAAACCTCTTCATTGGGTGACCATAACAAGCCCAAATTCTTCCAATAAGAATATCATTTCTTGTCTTCCATAGAGCCCTTAAGTAGATGGCCCTTAGTACATTCATGATTCAACTTTCCTCTATCGCCCACAAGACTTGTCTAGTAGCAAAAACCTAACTTTCTCCAAGAGCTTCCTTAATCTCTTCCAAACTGGTTTGACTTCTTAACACGCCCAAAAAAGTTGTGCTATTATTTCTTCTTTCTTTTTACAAAAAAGAAACATTGGTGAGATATATTTAGACTTGCAAAGTCTTGCTTATATTGGAAGCTTTGCCATCAATATGTAGCACAATCGGAGGTTAAATCATGGAGATGGCATGGATGACAAAACATGCTTTGTTCTTCTAGCCCAATCCTCTTCAACGCCATTCATGAAAATGTTGCTCCATGCTAGCCCTAGTCTAGATATCCACTCCTCTGTCTTCATGTGGAAATATTCCCTCTTCTTAAGCTTTAATGGCTTGCCTTGTTGAGTGTGCCAAAACAAAAGGGGGTCTTCTATGTTCATAAAATAAGGAATAAAGAGGGTTACTTATCCCCTAAAGTTCTCTATTACCCATTGAACCAAATCTTATTCCTCCTTGCTCAAATTAAATTCCACAACTACATCATGGACATGCTTAAAAAGTGGATAAGTCCCATAGGTCAAGCCACCTTTGAACACCCTTCTCCTAGTTAGCCAAAGTAATCATCGTAGAGTTGACTTCCAAATGAGGGTGTTGATCCTGATAGGTCTTGGGAAATCCTGATAAGTCTTGGGAAATTTTGTATGAGGTATTGGGCAATTACACTAAGGGAAGCTAGATTCCTACCTCTGTACAATATTAACCATCTAATCTAGCAGAATATGTAGGATGACTCAAGGAATTAAAGGTCAAAGACGTGTCATCCTGCTACAAATAGTCATTTATATCAAGTAGCCCTAGTTGTCGAGGAGCATACTTCCAAGATTCCAATTCTTCTCCATGCAATCGAGATAACGATGGAAAAGCATCCCTTTTTGTGAATATTGTATTGAAATCCCCCCTATTAGGCCTTTTGAGTAGTCTAAATCACCTAGGCTCATCTAGAGGAGTTTCCTTTGACATGCTTGAGTCTAGCATGCTATTCTCCCAATTGTTTGATATCACTAGCAATCTATCATCTTGGTTGCTCAATTTAAACTGAGCATTCTTACATGATTCGATTATGTTAAACATCCAAATTTGTTTTCTTTTTTGCCTCCTACAAAACATCTTTGGAGCTAAATTTGGTGTTGCTTCTTTCATGCATCTTATGCTCCTCCACTAGTACTACATCTAAATCCAGCTTAAGCACCCATTTTCAAAATAAGCTTCTTGAAATTTTCATTTAGTTCTTTTGTATTAAAGATAACATGCTTAAATTTGTCGCTAATATACAATTTCCATGACCTTAAAAGTGGAACCGGATAATAGGAGGTTAGATTGACAAAACCCATGAGTCCAATGGCTCACAAAATGCATGGAAACACCTAGACCCTTGACAACAACAAATCATCTATCAACCATTTCTTCTAATAAAAACAAAGTCCAAGTTTGAAACCAATTTTGAAATTCATATTGATTGAAATAGAAAATTTAAAAAAAGGCCTATCATGAGGTCTCGAGTTGTCAAGTTTATGGATTTGATAAAATAAGAATCGCCATGCTTAGAGTTTTTAAGGGGTTATAAGTTAATCAATTCCTAATGCTAAGGTAAGGGATCAAATAAGAAGGAAGCACATAGATAAACGTATAAGCTTAACAATTGGTATGATGTATAACAAAATTAGGGGAATTAAACCTTTAAATCATAAGATGAGGATATATGATCAAATCTCATGGTGAGGAAAGGTGGATGGTTAAGCAATATCTTGCGGATAGCATAGGTAAGCTAAGGATACTAGGATAGCCCTAGATCTCTCTATATAAACATAAGAGGAATTATTGACTTAAGATTAAAAGGTGTGAATACCATTTTAAATAACAACAACAATCTTAGAAGGGTGAATCTTAGGACACTATAATCGTAATGGGCCCTAACCCTAACCAAAGTAATATGTAGCTAGACCCTTGTAAGGAGAGTAACCTTTTCCTAGTTTAGTTGACTCATAAGATAACTTGTATGAAACTTAAAAAGGATGTACCAATCTAGAATGAATGGATTAGAAGAGAAGCTTAAAGTCCATTGAAAGGCATCCAAAGATCAAATGAGTTCCAATATATGATGTGCCAATTCATATTGTGCACAAGATTAATGTATTGCATTCTATTTGTGCATCCCACCTCCTTGGCAAATCCATTAGCCATTCCATATTAGCTTATTGAAATCATTTAAGGGAGCTCCACCTATCACACTAGTTGTAGATGATTCTCTATTGCTTGGGGACAATATATGAATTTTAGTGCCTAGAGTTATCATCGACCATGATAAGACTACTATCCATGGCATTGAGCATCATAGGTATTTAGTTTACAAAAATCATTCTATTGAAAAATCCCAATGCATTTTGAAGTGAAATATTGAAAACAATAAATACATTAATTACTAAATCATACTAGTGCATGAAAGATTAAAAGCAACAAGTACATTAATTTATATCCACTAAGCATGCCTCCTAGTAATCATTCTTCTTTGGGGAATAAGCGCATATTTATTTTTTTGTTGCTTATGTGAAGACAATGTATGCCTAACAATGCTCTATTGCATGAAGCACAAAGAAGGGTGTGAATTATATCGTATTTTGTAATGTCATGTGAAGGGCAGCCCAATCATCAAGCATAACATTGTGCATGTGTCATTACAAATAGGATAAGAAGCCCATGCGTGGAATGTATATGCCTAAGCAGCATGCTTGCCCTCTTGTGCTATATCAAATGTGGCTTAAGACAAGAGCACCCTAACTATCCTTAACGTTGTCCTAAGCATGTAGCATTTGTTAAGTTTTACCTACTATTAGATTCGAACCAATGACTATCAACATATGAAAGTGATACTCTAACCACATTCTCAATTAAAGTAGCACTTCAAATATTAATTGCACCATAGTGGCTTTAGTTAACTTGGGGGGTAAGGCAAGGTTAACTATCATCTAAATATGCAATGCTAACAAAGATAGTTAAGAATGAGAGATTGTGGTCTAGAAATGATGGTCTAATGGTCAACACTTGGGCTTATAATTGTGAGGTTGTGGGTTTAAGTCTTGTTAGGTGCATCATTGAGTTAGACAATCCCAAGTTCAAGAAATTTGCGAGTGTGTCTCTAGCTCGCTTCCTCGACTAATATTTGGGAGAGGAGTTGTCCCTCTTCACGGGCATTGTAGTGTATCTTGCTCTTTTGTTGGGGGGGGGGGGGGGGGGGGGAGGAAAGTAGTAGTTTTTTTTTAAGGTGTGTGGGGGAGGGTAGTTTTGACGTGGCAGGAACAATCACAAGCTTCCTTAAAGGCACATCCCTAGAAATCCAAGACTTGAACCCTGGTGGACACAAACTTGAAAACTGAGAGAGAGAGAGAGAGAGAGAGAGAGAGAGGTTGTGTGGACAAGCAGCTAGGGCCCTAACACATGCTGGGCCAGCATGAGAACAACCACTACGGGAGAGCGGACTCGCCACGTCATGGCTGTTGAGCCTGCCAAAGCCACGTCAGATGGCGTGTTCGCGCTCCACTCGCCGCCTAATTAAAGGACGCACGTCATACTCTCCCGCGCTGGCCACGTCAGATCTGCTCCCCGTCGCATTTACAGCCAGCCACGTCGCGGCCCGCTAATTATGGAAATATTTGTCAAACAAAATGCCACGCTGGCGGCAACAAGATCTTTAGGCTTTTAAAGGCCTGTGGAAAAAGCATTGTAAATACTCGCACTTTTGCTGTCACCCCCGGGGATGATTTGAAATTTTGCCGTTCTAGGAAAGCCAAAAATATATTTAGGCCATTGGGGTTGTGGGTTGGATTATTTGGGTGCGGGAGTTCAAACCCTTCACACTGCGTCCCCCCAAAGGCATAATAAGAGTAGCTATTCGCTTCTAAAAGAATATATTTTTAGGTTTTTACAATAGTTACTTAAAACTTCAACTCACCATCATTAATCAACTCATAAAAACCCTCAAGGTGGTGTCACACCTTGCTCTTATTAGAAAATTTGGAAATTCTTGAAAGTAAAGAGAATGTTGTGTCCTTTTTACTTTTTTTTTTTTTGGGGGGGGGGGGGGGGTTTGGTTTCCTTGCTAAAATATGCAGTTTCTTCAGCTTGCAAGGCTTTATAGTAGGCAGGTCTTGTTTCTCAACCCCCCACCCAACACACACCTCTTCGCCGTCCCCACACTCCCCCCACTCATGTATAGGGCCTAACTCAAAAGCCACTAAAGCTTCACATCTTCCCTCACACTCCCTCAACCCATTCATGAGGCCCAACTTAAAAGCCAAGCCAGCTTCCTTGCCCACACATATCCATACACTTCATACTAGGGTGCTAAAGCAAAAGATGTTGGCACATGTTTTCAAAGCCAAACATGTAAGCACCATTTCAAAATCATAAGCTCTTTTGTTAAGGGTAGTGCATAGTGTTATTGCTCTCCACCCATAAATGTGCCACTAACAAAAGGCATCCGTTTAGGTGCGCATAGTGGTGTGTAACTAATATGTTTCCCATTGGATGTGTAGTCGTTGTGCATTCATTTTAATGGTCAACCTTCTTTTTTTTACAACTAAAAGTGTCTACCCAAAGTTGGAACATGTAGGATGGAGTACTTCATGATGCTTCCTCCACAAAAGAAGAGGGTTCAAGTCTTGACATACCACATGGATTTTTGAAAGATATAATACATGATGAGAAATGTGCATGTGAAGTTCTCTTAGGTGGCATCTGGCTCACTTGCTTCTTGTCCATGAACTTCAAAAGTGAAACCTACGACCAAAGAACAACCTTTTTGCATCTAAAGTTTCTTACTTAGTAAGGGGGCCATCTATGTAGATCTCATTAAAATACCCTCTTTTTTAGAACAAAAAGGCCCTCTTTTTTACATTCTTTTCACTAGTTATGTGTAATAGTTGTTATGTACATATGTCAATGGGAAAATATAGATAAGATTATTAAATAAGTCACCACCACTCGTGACCACACTCCCAACATTCACATGTTGTGGCCACTTCAAAAGTTCATCTCCTTTCTTTGCCCATCTTTACATTTTTTTGCCTTCTCTTTCCCCACCACCAACCTTAGCATGATTTAATCCACCTAGGACACCTCTCTTTAATGAATCCTAACATCATTAGGGCATCTCTTTCTTTACCAAAAGATGCCACTAAGTCTAGCTTCCTCCTAAAGATATAACAAAAGCCCACCCCTTCACCTTTTGTTTGTTATTAAATCCTTTTACTAGGGTGTAAGAGATCATCAATGCTCCCATATTCGAGTTCCTTGTGATTTTGACATTCTTCTTCAGTCAACTTATTCTGAATCTTTCTTGTTGTTAATGATGTGAAACAATTATTCAACAATGGAAGTATGAATGTTCTAATTCTATCTCTTTAAGGGGAGGTACATATGAAACTCGTTGTTGTAATCTTGCATGCAATTTGACAAGTTGAACTTAGAGCAAAACTCAACGTAAACATTGGAGAAACACAACTCAACACGACCTTTTTTGGTCCTAACACTAATTTGACCAAGCACTTGCCTGATAGTTGGAGGGGAGTTAGCACTCTTTGGAGTGTGTGATTTAGAAAACTAGAATTGAGTGCACATAGCAAACCAATGCTTCTCCTTTTCCATTATGGCTTAAATCAAAATACTTCAAAACATCAAATTCCCAACGTTTAAGCCCTTCGATCCAAATGATGATGTAGACAAACACCCTTCTTTTTCGGAGCTAAACTATATGAATAACTTGGTGGGTCCATAAACCATCAAGTACTAGGATGAATCATGTCATCCCTTACAAAGTGATATCCAAATTCTCCACTTTATATGTTCAAAACTAACTTATGCTTTAATCTCACACATGAAGAACTCGTAGAAAACAATCATCGTGTTAGATATTTGTCCTTGAGAACTCTTTTCAAAGATTAAGACTAAAAAGATTGAGATGCTAAGTTTTTGTTCTAAACTGTAGAACTTAAGTTGGCTTGATTGATCTACAAGTATAAATAGCACTTGAATACATCATTTGAAGAGAATGCAATACATAGGGGCAAAAATACATGGGAAATCCAAATAATTTCATGGTTGGTTTACAAAATTGACAAACTAGTTGAAGGAAATTAACATCATGGTTGTGTAACACAAAGCTACAAAGCCAAACATAACAAGCTTGTAATGTTCGCATATCATTTCAATGGGAGACCTTACCATCCAACTTCATTGTTTTCTAAATTGTCTTTTTTCCCTAGCTTGTTTATAAGCCTAGTTTCCCATCATCTCTAGTCATAATGCCACTCCATGGGAGACCTTACCATCCAACTTTATTCTTTGTCTTCTTTTCTAGCTTGTTTATAAGACTTATCATAATATAGCAATTGCAATTATGTTAAAGGAATATTTTCTACTTTTATTGTGATCACTATGCACTTATAGATTTAGGTAGTAAACAAAAAGCATTGACAAAAGAGGGAGTTATGTACATTGAATCTTATGATTTCACTATTTGACCACTTGCATGAAAAAGTTATTTAAGCACAATCATGTGAGGAAAATTAAAATTTATGAATACAAAAGCACCCTTCCCTTCTTTTTGGCCAAAGAAATACACAATGATGCTAGAAGTAATGATTAGTTATTTTACATTTCACATTGAATGATGTGAATTCCTACACTACTATTTATCCTTGTTTTCATAATTGACTGCATCGTCATATTAGTTGTCACAGTTTCTTATAAGAAAAGACAATTTCTAAATCTAGACCCTAGTGTATACGTCTCTAGGCTAGCTAGTGTATGGATATTTGAGATAAGTATCTTTGACCTTTCAGAATAGGGTTTGTACATAATTAATAGGTTATGTTTAAATGTAAGCATTTAGAGATGCTAGGGAAAGAGAGATGGAAATGTAACACAAACAAAGTTTCTAGTTAGAGTTCATAAGGACATGTTTTAAAGACCCATGGCAATGGGTTTGATGCTACTAATTATTATGTTGTTGTTCTAATATCCTCTAGAATGCCACTGTAAGGGGTATGCTTACTTCTTCACTTTTGACTCACAACATAACTCTATTCCTCTTCTTGTAGTTTAGGTAGCCCAAAGAATCTACCATTCCATCACCTACATTTGCCTTGCTAATTTCAAAATTACATAGATGCATTTTGTACTCTTAAGTTTCCCTAATTATAAAACATATGGCATTGATTATGAAGAAACATTCAGTCCGGTTGCAAGGATGGAAACCATAAGAGCAGTCACTGCTATGGCTGCATCAAAGGGATGGTCTTTACATCAGATAGATGTAAAGAATGCCTTCTTGCATGGTGATTTGCAAGAAGAGGTCTATATGGAGCAGCCACCAGGTTATGTGCATGCTGTTCATCCTGAGTTTGTTTGCAGGTTGAAGAAAGCCTTGTATGGCTTGAAGCACCTAGAGCATGGTCTGACAATATAGGACAGTATCTTGTCACTATTGGCTTTCAGATTTTCAAGGCAGATTTCTCACTTTATGTGAGAAAAACAGAGAAAGGTATTATGCTGCTTGTCATTTATGTTGATGATTTGATTATGACAGGTGAAACTAATTTACATACTAGGATTTTCTACTCCTTTAAAATCTCAAACTATAAACAAGTAGCCCCATATTGGTTGATAGCTACATGTTCAAAAATTAGCTACACTACACAGTGTACACCAAATTTAAAGCTTGCATCAACACAAAAATCAACTCAAAAGGCTTCTTTGGGATTGTCAAAAAGATCCTATACAATTAGCCATCCATGGCCTAAGAAGTATGTATGAATCATTAAAAGAAGTAATACAAAGAAAGTAGCAAATTTTTCTTAGAAGAGGATACATCTTCCATTTTTTCTATTAAATTCTAGCAATACACCTTTGCTAGTGATGTACTTGTTACTTCATATCTCTTCTATATGAAGCCATTCACTCTTTTGTAATGAAGAGTGCCATCCAATTGCCAATTGATAGGTACCATTTTAAACTTTTTAATTACTTGAAAAGGTCATTCCTACTTCATTTGCATTTTCCTTTTGAAGCGTATCTATTCATGATGATTTAAAGCTAGCTCTTTATCTAGCTATATTTCTTATAGTTGTAGTAACCTATATTGATAAGCATCCTTCACTTTATCATAAACTTCATGAATAATCTTAGAGAAACAAATTGAATCTCAATTGGCAACAACGTTCCTTATCAAAAACCAATTCTAACGGTAAGAGACTTGCATCACTCTTCTAGCTATTCTATAGGTTCATAAAGCACATGATAACTCTAAATCCTAGCTTTTGGATTCCCCATAATCTTGAGTAACATATTAATAAACTCACCATTAAAACTTTTATTCATCCCATTATATGATGAATAATGTGGAGTATCATAATTGTGAACTATCTTCATATTTTTGTTAATCCAAAGAGACAACAGGTCGCAAACATTTTACAACTATCTTCCAAACAAGCTTAGGCTTGAGGAAAAAGGGTTGATAGAAAATGAAAAGGAAAGGCCAAGAACCTCTTTTGGTCAGATTTTGATTAGAGTTTGAACATGGATCGCATCCACAAGCCCACTAGGAGTAGATCACAAGCCCATGCGCATAAAGAGAGGAGGATTTGTCATTAGAGAAAAAATGTTAAGGGTGCCCAAACCCTATTTATATGATGTGTAAGATGAATGGAGATCCTCATTCTCATGTGTGCAAACTTTTGAGAGCCTCTTTTTCTCTATCTCTATCTTCTTGCTTGCTTCACTGTAGCTCGAGAGTGAGGAGAGAGAGTGAGGGACTCAAAGAAGTGAAGTTACTCACTCATTCTTTATCTTCCACTTTGTAACATACCCGCCCAAGCTTTCCTTGACGGTACATTTTTAGTAGCCCATCAAGAGATGTCCTAGGAAGCACCATCCGGGATTTTTATAAAAACCCTCGGAGTTTGCTAACTAGGCTCGCTTGAGTCTACCCTGCAGTGGAAGTTCCAGTTGCTCCCATGAGGATCGACTTGAGTTTCGACTTGAGTTTTTTTGGTCAAATCTATTACTAATGATTGATTAGTATTAGTGGGTTGTAAAGTGATGTGAGTCAGGCTTTTTGGTTTCTAATGGCCCATCAAGTGCGATTTTTATTCATTTTTAAGAAAGCTCTCTCGACTTACCGAGACAACCCAACCATAGGTCTGGATCCATCAAGAGAGTAGTTTTTGTTATCTAATTATCTACCATTTTAGGTTCAATATATAAAAATAGCTTCTTTGAATTATCTCTTCATACACAATTCGTTACGGGCCTTTAATTCACGACACAAAAACATAATAAAGCAATTCCTTCTTAATAGTTCATTTAAAAAAAAATGACATTTACAATGTTTTTTATTCAAAGTATTATTCTCTCCAAGTTCCATTTTCCAACTAGTATTGGAACTTCCATGACAAAGTCTGGAAATTGAAGGGTAGTTGGCAGTTTGTAAGAGCCTAAGGAGTTTGTGACCAGAGCCCCATGGTACTCTCACCTCCTCTGATTTGAGTTCCCTATGACAAGACCTTTTGCGTCACGACCGGTCTATTCTCACTAACGCAAAAAGAAAGAGAAAAACCCCTTGGAGTAGGTTTTATTCATGCTAGCCTTGGGGAGGTCTAGCAACATTAGGAACACTGCCTTATTCGGTGTTCTGTGCTCACCGGAATACTATCTTAGTCGACGATCTGTACTCAGTCATCCATCTTTTAGCCTGATGATTTTAGAAAAGATCGATATCTAGCTTGCAATCACAAACATAACATTGGGACAAATTAGTATAAGTGAAAAAATTAGCATGAGTGGTAATACTTAGTAACATCGAGACAAATTAGCACAAGTGGCAAAATAACTTCAAGACAAATTAGCATAAGTGGCAAAATAACTTTGAGATAAATTCAGCATGAGTGACAATACCTTCCAATAGTCTTCTTGGACTTCCTCTTCCTTGGGAATTAGTTTGGACTAAATTTAGGCAAGAATTTCACACTTGAGGATAACTCCCTTGGAGTTTCGTGGGTCTTTGCTTGCAATAAAAGAAAATATTGGCTAGTTTAATTATGAACAATATCATTTGGAAATTACATCTCAAGGTCTCTTATATACTGAGGATTAGCGTCCATGATTACCCATTAGAGATTTTGTTCGATCAACACAAAAACAAAAAATATTAAATCTTTTAGGGACACTGTACCTTCCTTATACTCACTTAGGTTTATCTTGTACAGACCGAAGTTACCCCTTAGAATTCACGGTTAAGAATTCCTCAAAGAAATCATATGCAAGAATCGAATAAAATCTTATTTTACGCATGCAGCTTTTCTTGCTTGTCCATGGGATAAAGGCATGTTAGCTATTTTTATTTAAGAAAAATAGTACATGAGGATCCATGACAGGTGCTTGGTTGATAGTATTTGCGGCTTCGTTTGTAATTCCCGCACTCGCCATTCCGTTTGTAGTAATTGTGTCCGTAGCATTATTGGCAGCTCTTACCTTTGCGACCTTCATAGCTTTCTTCTTCGGGGCCATGGACTTTAATCGTGAGATCGCAAAAAGGAAAATTTGGTGAAGGAGCTTGGGGGTAATTAGATTGACAAAATTTTGATTGATTGATTTGGGGGGGGGGGGGGGGGAGAGGGAAAAGTGATTACCAAGAATTTTGAGAAATCGAGAAGAGTCTTGATTCCACAGGGGAATAGGATAGAAGGGATAGAGGAATTGAATTCGAGAGATTGTGGAGTATTCTCCTTGTCTTCTTGACGAGAATTTCTCGTGCTGGCACTTCTCTTGCCCCTCTTGCTCTATACTTCTGAGAAGGGTCTCTCCTCTCTTCCTTTGATTGCTCTCAATGGCTCCCCTGCCTCTTATTTATAGCTAAATTTGAGAAGAAGGGTTGTGGCTAAGAAGAATAGTTCTTTATGGAGGGGATCTTGGCAAAATTAGCAATACGATGCTTGCGATTTGATCTTTGAGGTCCAGAGAGGCTACGAGAGATGCCATGACTGATTTGCCTAGCTCTCGAATGATCTTGATTCATCCCAAGCCTCTTGTCGAACTAAAAAAAGGGGGAGATTGCTGGAGTTAATTGATGTAATGCAGAAAGAGAATCCTGGCTTTTCCTTCAGAAATCGTGAGCTCCAAAAATAGGATTGTGATGCACCATTTTTTGATTAAAAAAAAGGGGGGGTGGCAGCCATATCGTCAACTTCTTCTCTTCTTCTAAATCTTCTAAGCTTTAAAGCTTAAAGCTTTGTGACTTGCTTGCCTTGCTAAGTTTTAAATGTGATTGATCAATTTTGACTTGTGGCCCATAACTCGTGTTCACATGGTAACTTCGGTGTGGCGGATGGCTATAGTCCCTATCAATCCGAGAAAATGTTAGGTTACGATTCTCGGGTCTTTTTGCTCAAGATCTTCTCTATTTAATGATTTATAATTCTTCAAGTCCAATTTGCGAGAAGTCAAGAAGATTGAAATTAAAGTCGGGATATCACACACTTCGTTTCCATCTTGGTGAGAGCATGAGAGCAAGGGATTGAGTGAGGAGAGAGAGAGATTGTGAGTGAGGGATTGATAGGAAGAAGCTCCATTCTCCATGCTCTTCCTCTTCTTCTCTTTTCTCTTTCTTCTCCATTCTCCTCTTGGCAATGGAGTGGTGTCAATAGATAGATCAAGAGAGGAGCAATGGTGGATTGAGAGGAGCTACACTTGGACTACAAGGCCATGAGCCTTTCTCCGCCATTAAGACTATAACAATAGAGAGGTAAGTTAGGAAAGTCTTCTACATCTCACAAGTCTTCTTATTGTGACTACTGACTTTCTTTTCATGAGAGAGAGAGAGAGAGAGAGAGAGAGAGAGAGAGAGAGAGAGAGAGAGAGAGAGAGAGAGAGAGAGAGAGAGAGAGAGAGAGAGAGAGAGAGAGAGAGAGAGTGTGTGTGTGTGTGTGTGTGTTGGTGATTTGAAGCAAGAATATATCCTAACTATATGAGAGGTAGCTTAAGCGAGCTGAAATCTTGAATGAATGAGAGGCATCATCAATGTCCCATTATTGCACATAAGTGATCATAGCTTGGTTCCATTTTTGGGAGATAGATAGAATCAACTCACTCAAGGCTTATATTCGTATCTACAACAAAATAGAAGGCATTCAGGTGCTTGAGAGGGATGGAATGATGAGGAGCCACTCTCCCTTCAAACACTTTGCATGACTTGAAACATAAGCATCTAGTAAGGAGGTCAAATTGGAAGGCAACCTATTTGCAGAAAGAAGATAGCACATGATAGGGAATAGACTATGTGAGAGATTCATTTGTTTCAAAAAAGGAAGGGGAAAAAACCTTGAAAATCTTAATCTCAATCTTGTGTGGGCTTTGATCTGTGATTCCAATGCATGGACACATCCATTTCATAGGATATGTTCAATGTTCACAATGTTCTTGAAGGACTTTTGTCACCTTTAAGATTGTTGTGCATGAACTATCAGAGGAAAAATAGGGAATCCAAGACCAACAAGGTCTCTTCTTGCTTTATCTTCATTCTCAGGGATTTTCTTGATGCCTAGAGCTTGGTTCTTGCTCCTAGGATCTAGTGTACCACTTGGGACAGCCAAAGGTGTGATTTTTCTTGGTCTATGGGCTGTTTTGGACTATTCCAAACTATCATAAACACGGCATCCCATAGTCCACTCAATTTGGGAGAACTTGTAAGTGATTTAAGTGAATGTATGTATTGGATACAGTCCCTAAATGATAGGGCAACCTTGGGCATTCATTAGAGAGTCTTATGATTGGATTTGTATACATTTTGGAGCCTTGATTGAGGGTTGGAATAAACTATTATTGATAGGGCTGAAGTGCTTCTTTAGCTCTAATAGCGATTCCGTACCCGCATCCTTCGTATTTGGCAACACATAAAAGATCATGGGCAAGCTTTTAGACTTGATAGAGATAGCAATCTTGCACTTTCCTAGAAGTGCATATGATTGACCCCCATATGGGCTGAGTTTGGCGTTAGTGGGCCTGCAATTGTGGTCTGCCAATTTGAATCCAATGATCGTGAGTCAAGATATTAAAATCAACACCCTCATCGATCAATGCATCAAATGTATGTGTTTGTTGGGCAGTGACAGTCACTTGCAGGTAGGCTGGAGCTACGGCTTCCTCATTTTCATCTTTAATTTATGTGATAATGGCCATTTGTACCTTAACAGGGGATTCTAGCAATGGAGGCTCGTATAGTGGGTGTGTGGGAGGGAAGTACTTCTTTATGTGGTTGTTGTTGAAGAAGCCTATATCCTCACTCTCTAGGGTTTTTGTTAGATATACTCAATGCCCCACCCTCATAAGGTGCCACCAATGATCCATGGTGCTTAAAGTTGTAAGGCCCCCATTATGAGGAGAAGCCAAATGTGAGCCCGGACATTGGTTGAGTCCTGGCTTGTATATCAAATGAGGTATATCTGATCGGATGGCAAAAAGGTGACCATTGTGGGTCTAATCTTTTGGTTGGAGTGAGTAGTTAAGCTGGTAGCAACTCGAGGCACATGTTGGGGGTAAAGGTGCCTCCGCCGTGCCACCCCGTGTATTACTACACTGACAGTACCCGCCACTGCACACTGCAGGTGGCAGGCGCCCATCACGTCACTTTATTCTTTATTCTTTTAGTGACAGTTTGAATAAAGGAAGGCCCGATCACACATTGTGACTGTTGGAGTTCCCATTTCTTGTCTCTCTTTTTCTTGCTCTTGCTCTCCCGCCATAGCTCGCGTGCAAGCTTCGATCCTTCTCACCTTTCAACTGGTATTAGAGCTTGGCATTCTTTTGCTCGAGCTTGACTCGATGCTTCCCGACCTTCGCATCGACTCACTTCACGCATTGGGTCTCCATCCCGGCAGCCATAGCCGACCTCTCGAGCTCCTGACTCTCCCCGGCTTCCCGAGCTCCATCCCGGCCTTCTTGAGCTTCACCAGGGCATTGCCCTTGAGGTATTGCTTCAGCATTTGCAGGCATTTGAGTGTATTCTCAGTTTGAAACAGGGCAGGAACAAAGGGCAGCCACTCTTCTTGAGCTCCATAGCTCATATCTTCCCTCCCCTTTGCATTGGGCCTTCATGGCTTGGTATGTGCCTACCTTGGGCCATCATTGAACCCCCCCAACCATCATAACTCCACATGATTGGCAGCAGCACTCCAGGCCTCAACACGCTGAATATGGCGCCCATTTTCAGACTTTGACCTCCACGTTTTATAGCTGAATGCTTTATTGCTCATGGAGCACTCATCATTGGCCTATTTGGAGGGCATTTGAGCCTTTTTTGGATGTCATTTTGATGCTTTGGCTTGACATTGAGGTTGGGAGCTGATCATTCTCAGTTTTGAAACTGTCATTCACTGCATAACAGTGCTGGAAACAGGGCAGCACCCCTGACACTGACATTTGTTGCTTATGCCTCATTCCATTAGAGCTATTTGATGCCCGTATGTGGTCTACTTTCTACCCAGATGTATTGGGGATGTATGCATTTGGTTTGACCATGATTTTGGCTTGAATTCAGGGCTGAAATCTACTGTTTAGAATAGTAAATACATGCTGGAATAACAGTGGACTGAAGGTACTTTACATGCTTTGGCACTTACCTACCGATACCGGATGTATGCTTTGAGCTTTGGCATGATGTCTCTGACATTTGGGGACGACTTGGAGCATATGTATGAGATTATGGGATGCTTTTGAGCTTTGCATTAGCTCTGTCTTCACTGGCATTTGGACCGACTTGGCATGCTCGTGGACCGCCTATGCCTCATGTCTCTGCTTGACAGTTAGGCTTTTGCATTACATGCTTTGGTTCGTGACATATGCTATTTGGTTCGTGTATGCCATACCGACATTTGGAGCTTGGATTTGGATGTATTTGAGCATTCCTGGCTTACTTGATAACTGATCTTGGTTGCTATTTGGATGTCATTGAGTTGACCGAGAGCTTATTTGGGCTTATATATTGCTTCATGGTTAATACGACCGGTGCTTCATGTATGTCATGCTCTCTTGGATGCGCTTGATGCATTGACAGGGTCACTTATCACTGGTACTTTCTCTTGGGTTGTTTGAGCTTCTGAGCTCGCTTTGTACGCCTTTTGTGCCAGTGGGAGCATTTTACATGCTTGCTTGACCTTTGATAGTTGCATGCTATTGGAGCACTTACATGTATTTGGAGCAGTTTATGTCTTGAGCAGCTACATATGCATTGAGACATTGGGATCATACTCCGATCTTTATGGATATGCATTGATGTACTCTTGGTTCACAGGATGCTTATGAGCTGAGTCTCATATTTGGATCTTTCTCTTTGAGTAGACACCTATTTGTGTCAGGTTTTGGCAGTTACAGGAACACTTTGCCTAGAGTGTCTGGGGGTGTGCCTTTCACTGGCAGATGTTATTTTGACATGCTTCGGTGTTGAGCTCATGTTCTTTTCACTGTCATTGGCCTTGCTTATGTCCATTTCATGCCGGCTTTGGACCTAGCATTGTTTGCTTGACATTGGATCTTATTTTGGGACAGTTTGCTCTCTAGACTGCATACCTGCAATTTATTACAGCAAGCAGTTATTGGTGGACTGAGGTGTACTTTTCATGCTGAAATATCCTGATTTGGTGTATCGCACCTAGTACTAAGTGGGCAGCAACTTTTGGCACACTTTACTCACCCTTTGGACCCCGTTTTGGTCATTTTTTGGGTAGTTTCTACAGTAAAACAACAAGCAGTTTTGGACTGTTTGGGCATTTCCAGCCTGCATAATGGCATCATATTCGCATGATAGTGCCATCTTTAATATTACAAAGTTGGATGGTACCAACTACTCTTATTGGAAGAGTCAAATTTGGCAGGTCTTGGTGCAGAAATCTCAGATTAAGCCACTTCAGTTGAGTGGGGAGCAGCCTGAAACTATGGACAATGACGACTGGCTTGAACTTGATGAGCTATGTGTTGAGATTCAGCAATCACACTCACTAAACAGCCACTTTGTATGGAGCTTCAGGGTCAAGGACATGCATGCTAACTTATCCCATATGCACAATGGTGCCTACTGCAGTTTCCTACTTTCCTATAAAGCATTGTACTTGCTTCCTTTCTTAATGCAATGATAGTACTCTTTTCTTTTCAGTGAAGTGTCAATGTCATTGTCCACATACACAAGATTGTGTTTATGAGTCCAAGTCTCAATCTTGGAACCTAATTCACTTGTGTAACAAACAGTGTCCTTGTCTTCTCCATCATGAGTCCACACTTCTCATTTCATCCTCCATAGCTTCCGGTTTTGCCATGCTCTAGATTCCGCATTTCTCACACTATGCAAGTCCACGATTGTATTGTCTCTCACTGAACAGGTACATTATAATGTATTTGAGGAAGCACAGAGTGCATGGGATCTATGGAATAAGATCAAGAATCTTTATGATAAGAAAAGTCCGGCGAGTCAGATGTACTGGTTGAAGCAGCTTATGGATCTGCGCATGAAGGATAATGCGACTATGTCTGGTCACTTCAGCCAGTTCCATGCTATACTGAAGAACCTGACTTCGCAGGATATCACCTTTGGAGAGGAAGTAACTCCTCTTTTCTTGCTTGGGACTCTGAATGAGTCATGGGATGTATTCCGCACTGCTCTTTGTGCCTCTAGTGCTATTATAAAATTGGCAGATGTTGAGAGTGCTCTTCTTCAGGAAGAGGTGAATCACAAAAACTTGGATGCCTCTCGTGGTAGTCATGCTTTGACAGTTAGAGGCAGGAATGACAGGAATGATCGTGGTAATAACCACGGCCGTGACTCGCAGAAGGGTCGGTCTAAATCTCGTGGCAAGTCGTGTGGGCGCAATGCAAATGTCACTTGTCATCATTGTGGGAAAAAGGGCCATATTAGACCACAGTGTCATGAGTTGCGCAATGAGAAGCGCAAGGATAAGGGGAAAGATAAAGTGCAGGAGAAGTCCTCTGATCGCAGCATAGTACCTGCGAAGTCCAGCGTCAAGATTGAGGAAATTAATGTCACGCAGACTGAGGAGTCCGATGGTGGTGATGAGTTTATACTTGCAGCTAGTTCTTCTGATGCTTCACACTTGACTGAGACATCTAGTATGTATGCACAGTGCTGGTTATTGGATTCAGGAGCATCCTTCCATGTGACGCCTTACCGTGAGTGGTTCCACTCTTACCGCACTATATCTGGTTCAGACTTGGAGACGACAGGTCTCTTGACATTGTGGGCATGGGTGATATTCAGTTGCAGTTTGCCACTGGCAGTTCATTTTTGCTTAGGGATGTACGTCATGTACCTGCGCTTACGCGCAGTCTTATGTCTGCAGGACAGCTGGATGATGCAGGATTTCATGTATGTTTTGGGGATTCTGCATGAAAGATTACTCGTGGTAGACTTGTGCTTGCTAGAGGCGCCAAGGCTGGCAGCCTCTATCCTCTTGTTGTATCTGGGTCCTCAGTTGACCATGTTTTGGCAGTGGGTTCTATCCCACATGTATCACTTTGGCATGCTCGTTTAGGGCACGTCTTTGAAGGGAATGAAAATGTTATCTGGTTTGCAGTATCTTCCGCCTTTGGATTATGCATGTTTTGACTCGTGTGATCATTGTCTTTATGGTAAGCAGAATAGGTCTACGCATAAGAAATCGGGTAGGCCACGCATGAGTGAGCCCTTGGCATTGGTGCATTCCGATGTTTGTGGGCCTATGCCTTGCATGTCTATGGGTGGCGCGAAGTACTTTGTTACCTTCATTGATGATTTTTCTAGGAAAGTGTGGGCTTATCCCATAAAGCAAAAGTCCGATGTCTTGGCAGTCTTTCAGTGTTGGCTTGCTCTTGTTGAGAACCAGACTGGGTATAGGCTAAAATGCCTTAGGACTGACAATGGGGGAGAATATGTCTCGCATGCTTTTGAGCAGTTTTGTGATGACAGGGGTATTAAGTGTCAGTTGACCGCCCCTTACACCCCACCCCAGAATGGTTTGGCTGAGCGCATGAATAGGACTATTCAGGAGCGTGTGCGCTCTATGCTTAGCCATGCAGGTCTACCCCAGAGTTTTTGCGCTGAGGCAGTTAGTACGGCAGTGCATGTCATAAACCGATCGCCTTCCAGTGGATTGGATTTCCAGGTTGCAGAGGAAGTTTGGGCTGGTAAGCCACCCTCTTATGCGCATCTCTATGTCTTTGGATGTGAGGCATTCTGCCATGTGCCCAAGGACAAGAGGAGTAAATTGGATCCAAAGAGCATTAAATGCATATTCCTTGGCTATGGTGAGTCAGGAGAGATGGGCTATCGCCTATGGGATCCACAGGCGCGGAAAATAGTACGCAGCCATGATGTCGTCTTCCATGAAGACAAGATGCACAGGCAGCCTGCGAAGGTGGTTGAGATCCGTAGAGTGATCTTTCAGGAGGAGCCTAGAGCTCCAGCACAGCCAGTAGTACAGCCTGCAGCAGTTCCTCCACAAGGCCAGGGTGTTGGACAGGCAGCTAGACAGGTAGCAGAGCCTGCGGTGAGACGGTCTGCTAGAGATAGACGTCCACCTGACAGATTTCAGCCCTCTATGCATTATGTTTTGGTTACAGATGTAGGAGAGCCTTTCACTTATGATGAGGCTATGCACAGGGGTGACAGTCACTCTTGGGAGAGGGCTATGCAGTCTGAGATAGACTCCTTGCATAAGAATGAGACTTGGGATTTGGTTGCCTTGCCTAAGGGCAAGAAGGCTTTGCCATGCAAGTGGGTGTACAAGCTGAAAAGTACCCCTGGACACCCCAAGCCGACATACAAGGCTAGATTGGTAGCAAAGGGTTTTAAGCAGGAACATGGTGTGGACTTTGATGAGGTCTTCTCTCCTGTGGTTAAGATGACCACCCTGCGCTTAGTCTTGGCTTTGGTTGCACAGCTTGACTTAGATCTATATCAGATGGATGTCAAGACGGCTTTTCTACATGGGGACTTGCTTGATGAGATCTATATGGATCAGCCTAAGGGCTTTGCAGAACCTGGCAGGGAGCACCTAGTGTGCAAGTTGAAGAAGAGCTTGTATGGGTTGAAGCAGGCACCTAGGGAATGGTATCATAAGTTTGATGCCTTTATGCAGTCACAGGGCTACAGCAGGAGTGCTATGGATCCGTGTCTTTACACGAAGAAAGCCCGTGATGGCAGTTTGCTTATCTTGGTACTCTATGTTGATGATATGCTGATAGCAGGGAAAGCTCATGATGAGCTAGATGCTCTTAAATCTCAGTTGAAGAAGAGCTTTGAGATGAAGGATTTGGGACAGGCCTCACATATACTTGGGATGCACATTAAGCGCGATAGGCATCAGGGGCTTTTGTATCTCTCACAGCGGGAGTACATTCATAAAGTCCTTGAGCGCTTCCGCATGCAGGACGTAAAGCCTATTGGCTGTCCATTACCTTCTTATGTGAAGGTATCACAGGCCGATTATCCGCAGACAGATGAGCAGAGGGCCGAGATGGCCAAGATCCCTTATGCTTCAGCCGTGGGCAGTTTGATGTATGCCATGATAGCCACTCATCCAGATATTGCGCATGCAGTTGGTGTTGTGGCACGCTATATGGCGACACCTGGCAGCAGACATTGGGATGCCGTGAAGGGTATCATGAGGTACCTGAAGAGCACAGTAGATATGTGTATTTGCTATGGCAGCCAGGATACAGGGGTCGTGGGGTACACTGACTCCGATTATGCAAGACATGCAGATAGTAGGAAGTCCACTTCTGGCTATGTATTCACCTATGCTGGAGGGGCTGTCTCTTGGATGTCCAGGGTTCAGAAGTGTACGGCTTTGTCTACCACTGAGGCCGAGTATGTTGCAGCCACTGAGGCTTGCAAGGAGGCCATATGGCTAGGCCGTCTGGTTGTTGCTGACCTTGGGATTGATGCTATACCTACACTGCATTCGGATTCTATGAGTGCCATTCAGTTGGCTAAGAATCCGGTCTTCCATGCGAAGACAAAACACATTGAGGTGAGGTATCACTTCATACGTGGTGTTGTGGAGGACAAGTCTGTTGACCTTGTCAAGATCTCCACTGATGAGAATCCTGCAGATCTGCTCACGAAAAGCCTCACTATTGAGCGCTTTGCCTTCCTTAGGAGATTGATGGGCATTGGATGAGATGTTGCCTTTCCTCATCCCTTGTACCTATGTACATTTGTACTGTCTTTTCTTTTTTCTTTTCTCTCTCACTAGGGCAGATTCGCCTTTAAGTGGGAGGTTGTTGGGGGTAAAGGCGCCTCCGCCGTGCCGCCCCATGTATTACTACACTGACAGTACCCGCCACTGCACACTGCAGGTGGCGGGCGCCCGTCGCGTCACTTTATTCTTTATTCTTTTAGTGACAGTTTGAATAAAGGAAGGCCCGGTCACACATTGTGACTGTTGGAGTTCCCATTTCTTGTCTCTCTCTTTCTTGCTCTTGCTCTTCCGCCATAGCTCGCGTGCAAGCTTCGATCCTTCTCACCTTTCAGCACATTGCATTGAGTTGCGGGGTAAGGGAGTTAAAAGGGGCCCCTATTTTGGGGTCTGGGGGTCGGGGAAGCGGGCCCTGGCTGGGGGGTCCAACGGTAAAGGGAATATTCCTTGGAATATTCCCAGGCGGACTAGTGGAGGCTCATATGGTAGGTCGCTCATGCCGACCTAACCGTCTTCACGAGCTATAAAAGCTAAACCCCTTCACAGCCATCGATTATCTATCTTTCACCTAGTCAGAGTTGTTCCAGTTAGCCTTAAGCTCCTCACCTACCTTCTATCTAGATCGCCATCTAAGCTTCACTGTGGAAGCGCACGGGTGGACAGAGCCATCTCTGTATTAGTTGTTTGGAGCTAAAGAAATTTTCTAATTCTCCTCTTATCTATTGTGTACTCTCTATCTCTATCTCTTTCTCAGATTCTGTTCGTTGTGCCGTGTAATTTTTACATGGTATTAGAGCCTAGGGGGCTCTAAGGATCGAAGAGTATGCAAGAGGCAAAGGCTTCAACAACAAAGAGGAACAATGTCATCTTTCGAAAGCAGTTTTGGCGCATCAAGAAGTGGTGTAGGAGGTGGTGTTGCTGTACCAGCTATTCAAACACTGAGGATTCATCCACCAACCTTCAATGAAGGAAAGTTAGACAGTACAAACTATACCTTGTGGAAGTTCAAAATTACAACTATCCTTGATTCTTATGAGCTTTTAGAGACTATGCTGGGGACTTATATAGAACCACAGTCTACCCCCGACCCATCAAATCCTAGTATGATGATTCCTCCGAATGCAGATCTTCTACGAGCTTGGAAATGAAGGAATGTAGATGCATTGTGTGCCTTAGTTACAAGCTATTTTGACTTTGATTCAGCATACAACCAAAGCATCAGAGGCTTGGAATGTACTTAGGAGTCAGTATGAAACGCAAAACCAAACATGGATTCAAAAATTGGAGAATTAACTAGTAGTGGAGAAGTTTGCTGAAGGAGAGATAGCTGAAGCATTCATCACTTGGATTAAGAATTTGCGTGACTAGATGGCTAATGCTGGGATACAAAAGACTAGTGAGGAGCTAGCTCGGAATGGCTTCTTACTCTCTTGAACATGTCTAGGAAATGGTTTCCTTGCGTGTTTTCCAAATTGACAGGCTTCACATACCTTATGCATTTCTGCAACCTTGAATTTAGGCAATCCTGCAACAATATTTTGGGCCTGTATTGATTTAAGTCACTGTACATTAACATGACCAATACGTTTATGCTAGATATCAATATCTACAACCACAGCGGTCCCATGTGCAAACATTGCTGCACTCAATTCAGGCATGTCTGCATCCAACGTAAACATTCTGCCCTTCTTCTTTCCTTTCGCTATCAAGTGACCTTTATTTTTCATATCCTCAACAAAGCATCCATGAGGATTAAACCTGACCTGCAAGCCCTGCTCAACCATTTGACCAAAGAAACCAGATTCTTGGTGATATTCGGGACATGAAATACATCTGACAGGTATTTCTTTTTTCCATCCTGCATAGACAAATGAATTTTTCCAATCTGCACAATAGGATGTGCAGTATCATCACCAGTCTCCACAAATCCTAATTTTTCCATTTTCCTTGCATCCTGCATCCATTCTGCATGACCTGTCATGTGGTTTGACGCACTTGAGTCAACATACCACACTTCATTGCTTTCTTCTGCACTTGTCACAGAATTGTTCATGTGCTGCACCATAAACAAATGCTCATTTATGTCATCACCCTGTCTACTAGAAGATGCATAATTCCCTTGTTGCAATTTTCCATTCATGATGTCATTCTGCTTTTTATAGCAGTCTTTAGCCATATGACCCATTTTACCACAGTAGTAGCATTCAACATCTGTTTGCATTTTGGCCTCTTTGCCATCCACCATGACCTCTTTGGCTCCCCCTACCTCTAGAGTTACCATGTCCTCCTCCATAGGACTGGTTTTCTTGAGTTTGCTGCATATTCTGATTTCTACTACGGCCTCTAGATTGGCCTCCTCTACCTCTGCCTCTACCTCTTCCAGCATTTGAGTAGAAGACAGTTTCTTTTAAAGTTCCTCCTGAAGAAGATGCACCACCATTTCTCTGCTCCTCAGAAATTAGAAGAGCAATCAGCTCCTCAAAATCAAGAAATCTTTCACGGATGGAAATGGATGTTCGAAACTGTGCATTATCCTTTCCTAGACCATTCAAGGTCACATAAACTAAATCATCATCTTCCACTGGTGACCCAATGGAAGCAAGTGCATCTGCAATCTTCTTCACCTTCATGTGGTAGTCATTGATGCTCATACTTTCTCTTTGCACATTGTGCAACTCTTGCTTGAGCTGCATTTTTCTAGCTTGCGTATTTGTGCTATACATTTTTGATAAAGTATCCCATGCCTCCTTTGGCGTACTTGCATCCTAAATATGCACAATCATAGAGTCTGAAATACTGATAGACAGCCAGTACATAACTTTTCTGGCTCTCTAATGCCATCCTTTAAATGCATGCATTTGCTGTTGATTGGGAACATCAGGAAGAACTGGTTCTTCTTCATTTCCTGCAACAAATTCCCAATATCCTTTTCCCATAAGGAAATTCGTCATTCTAAACTTCCATGCTTGGAAGTTGTTCTTGTCAAGGTTTTCAGTGACAATCTGTGAAAGAGAATCAGACGCCATTACAGAAACCTGCAAAAAATTCGGTCATTGCAAAAAACACAGCTTCAGCCTCACAAGGGCAAATCTGCAAAACTGACAAAAGTGGTATTTGACCACACAGTCACTTCCTAGTGATGATTTTGCATCAACAGGCAACATGGATGATTCTGTAACTCCCAATGTCTCTGCACACATGCATATGATGCAATTTCTATGGTAACTTTTCACCGACCTGTAGAGCAGTGGTCGCACAGCAAAACACAGGGCCTTCTCCTAAGGGTGTGCGGAAAACTTTCGCCTCCAAAACAGGCCCCGAAATGGCCTCGAATAAAAAAAACAGGGCAACACCGCGAAGGGCGTCTCAATCTGAGACAATGCACTCTTGCACTTTCCGGCTGTGCTACCTGGAGAGACTTGCTCCCAAACTCGAAAAATGAAAGCAACACTGGTCCTCTTACCAGAACACCGTGAACTTGGTTTGCTTTCTTGAGCTCCTTACCATGAACCAGGCTCTGATACCATGTCAAGATTGTGGGAGAGAAGGAAGGAGTCTCACTTGTAGCTTTCTCACTTGCACAATGGGGGAATACACACACAGGTGGAGGCTGAAAACAAATTTCCTCTTCTTAGTTGTGTAAGCCAAACAGAACACTAGTACAGAGAAATAGAAGAACCCTATATATGGGTCTCAAACCAAACTCAACTAACTAAGGTGGCATACTAACTGAGCCACGAACTAGAGTAGATAAGGATAGATGTCATCTAGCTATTATTCATGGGTAGTGTACCAACCGCATCTGCAGCTAACAAGTCGGTGATATAAATGCACAACGGTCACCCTGGCATATCACGAGTGGAGCTCGATATCTCAACAATTTCATACCTTTTTCTTGTTTAAAACCTTTGGCTACTAACCTTTCCTTGTACTTTGGTTTAACGTCACTTGTAATCTTCAACTTATAGATCCACTTGAATGCCAAAACGTTTTTTCTCTTTGGCAAAAGTACAAACTTCCAAGTTTGATTCTACATAACGGAATCCATTTTTGAGTGTATAGCTAGCTCCCACTTACACTTATCATCATGAGTAATGGTCTCTTTATAACAAGACGACTTTCCACAATCTATCAACATCACATAGTTAAACCTTGATTGAAATCTCTAAGGGGGATGAGAGATATGAGCAAATTTGTGTAACATGATGGGTTGACTTAGAGAAGGAATTTCAACCTCCACTCTTTCTTCATGATTCATCAAAGGACTCTTAATCAGTTGCTCATTAAATCTTTGTACTTCTTGCTTATTAGCTAAAGCATCACTTGTGCCCTTCGTCTGTATACTTGGGTACTAGTACTTGCCATATATGGCAAATTAATAGGTGGCACTGCATCTTGAAAAGCAATCTTTCTTGTTTCCACTTCCTTAAGAGGTTGCTTATGCATCTTCATCTCATTGAAGATCACATGATTACTACAGATAATCATTTTATCTTCTGGATCCCAAACACAATAACCTATCTTGCCACTCTGTCCATAGCCCAAAAAGATGTAATTAGTGGTTTTAACTTGTTGCACTTTTCCTTTGGCATATGTACACAAGCTTTGCAGCCAAATACTCTTAAGTGATCATGAGAGGGCTTCTTGTCCAACCATGCCTCTTCGAGAAAGCCACTATCCAAAGTACTATTAGGTGACCCATTTATCAAGTATATAGGAATAATCATAGCCTCAATCCAAAATCCTTGAGTAGGACCAATATGAGACAGCCATTAGGGACAATTTTGAGGCCAAAAGACCCCGTAAGGATTTGCATTAATTCTTAATCACATTCAGATTAGATAAAAATAGAGAAAGAAGGATATCTTATCAATTGCTCATTTTTCTCTAATTTTACACAAAATCAACATTAAAGGATGGTGGAAACCTTTTCTTTTCTCTCTCTTTCTTTTATTTTTGTGTTTAGTAACCTCATTTTTGAAGATTTTGGCTAAGAGCTTGATAGTGATGCCACATCTCCCAAAACATTGGATAACGATCTCTAGATATCCATTTTTAAAGTTTTAGTTACATTTTGTTTTTAAACTAAAACTTTGACCACGGTCACCACCTTGGCCTTTGCCACAACCTTTACCTCTGCTAGCAGAGTAAAACATCCGTTCAAACTTGTTCTTGCTTTTAGAGGAAGAGGAATCTGAGCCAAGGTTCTTCTCCTCAAGTATCATCATGGAAATAAACTCTATAAAATCAGGAATATCATCCTTTGTATTCATAGATCAATTGAAGCTTTTGTATTTATCTCCAAGTCTATCTAAGCATGCATACACAATGTCATCATCATCAACAACTACCACATTGATAGATCCAAGAGTCTCCACAATACTCTTGGTCTTCAAGGCATACTCATTAATGGATAGGTTCCCTATTGTGCCAAAATCAAGTATCCAATCTTGAGCCAATTGTTTATTTGCCACAACTAGCATTGGTGAAAGAAGAGTAGAACTAAATAGCACTTCATGATCATTATGCATAGTTAATGCATTGATTTCTTCAATCTTTACCTTCCCTTTACTTTCTTTCTTGTCAGCATTCTTGTTCTCCTTCTTCTTATCTTTCTTCTATTACTTCAATTTGTAACAATCCTTCTTGATATGCCCTATTTCACCATGATGGAAACATTTGATATCTTTCTTGGACTTGGATTTGTGGCATGACCATCCATGGTTTTGGTTGTTTTACCTTCATATTGTTCCGTATCTCTTTCTTCGTGAGTTGCCAATGCACAACCATTTCTACTTGGTCCATGACTTCTTATGTATCTCTGTAGCCAATAAATTGGCCATAATTCAACTCATTATTTAGAGTTGAATTATTGATGGTTGTTCTGTAAAGGTATCCCACGATGTAGGTAAGGAGCATAATAAAAAGATAACCTTAACCTCACCTTTGAAATTCAACTTTTGAGTGTATATTTGATTGAATATAATGTTGAATTCATTAAGGTGGTAGATGATAATAGAGTCCTCCTTCATGTGCAACTCAAACAACTTTTTCATGAGATACATCTTATTAGAGATAGTTTCTTTTTAATAAGTGTCACAAATTTTCTTCCATATGTCATGTGTAGTGGCCTTATTCACAACTGTGAAATGCATATATTCTACTAAGTATAGTCTAATAGTGGATTTGGCTAATGTATCAAGCTTTGACAAATCATCTTTAGATTTATTTGTTGGTTTTCCATCTATGCTTGCATGGGTCTCAACTCCTTCTTTTGAATAAGGATATCTTGTGAAAGGGAGAGAAGGATCGAAGCTTGGACTCGAGAGCTATGGCGGGAGTGCAAGAGCAAGAAAGAGAGAGACAAGAAATGGGAACTCCAATAGTCACAATGTGTGACCGGGCCTTCCTTTATTCAAAATGTCACTAAAAGAATAAAGAATAAAGTGACGATGACGGGCGCCTGCCACCTGCAGTGTGCAGTGGTGGTGACTGTCAGTGTAGTAATACACAGGCGGCTAGGCGGAGGCGCCTTTACCTCCAACAACCTCCCACTTAAAGGCGAATCTGCCCTAGTGAGGAGTGAAAAGAAAAAGAAAAAGATAGTACAACATGTACACATGTACAATAGGATGAGGAAAGACGTCATCTCATCCCATGCCCATCAACCTCCTGAGGAAGGCAAAGCACTCTGTAGAGAGGCTTTTCATGAGCAGATCTGCAAGATTCTGGTCAGTCTCGCGAGATCTTGACAAGATCAACAGACTTGTCCTCAACGACCCCACGTATGAAGTGATACCTCACCTCAATGTGTTTCGTCTTCACATGGAAGTCCGGATTTTTGGCTAACTGAATAGCACTCATAGAATCCGAATGCAGTGTAGGGATAGCATCAATACCAAGATCAACAACCAAATGGCCCAAACAAATGGCCTCCTTGCAAGCCTCAGTGGCTGCAACATACTCAGCCTCTGTAGTAGAAAGGGCCATGCATTTCTAAACACCCTGGACATCCAAGAAATAGCACCTCCAGCATATGTGAATACATAGCCGGAAGTGGACTTCGTACTGTTTGCATGTCCTGTATAATCAGAGTCAGTGTACCCCACGACTCCTGTATCTTGGCTGCCATAGCATATGCACATATCTGCAGTGGCCTTTAGGTACCTCATGATACCCTTCATGGCATGCCAATGCTTCTTGCTAGGTGTAGCCATATAGCATGCTACAACACCAACTGCAAATGCAATATCTGGACGAGTGGCTATCATGGCATACATAAGACTACCCACTGCGGATGCATAGGGAATCTTGGCCATCTCGGCCCTCTGCTCAGCCCTCTGCTCATCTGTCTGCAGACAATCAACCTGTGATACCTTCACATAAGAAGGCAATGGATAGCCAATAGGCTTTACGTCGTGCATGCGGAAGTGCTCAAGGACTTTATGAATGTACTCCCTCTGTGACAAGTAGAGGAGTCCCTGATGCCTGTCGAGTCTAATGCGTATACCAAGTATGTGAGTGGCCTGTCCCAGATCTTTCATCTCAAAGCTCTTCTTGAGGTGAGCCTTAAGAGCATCTAGCTCATCATGAGCTTTCCCTGCTATCAGCATATCATCCACATAGAGTACCAAAATCAATAAAGAACAATCACGGGATTTCTTCGTGTAAAGACATGGATCCATAGCACTCCTGCTATTGCCCTGTGACTGCATAAAGGCATCAAACTTATGATACCTGTTTCAAGCCATAAAGAATTTTCTTTAATTTTCACACTAGTTGCTCCCTGCCAGGTTCTACAAAGCCCTTAGGCTGCTCCATATAAATCTCATCATGCAAGTCCCCATGTAAGAAAGCCGTCTTGACATCCATCTGGTATAAATCCAAGTCAAGCTAAGCAAGCAAAGCCAAGACTAAGCACAGGGTAGTCATCTTAACCACAGGAGAAAAGACCTCATCAAAGTCCACACCATGCTCCTGCTTAAAACCCTTTGCTACCAATCTAGCCTTGTATGCCGGCTTGGGGTGTCCAGGGGTACTTTTCAGCTTGTACACCCACTTGCATGGCAAAGCCTTCTTGCCCGTAGGCAAGGAAACCAAATCCCAAGTGTCATTCTTATGCAGGGATTCTATCTTAGACTACATAGCCCTCTCCCAGGAGTGACTGCCTCCCTTGCGCATAGCCTCATCATAAGTGAAAGGCTCTCCTGCATCTGTAACCAAGACATAATGCATCGAGGGCTGAAATCTATCAGGTGGACGTCTGTCTCTAGTAGACAGTCTCACGGCAGGCTCTGCTACCTGCCTACCTACCTGTCCAACACCTTGATCATGAGCATCTGCTGCAGATGTAGGCTGTCCAACTGGCTGTGCAGGAGCTCTCGGCTCCTCCTAAAATATGACCTTGCGGATCTCAACAACTCTCTCAGGCTACTGATGCATCTTGTCTTCATGGAAGACTACATCATGATTGCGGATGACTTTCCACGGCTGCGGATCCCAGAGACGGTAACCCATCTCGCTTACATCCCCATAACCAAGGAAAATGCATTTGACACTCTTAGGATCCAGCTTACTTCTCTTTTCCCTGGGCACATGGCAAAATGCCTCACATCCAAAGACACAAGGATGCGCATAAAAGGGAGGTTTTCCAGTCCATACCTCCTCTGCAACTTAGAAATCCAAACCACTAGAGGGTGATCTATTTATAACATGCATAGTTGTACTAACTGCCTCAGCCCAAAAGCTCTGTGGTAGGCTTGCATAGCTAAGCATATTGCGTACATGCTCATGGATGGTTCTATTCATCCGCTCAGCCAAACCATTCTTGGGAGGGGGTGTAGGGGGCGGTCAACTGACGCTTAATACCCCTCTCATCACATAAGTGCTCAAAATCACGTGAGACATACTCACCCCTATTATCTGTCCTTAGGCATTTTAGCCTATACCCAGACTGGTTCTCAACCAATGCAAGCCATCTCTGAAACACATCCACGACATCGGATTTCAGCTTAATGGGATAAGCCCAAACTTTCCGTGAAAAATCATCTATGAAAGTAACAAAAGACTTTGCACCACCCATAGATTGACAAGGCATGGGCCCATAGACATCCGAATGTACCAATGCCAAGGGCTCATCATGCGTGGCCTACCAGACTTCTTATGCGTAGACCTAGTTTGCCTGCCATAAAGACAATGCTCACATGAATCAAAACATGCACAAACAAGGGGCGGTAAGTACTGCAAACCAGAAAGCATTTTCATTCCCTTCAAAGACATATGGCCCAAACGGGCATGCCAAAGAGATACATGTGGGATAGGCCCCACAGACAAAACATGATCAAGGGAAGAAGCTGATACAGTCAAGGGCCAGAGACTGCCAGCCTTAGCACCTCTAGCAATCACAAGTCTGCCACAAGTGATCTTCCATGCAGAGTCTCCAAAACATACATTATAACCTGCATCATCAAGCTGTCCAGCTGACAGGAGACTGCGTGTCAAAGCAGGTACATGACGTATATCCTGCATAACAAAATTGCTGCCAGAAGGAAACTGTAGCCTAACATCACTAATGCCCACAATATCAAGAGAGCTATAATCACCCAAGCACATAGAACCCGAAACAGTAAGGTATGAATGAAACCACTCTCGGCAAGGTGTCACATGAAAGGACGCACCTGAGTCCAAGAGCCAATACTGTGCATACATAGAGTGTATCTCTGTCATCTGCGAAGCACTATAAGAAGCTGCAAGGATATAATCATCATCATCAACATCCTCAGGCTGCATAACATTGATCTCTTCAATTTTAACACTAGACTTTGCATGCACTATGCTGCGATCAGAAGACTTATCCTGCACTTTGTCTTTCCCCTTATCTTTGCACCTTTCATTGTGCAATTCATGGCATTGTGGTGAGAGCGGAATTTTGATGCCGAGAAGTGCTTTAAAATAGCTAAAAATTACGAATATCAAGGGAAAAATATTTAACGTCAAAGGCGGCGGCTCGATCTAGGACGATTTTAAGCGTCAAAGTGCTCTAAGGACGCCCATGCAACACTTGCAGATTTTTAGTAATTTTTCCGTGCGCCTGTGCAAGTGATGGAAGTTTCCGGTCAATTCGTGGTCTCAAGACGGTCGCACAGGATTTTTCCGCGCTCGAATCGGACGCCGGACACGGGAGATATGGAAAACCCGGGAGGGTGTCCAAAAAAGGGCCAAGAATGAAAGGGTGGCCAAGTAGGATTTTTCCGCGCTCGAATCGGACGCCGGACACGGGAGATATGGAAAACCCGGGAGGGTGTCCAAAAAAGGGCCAAGAATGAAAGGGTGGCCAAGTAGGAGGCCAAAGGGGGTGCCTCTTGGGACCCCCCACCCCTAAAAAAAACGTGAAAGGAGGAGGGCGGCGTGCTGATCAGCCGCGCGAGGAAAACCCCCCCCCCCCCCCCACGGATGAGTTTTTTTTCTGAGAGCAAGCCATAGCAATGGCAAGGCAAGGCAGGTCCACTCCTTCTCTGCTCCGCATCGCCTCCTCTCACGCGAATAATGGTGGAGTGTAGAGAGAGAGAGAGAAAATCAGTCTTTCTCTCTCCTCCCTCTCTCTCCTCTAAGAGCAGATTCATGTGGTGAAGAAGAAGAAGAATGGATGACGGATGCTTGTCCAATGAAGACCGGATTGCTCCGTGGTTCAAGAGGAATGAAGATTGCTGATTGTGGACTATCATGAGCATTAATGGCCGTTGGAAATCAGTCCCGAGACATGGCAAATAAAAACTCGCAACCCACAAAGAACGGTAATTTCATTTTTACAAAGGAAATTGATGTTTTATGCAATTTGCTTCATGAATACTTGTTCCCATGGGATGATTATGCATCATAATGTTGTTTGCTATGAGTTTGATTAGTTTATGCTTAGAAAATCAGAAAGTCATAAGTGTTGTGAGTGAAATTAATGGTGTAAAACCCGTAAAACATGCGAAATAGGGGGAAATTGGGTGTTTTTGATATATAAATGGAAAATATAATAAGACACACCAACTAAATTTGTGTTTTTGCTGCAAATGAACCTAAGGGCCACAGCCCACAACTCATTTTGTATTTTCAGTCATTTAATATTGCAAAAATACAAGAAAAATAGGAAAAATAGAGAAAAATAAGGGAAAAATAGATTTCGAGTGCCAAAAATTAAGGAAAAATAAGAACCATGTTTGTGAATGTATGGGGGGTCTGAAGTATGAGGTTTTGCATCAATTCAGCCCTACCTTTATGTTTTAGTGAGTTTCTTTTGCTTTTCATACAAAAAAAAGAGAGAAAAATATTACCCTAAACCTATGCACCGTGCATAATCTAAACGATGAGGGGGTAGAGAGAATAAGAGTGGTGTTTAAGTGCTGAGAGAAAGAAAAGGCTGATTGTTTTCATCTGTGCATATCATATAGATCGATCGTTAATTTAAAATAAGGATCTAGTAGCACGAGGGTTTCTCAGTGCTAGGTTATGCTGCATACGAGCGAGAGTTAAAATCATTGAAAGAAATGTTTTCCACATATGCACAATGCTGATTTTTCTTTGTTTTGGCATATGGACATTCACAATTTGCATGAAGCATAAAATGATAAAAGGTATCAAACAATACCTCCTGGATGCATAGCACCTGTATTCTCTAGATCGTGACCAATGTTGAGTGAGTAAGGTTATCCCAAGCTATAGGCTAGGCGTTGGGTCTAAGGGAAAAGTAAAGTGAGGTATAGTACATCCTAGATACGATCAATTGGTACCTTGAGTGGAAATATGTGTGAAGTATTATATATGTTTAGCGACGCATTGAGGGGCCAATCCCCAAGGTGTAGGAGAGTCGCAGTGAGGTAGCGGCAGTCAGCCGTGGGAGGACCTCCTATGTTTGTACTTCATGCTATTTGGCAATGTGTTGGGCCTCCCTCTGAGGAGTGTTAATTGGGTTAGAGTTGGACTACGATACGTGATACAAACGCAAGATGTAGGAAGATGATGTATGTGTCATCCACGTTCCTGGCCGCCAGGCCGTGGGATTGTTGAGCGCATGATAGAGGTTCGGCTAGTACATGAGCCAGTGCTGGCCCGTTTCAGGTCCCATCATGTGGCCTAATATGACACTTTTTCCCACAATGGTGACAAGTAACATCTGTATTCTTGCCGCGGGATTTGCTATGTGACTTCCCACGAGACTTGGACCGAGATTTTTGAGAATGCCGTCCACGGCCACTGCCACTGATATGCTTTCCATATCCATCATTCCTGCCTCTAACTGTCATAGCATGCGACACACGAGAGGCATCTAAATTCTTACGGTTAACCTCTTCCTGCAGAAGAGCACTCTCAACATCAGATAATTTCAAGGTAGCAGTAGAGGCACATAATGTAGTGCGGAATACATCCTATTACTCATTAAGAGTACCAAGCAAGAAAAGAGGAGTGACATCCTCTGCAAAAGTGATGTCCTGTGAAGTCAAGTTCTTGAGTATAGCATGGAATTGGCTCAAGTGAGCAGACATAGTCACATTCTCCTTCATGCGCAGATCCTTAAGCTACTTCAACCAATACACCAGACTCGTTGGACTTTTCCTGTCATAGAGATTCTTGATTTTATCCCACAATTGCCATGCACTCT